>NC_065593.1:4906663-5222663 GCF_024542745.1 Macaca thibetana thibetana | reverse complement strand
TCTGTCACCAGGGTGGCATCATGGTCCTGGGGTAGAGAAGCCCAGTGAGGGCACAGATTGAGGCACTGAAGGCATCGATGCCTGTGTCGGGCAGGCTCCACAGCTCCCAGAAGCTCCTCACGCAACCTCCCCTACCCTGGTGCTGAATCTGACCACAATCCTCCAACACAAACAGGAAGCAGCTCTAGCCTGGGAGGCCAAAGCTGGTGGCTGTACCTCAAGCACCTCAAGCATCAAGGGAAGAAGGGGCTTCTGTGGCAGAGTCTAGCCTGGCCCATGAGGATTCTCCAGTCTCACTGGGCAGGCCCCCACCCCAGGCAGGGAGGTAAGGGGTGCCAGATGCAGCAGGACTGGAAGCGGGACTCTCAGGAATATGGGGCTCACACAATCTGAATTGGTGGGAAGACCACAGGAAAAATCAAAGTGCAGATGACTCCAAGCAGAAGCCAGTTATCCTCAATCCCACAGTTCACGTCCCCTGAGTGACAGGCTCAGCCTTGCAGAACTGAGGAGAGCCTGGGACATTTCTAGATGTCCTTGATTCTCACTGGATGGAGTGTGGATCCTGCTGCCTTCCCCAGCAGGGACCATGACAGGGGTGGGAGTTGGCATGAATGGGGGATTTGAGGGTCAGCTGAGGACTTAGAGCTCAAGAATGTATCTCACAAAGAACATGACCTCAGAAGGCAGAGGCCAAGAATGGAGAAGCCTCTGGAAAGAGCAATGCCAGATAGCAGAGCAGAGGTCAGCCGGTCAGGCCCAGGAGCCATCAGAGGCAGACTGAGGACGCCACAGGTTGTGGGAAGGGGCACTGGTGCTGGGCTGGTCAATGAGTCTCACTCCGGGTTCTCTGCTGGAGCTGGCCAGGGGGCCCCCTTTTCCCTGACCCCACTTGTTGCCTCACCTGGCACCTGTTCCTTTTCCGTACTTGAGGTTCACTTTTATCTGAGGGGCGAATTTCCGGTCCTCGCCCTGGAACGGTGACTCCATGGGAGTCAGCCCGCTCCCCAAAGCCGGCTTTACTTCGTCCACCTCAGCGCCATCTTCTTGGCCTCCATCTAATGTCTCCAGCCTGAAAACTGGAGAGCTGGGGGGTACGGTCATCCTAGGAGGAGGAGGCTGCTCAGTCCAGCCAGGACCTCTGTGGAGATGGAGATGTCAAGGGTCCCGTCTTCCTCCCAGCTGCAGGTTGGTGTTGGCCTTACTGGAGCCTGAAAAAGGAGGTATTAGGTTGATGCAAAAGGTTGGGCGCGGTGGCTTACACGTGTAATCCCAGCACTTTGGGAGGCTGAGGCAGGCTGGTCAGGAGTTAGTTCGAGACCAGCCTGACCAACATGGTGAAACCCTATCTCTACTAAAAAAAAATACAAAAATTAGCCAGGCGTGGTGGCTTGTGCCTGTAATCCCAGCTACTTGGGAGACTAAGGCAGGAGAATTGCTAAACCCAGGAGCTAAGATGGCACCACTGCACTCCAACCTGGGCAACAGAGCAAGACTCTGTCTCAAAAAAAAAAAAGGAATTGCGGTTTTTGCCATTACTTCTCATTACTTCTAATGGCAAAAAGCCAAGCGCAAGTAGGTCCACCCGCTGTGTGGGAGCCCAGCCACAATACAGAGGAAGTTTGCCAGGAGGGATGAGGAGCAGGGGTGAGGAGAGGGAGGGAAGCCCGTGGTGTGAGGAACAGGGAACCAACAGGGCCACCCCTTTGATGTTGTCCCCCAGGAGAGCCATGACTGTCCCCGACTTTTCCTCTGGGACTTCCTGGTATCTGAGGGGTCGCAACCCCTGTTCCCATTTGCATTAACAGCACAACACTTTCTTCACACAACATCTTGCCTGGCGGCCAATATTCCAACAGAGAAAAGTACGATGGCTGGGATGGGGCCAGTCACTCAACCCCTCACCACAGAAGGGGAGCTCTAAGGAGAAATAATTGGGAAAACCACTAGACTATCAAGCCCTTCATTTTGCTGCCAAGACTACTAAGGCTTAGAAGGGGGAGTGGCTTTCCCAAGGTCACCAGTTGTTGGCAGAGCCGGATCTGACACCATGCGTCTACCATGAGGTTCCTCTTCCGTTCTCAAAGTCTTTCAGGGTCTATCTATATTTTCAGTCTGATTCAGCTCTGAAGGCATCGAATGCCACCTCTGTGCCTCAGGGCCTCTGGGGGCTTCACGAGGGGAGGGAGGCCCCTAGCCTGTGGCCCAGGCTGTCTCCACCACCCTACCTTGGGCCTTAGGCTGGCCTAGGAAGCTCAGCAAACAGCACAATCTCACCCTCACAGGAAAACTGAAACCACAGCCTCCATCACTTGGCAAGGGTGGGGCCTCAGTCAGGGATGGGCAACCCCCGTGGGCCCAGTGAGCAGGATCAGAAAGAAGAAAAACAAGTCAGAGAGTGATAAAGAGACAGAAGCGTGGAGAAGGGGGCCGGGGGCAGACAGCAGAGAGGAGCAGCAGCAGCAGAGGGAAGTGGAGAGGGTAGGCTGGGATCAGGCCCTGGGGACCCACGTGGGGCATTTTCCCATGGAAATATGGGAGGCGGGGAGCTACCTGACTGCCTCAGTTTGCAGATGTGACCCACCACCCTTTCTACGCACACTGGGGCAGGAGGGCATCCTTTCTGTTTCGTACCATTTAGCCCATCTCTGTCCCCAACCAAACCCTGGCCCATTCCTCCAGCCCAAGACTCCCAAGCCTCAGCAGCAACAGCTGTCTGTCCAGCCCCTACCCCACCTCCTGGGACCCCCACCCACCCTGGCAGGAGAGGAAGGGGTGTGGAGGTCCAGGGAGAGGGAGCCGGAGCCCCACACAGACCCTGACTCCAGGCTGTAGAAGCCAGGAGCCCACTAGCCTTCCCCGCCCCATCATTCGCTGTCAGGCTTGGGGACCCGGCCCCCTCCAACATCCCCAGCATTGCTCACCGACTTACTGCGCAGGCTGAAAGCAGGGTGTGGCGGCTGCTGGGATCCTGGAGCTTCTCGGTGGCAGGGGCTGCGGGAGGAAGTGAAGCGGGGAGGGGCTGCGGGCGCTCACAGCGGAGGAGCCGCGGAACCTCCCTCCCCAGCTCTGAGCACTGAGCTCCAGCAAGCAGGTTCTGGTCTCTGGGTCACCCTTAGCCCACCTGGCCAGCCGGCACGGTGGAGAGTGGGAGCTTAACTCTCCCCTGTCAGGACAGGCTAGCCACCACAGACTGACCATCTGGACACACCCTGCTGCGAATCAGGCCCCGCCCCCACCCCTCCCCCATCTAACCACTAAGGTCTCAGGTGGGGGTGGGTAACAATCAGAGGCAGCCCTTGGATGCTGGGGCCTTGCCTCCCATGGAAGCTGCCATGGATGGGGGATTCTTCCCCAAGTACACTGACAGCTATCCCCTCCCATTCTCCACCACCACACCCTTCCAGCAGCCTTATGGCCCATAAATGGGCCTGAGTTGACCCACAGCAGGGGAGAGAGCTGATGTGGACAGCCCCCAGGGAGAGGCTCAGCCCAGCAGATGCCCTTGGGAACGCAGTCCCACCCACCCATTCACCCAGCAGTTGGGGGACTTTCCCACCTCCCAGGACCTTCCCCCAGCCTCCTGACCCCAGGACTCATGGCTAAAGTTCCCCTAAAGATGCTCCCAGCACCAGCCAGCAGGTGGAGACAAGGAGGTGGGCACACACTGCTAAAATCAGACCTCACCACCGACTGGGCCCTGGTCTGGACTCAGTCTTGGAGCTTGGGGACCCAGCCGCCACCGAAGTAGCCCTAGGACTCCCTCTCCCTCACTCCCAAAACCTGGCATCAGCTCTGCCTCCAAAATTCGTCTTTCTGCTTGGTCCAAGCCACAATCATTGCTCCCCTAGGCAACTGCAGCCACCTCCAAACTGGTCTCCCTGCTTCATTCTTGCCCCACACTCATAATCCATTTCTCCTTATAGCAACTGAAGTGACCTTTTAAAAATGGGAACCAAGTCCGGGCGCGGTGGCTCACACTTGCAATCCCAGCACTTTGGGAGGCCGAGGCACATGGATCACTTGAGGTCAGGAGTTCAAGACCAGCCTGACCAACATAGTGAAACCCCATCTCTACTAAAAATACAAAATTAGGCCAGGCGCAGTGGCTTACGCCCCTAATCCCAGCACTTTGGGAGGCCGAGGTAGGTGGATCACTTGAGGTGAGGACTTCGAGACCAGCCTGGCAATATTGTAAAACCCAGTCTCTACTAAAAATTTAAAAATTAGCTAGGCGTAGTGGTGCATGCCTGTAATCCCGGCTACTTGGGAGGTTGAGGCAGGAGAATCGCTTGAACCTGGGAGGC
Source organism: Macaca thibetana thibetana (assembly GCF_024542745.1). NCBI lineage: Eukaryota > Metazoa > Chordata > Mammalia > Primates > Cercopithecidae > Macaca > Macaca thibetana. The sequence continues at coordinate 5,218,356 of NC_065593.1, read as the reverse complement.
AGAGGTTGCAGTGAGCCAAGATTGTGCCATTGCACTCCAGCCTGGGCAACAAGAGCAAAACTCTGTCTCAAAAATAAATACATAATAAAATAACAGTAAACATTCAGTTCTACTGTCCCATTAGCCACATTTCAAATGCTCAAGCAGCACATGTGGCTAGTAGCTACCATACTGGGCAGCACACAGAGAGATAAATTTTTCTTTTCTTTTTTTTTTTTTTGAGACAGAGTTTCATTCTTGTTGCCCAGGCTGGAGCATAACGGCGTGATTTCAGCTCACTGCAACCTCCGCCTCCTGGGTTCGAGTGATTCTCCTACCTCAGCCTCCCGAGTAACTGGGATTACAGGCACGCACCACCAGGCCTGGTTAATTTTGTATTTTTAGTAGATACGGGTTTTCTCCATGTTGGTCAGGCTGGTCTCAAACTCCCGACCTCAGGAGATCCGCCCCCCTCAGCCTCCCAAAGTACTGCGATTACAGGCGTAAACCACCATGCCCGGCCTGAGAAATTTTTCGTAAACATAGAGTTCTATTGGACAGCACTGCTCCAGACATTCTGAACACATTTCAGTCTCCCCAGTATACCATGCCTCTTCTGTTCCACCTTCCAGGAACACACACACACACACACACACACACACTCACACACACACTGCTCTTGATCTGATCTAGCCAACTACTGCTCATCCATCACCTCTCAATTTAAGCATCAATTCTTTGGATAGCCTTTCCTAGACCCTGAACTGGGCTGGGGATGCCACTCTGTGCTCCCATGACACTCTGTACTTCCCCTATCACATCTCATTATCTGTTACTGTAATATTTATTATATTGTCTGGCTTCACTTTTTTTTTTGAGACAGAGTCTCATTCTGTTGCCCAGGCTGGAGCACAGTGGCATGATCTTGGCTCGCTGCAACTCCGCCTCCCTGATTCAAGTGATTCTCCTGCTTCAGCCTCCACAGTAGCTAGGATTACAGGCACACACCACCACACCCGGCTAATTTTTGTATTTTTAGTAGAGACGGGGCTTCACCATGTTGGCCAGGCTGGTCTCGAACTCCTGACCTCAAGTGATCCAGCCACCTCGGCCTCCCAAAGTGCTGAGATTACAGGCAGGAGCCACCATGCCTGCCTTCACCTTTAACAATAAAAAATACTTAGTGAGCACTCACTATGTACCAGACACTGTGCTAAGTGCTCAATGTGTAACTCCCAGAGCAACCTTATTTCACAGACAAGAAAACTGAGCATGGGAAAGGCCAAGGCCACAAGGCTAGGAGGTGAGAAAGCAGGGATTCAAGTCCAGGGTCCCATGCTTACCACCATACTTTCCAAGGGGTGAGATCTTGCTTTTTTGCTGTGTCCCCAACAACCAGCACAGTGCCTGGCACGCAAGTGGTGCTCAAGAAGGCTTTGAGTGACAGGGTGGCTAATTATAATCACAGTGCAGAGGGCACTGCTGTGCTGCTGAGAAAAAAGTGAAAAGTGGACAACCTGAAGTCCTCCAGAGCCATCACCACATCTGGTGAAAATGACAGTTGGCTAGACAAACAACCTTAACTGCAAATTCTGGTTACAAAAAGGCCTTGGATCATAGCCATCAGGGAAATGCAAATCAAAAGCACAATGTGGTCCCACTTCACACTACTAGCATGGCTATTATAAAAAGACATGTAACAACAAAGTGTTGGCAAGGGTGTGGAGAAACTGGACCTGTCCTACACTCCTGGGAGATTGTAAAATGGTGGAACTACTTTGGAAAACAGTCCGGCTGCTCCTCAAAAGATTAAACATAGAGGGCTGGGCGCGGTGGCTCACTCCTATAATCCCAGCATGTTGGGAGGCCGAGGTGGGTGGATCATGTGAGGTCAGGCATTTGAGACCAGCCTGGACAACATGGCGAAAACCCTCCTCTATTAAAAATACAAAAATTAGGCCGGGCACGGCGACTCATGCCTGTAATCCCAGCACTTTGGGCGGCCAAGGCGGGTGCATCACCTGAGGTCAGGAGTTCGAGAGCAGCCTGGCCAACACAGCGAAACCCTGTTTGTACTAAAATTGCAAAAATTAGCTGGGCATGGTGGCGGATGCCTGTAATCCCAGCTACTCCGGAGGCTGAGGAAGGAGAATCACTTGAACCCAGGAGGCAGAGGTCACAGTGAGCCAAGATCGCCCCATTGCACTCCAGCCTACACGACAGACCAAGACTGTGTCTCAAAAAAAAAAAAGAAAAAAAAATTAGAGGGGCACAGTGGCACATGCCTATAATCCCAGCTACTGGGGAGGCTGAGGCAGGAGAATTGCTTGAACCCAGATGGCGGATGGCAGAGGTTGTGGTGAACTGAGATCCTGCCATTGTACTGCAGCTTGGGCAACAGAGCAAGACTGTCTCAGAAAAAAAAAAAAAAAGTTAAACATAGTTACCATATGACCCAGCAATTCCACTCCTAGGTATGTACTCAAATAAATAGAAACATATGTCCACAACAATTGTACATGAATGTTTACAGCAGCATTATTCATAATAACCAAATAGAAACATCCCAAATGATGATTAACTGATGAATGGATAAATAAAATGTGGCATATCCATTTAATGGAATATTATTTGGCCACAAAAAGAGAAATTAAATACTGATATACACTACAGCATGGAAGAAACTTGAAAAATTAGGCTAAATGAAAGAAGTCAGTCACAAAAATCACATATTGCATGATTCCATTTATTTATGCTTATTTTTATTACATCCTCAGATAGGGGACACATCAATCTGGTAAGAACAGATATTACACTTGATTTTAGCTGAAAGGTCAAGAAGTAATCTGCATGATTCCATTTATATGAAATATCCAAAACAGGGAACTGTAGAGTGCTTGTCTAGGGCAAAGGGGTGTTGGGGGGTGAGTGTAGAAAGGACTGACTGCTAAAATGTATGAGATTTCTTTTTTTATTTTTTTGAGACAGGGTCTCATTCCATCGCCCAGGATGGAATGCTGTGGCACGTGATTACGGCTCACTGCAGCCTCAACTTCTCCAGGCTCGGGGGATCCTTCTGCCTTGACCTCCCAAGTAGTTACAGGCACATGCCACCATACCTGGGTCTTTTTTTTTTTTTTTGTATAGGCAGGTTTTGCCATGTATAGCATTTTTATATAGGCAGGTTTTTGCCATGTTGCCCAGGCTGGTCTCAGACTTCTAGACTCAAGCCATCTACCTCAGCCTCCCATAGTGCTGGGATTACAGGCGTGAGCCAATGCACCCAGCTCAGGTATGAAGCTTCTTTTGCGGGTGATAAAATGTTCTAAAGTTGATTGTGATGACAGCTGTGTAACTTTTGTGAATTATACTAAAAGACCAACGAAATGTACACTTTATATTTGTGAATTGTATGTGAATTATATCTTTGTTTTAAAAAGTCCTCTGTGTAGGGAAGAATGCCTGTGTTTTTAGTGGGAAGTGAATCAAGCAGGGAAGCAAGACTTCCTCAATCTCAATACCACTGGATTCATATTTTAAGAAGTCTCACAAATCAGCCGGGCATGGTGGCACGCACCTGTAGTCCCAGCTACTCCGGAAGCTGAGGTAATGAGGAAAGAAAAAGACCCTCTCACACTGTTTTATGTTGTTTTATACTCAGTACCTCTTATAAGAAAAAAAACAAGGAAGTAAAACCAAAGACAGGTAGCCCAGCGCCAGGCCCAAAAACAGGCCTGGGTCTGCCTGGCCTAAACCCAGTAGTTAAAAATCAATTCATAACTTAGAAACCGACGTTATTCATAGATTCCAGACATTGTATAGAAGAACACTGAGAAACTCCCTGCCCTGTTCTGTTTCTATCTGTGCATTAAACCCCTGTCACGTATCCCCTAGACTGCTCAATCAATCATGACCCTTTCATGTGAAATCTGTAGTGTTGTGAGCCCTTAAAAGGGACAGAAATTGTGCACTCGGGGAGCTCGGATTTTGAGACAGTAGCTTGGCCGATGCTCCCAGCTGAATAAAGCCCTTCCTTCTACAACTTGGTGTCTGAAAGGTTTTGTCTGTGGCCTGTCCTGCTGCAGTAAGAGAACTGCTTGAACCTGGGAGGCAGAGGTTGCAGTGAGCCGAGACTGTGCCATTGCACTCCAGCCTGGGAGATGGAGTGCAAGATTCCGACTCCATTAAAAGAAATAACAACAAAAAAAAGAAGCCTCACTCAGTCCAGTGTCCACCTAAGGAAAATCTACCCCAAGCAGGCTTTGTACCCTATTTTTCCGATTGTGCTTCATTTCATTTGGTAACTTTTTGTAAATGTTTCTTTTATTTGAATTTTCTTTCACATAGATTTTTAATAAGAGCAAAGAGAGATCACAAAAATATGTAGCAGATGTTTCCTCTGGAGCAGGGAACTAGAGGTCAGGGGCGGGAAGGCACATAAGATGCATCCTTTGTATATTTGAAATTTTTTTATTTTTTATTTTTATTTTCATTTTTTGAGATGGAGTTTTGCTCATCGCCCAGCTAGAGTGCAGTGGTGCGATCTCGGCTCACTGCAACCTCCGCCTCCCAGGTTCAAACGATTCTCCTGCCTCAGCCTCTCGAGTAGCTGGGATTATAGGCTCCCGCCACCACGCTTGGCTAATTTTTTGTATTTTCAGTAGAGACAGGGTTTCGCCATGTTGGGCAGGCTGGTCTCGAACTCCTGCCCTCAGGTGATCCACCCACCTCGACCTCCCAAAGTGCTGGGATTACAGGCGTAAGTCACCGCGCCCGGTTTTTTTGTTTGTTTGTTTTGTTTTTGTTTGTTTTGAGACGGAGTTTTACTCTTGTTGCTCAGGCTGGAGTGCAATAGCAGGATCTCAGCTCACCGCAACCTCTGCCTCAGCCTCCCGAGTAGCTGGGATTACAGGCATGCGCCACCATACCCGGCTAATTTTATATTTTTAGTAGAGACTGGGTTTCTCCATGTTGGTCAGATTGGTCTCAAACTTTCAACCTCAGGTGATCCGCCCGCCTGGGCCTCCCAAAGTGCTGGGATTACAGGCCTGAGCCACCGCGCCCCGCCTGTTTGAAATTTTTGCCACTGGCTTTAAAAAATAAAATTGGCATCTCATTTAGATGTAAAAAAAAAAAAAATTCAACTCAAATGTGCAAGAGATGTCTAAACCCTGTGCATAATATAAATTCAAAAAAGAGGTGGGAGAGAGGATTTCAGGGTCTGGAAGGTGGAAACTGCCCTGGCCTTAAAAGGAAAAAAAGGTGGGACACTTGAGGGTGCTGGGGGTAGGGATTGGAGCGGTGTAGACAAGCCAGGGCCTGAACCTGCAGCCTTTGCTTCTTTTTGTACTAATTCTGAAACTTGGCCCCGAGCCAGGGCTGGGGCTATGTCTAACTGGCCAGATGTAGCTTCCCTGAGCAGATTGTGTCTGAGTCTGACAGAAAAGAAGAAAGAATAAGGCAGTTTAGCAGGCAGCACAGGCTTCCTGGAGCAAGGAAGACTGAGGCGGCGGAGGAAAAAAAATGCTAGCTGGTCCTCAAACAGGGCCTGAGGGGACCAACGGGGACCAGCTGGCTGGGTACAGTCGGCCCGGCTTGAGAGAATTTCCGCTCTCACGGAAAGCGTGCCCCTTCCCACACCGCCCCAGGGAGCCCCAGAGGCCACAGCTTGGCCAGGCCCAGACGTTCCGTCTCTTCCAGGACCAAGAAGAGCCACAGCCAGGTCCTGGGCCAAATCTAGGAGCCCAGCCCCAAGCCCCTACCCCTCTGGGGAATTTTCCCAATTTCCGCAGGCACAGGATGCATTCCCAACCGCCTCAGCCTCCCCACCACCGCTCACTCTTCCACCTGCCTCCCACCGCGCCTCCTCCTCCCCTACCCCGACCCCTCCAGCCTCCAACTCCTCCACCCCTCACCCCCCCACCTGCCTCCCACCCCACATCCGCCTCTCCTACCCTCACCCCCACCTGCCTCCCACCCTACCTCTGCCACTTCCACCCCTCACCCCACTACCCCTCACCCCCACCTCCCTCCCACCCTCGCCTCTGCTTCCTCCACCTCTCACCACCCACCCCTCACCCCCACCTGCCTCCCACCCCACCTCTGCCTCCTCCACCCCTCACCCCCCCCCCTACCCCTCACCCCCACCTCCCTCCCCTACCCCTTACCCCGCTACTTTCCTCTCACCCCACCTCAGCTGCGCCTCCCACCCTTGCCTCTCCACGCCCTCCCATCCCACTTCAGCCGCGCCTCCCACCCCTCACACCCCGACCCGCCTCAGCCGCGCCCCCCACCCCGTCTCTCGGGTAGTCGGCTCCACAGCGGTTCTGCTAAGACCCCCACCGCGACTCCAGTTCCTCTAGCTACTGAGCTTCAGGCGCGTCCCCCCAACTAACTACCCAGAATCCTGGGCCCCCTCCCACTGCGCCTCGACCGCATCCCCCGCGCGCGTTCCCTGCTCTTTCCCCTCACGCCTCCCCACGAATCCCGCGAGTCTCCCGCCCTGTTATCTGACGTAGGCATCGGTCCCCCTGCCGGACACGCCCTCCTGGGACAGGCCTGGGAACCGCGTCCGCAGTCGCTTCGGCGGATCCGGGGTCGGGGGCCGGGACGGAAGGACCTTCCTTTGGACTCCGGCTTCGCGCTCCTCATGCGCCACTCCCTTCCCCAAGTCACTGAGCTGGACTGTAAGGGTGTCAGGGACTGTGGGCTCCACTCCCCTTCCCTCCAAAGGAACCTGAGGATGCAGGCGGACGGCGTGACCACAGCATCTCCCTCCGGCTTGGAGGGCGGGAGCCGACCCGGGAGCGCGCTCTGGAGCGGTGAGCCAGGCGCCTTGGGACGCTTTCTTTCGAGGCAGGGTCTTGCTCTGTCGCCCAGGCTGGAGTGCAGCGGCCCCATCACGGCTCACTGCAGCCTCCATCTCCCGGGCTCAAGCGATTCTCCTGCCTCAGCCTCCGGATAGCTGGGACCACAGGCGCGTGCCACCACGTCTGGCTAATGTTTGTTTATTTATTTATTTAGAGATGGAGTCTGGCTCTGCCTAGGCTGGAGTGCAGTGGCATGATCTCGGCTCACTGCACCCTCCACCTTCCGGGTTCAAGAGATTCTCCTGCCTCAGCCTCCCGAGTAGATGGGATTACAGGTGCCCACTATCACACCTGGATAGTTTTTGCATTTTTAGTAGAGACCGGATTCCACCCTGTTGGCCAGGCTAGTCTCGAACTCCTGACCTCAGGTGATCCGCCCACCTCGGCCTCCCAAAGTGTTGAGATTACAGGCGTGAGCCACCGCCGCAGTCCGATTCTTTCTTTCTTTTCTTTTCTTTTCTTTCTCTTTTATTTATTAGGATTATTTTTTTGAGATGGAATCTTGCTCTGTTGCCCAGGCTGGGGTGCAGCGGCGCAATCTCGGCTCACTGCAAGCTCCGCCTCCCGGGTTCACGCCATTCTTCTGCCTCAGCCTCCGGAGTAGCTGGGACTACAGGCGCCCACCGCCACGCCAGGCAAATGTTTTGTATTTTTAGTAGAGACGGGGTTTCACCGTGTTAGCCAGGATGGTCTGGATCTCCTGACCTCGTGATCAGCCCACCTTGGCCTCCCAAATTGCTGGGATTACAGGCGTGAGCCACTGCGCCCGGCCGCTTTCTTTCTTCATCCTTTCCACACCCCAGGAGGTAGGTTCTGCTGTAACCTCCATTTCGGTCAAAAGAAAAGAAAAAGTAACTGACTTGCTGTAGGTTACTGCACAGTTTGCAAGTGATGACGGTGGGATTTGAACCCAGAAGGTCTCATTCCTATAGACTACAATACAGTATTCTCTCCCTTTACCTTCTCATCTCCTACTTAAAAAAAAAAAATCAGATTTATTGTGGTATAATTTACACCCTTTTTAACATTAGTTAATTTACACTCATTTAATTTTTAAAAGTTTACGCTCTTTTTAAGTGTATAGTTCAAAGAATTTTGACAAACGGTGTGAGCAGCACCATATTTTTTTTTTTTTTTGAGATGGAATCTTGCTCTGTTGCCCAGTCTGGAGTGCAGTGGCACGATCTCTGCTCACTGGAAGCTCCACCTCCCCAGCTCACTCCGTTCTCCTGCCTCAGCCTCCTGAGTAGCTGGGACTACAGGCGCCCGCCACCACACCCGGCTAATTTTTTGTATTTTTAGTAGAGAAGGGATTTCAGCCTGTTAGCCAGGATGGTCTCAATCTCCTGACCTCGTGATCCGCCCACCTCGGGCTGCCAAAGTGCTAGGATTACAGGTGTGAGCCACCGCACCCAGCAGCACCATAATTAACATATAGGGAATTTCCATCACCCCAAAATGTGTCCTGGTGCGCGGTGGCTCACACCTGTCTGTAATCCCAGTACTTTGGGAGGCGGAGGCCAGTGGATCACCTAAAGTCAGGAGTTCGAGACCAGCCTGACCTTCATGGTGAAACTCCATCTCCACTAAATAGAAAAACTTAGCCGGGAGTGGTGGTGCACGCCTGTAAACCCAGCTACTTGGAAGGCTGAGGCAGGAGAATCGCTAGAACCCATGAGGCGGAGGTTACAATGAGCTGAGATCAGGCCACTGCACTCCAGCTTTGGTGACAAGAATGAGAAAATATCTCAAAAAAAAAAAAAAAAAGTGCCCTGGTGCCCCTTTGCACCCCCCTCGCCTGCCACCAGTCTCTGATAATCATTAATCTGATTTCTATCCTTGCATCCCTGCCATGTCTCCACGGGAGTGGAGTCCCCTGGTGCGCACCTGTGCACCTGGCTCCTTTGAAGGGACTGTGTTTCTTATTCTTGCTGCAGTTGCCGTTGGCAGTGTCTGACCTGCCTCCCAGACCCATAGTCTTTTCTTAAAATTTTTTTTAAAAATTTTTAAAATTTTTTTAGACGGAGTCTCTCTCTGTCATCTGTCATCCAGGCTGTGGTGCAGTGGTGCGATCACCTCTCACTGCAGCCTCCGCCTTCTTCCAGACTCACAGACTTTAAGGAAAGTTTATTGCCACTGCTTGGGGAAAAGGAGAGTGGGAAGAATGTTTTGAGGGGATGACACATTAGCTAAAGAACCAGGGACAAAGCTGGGCACGGTGGTTCACGCCTATAATCCCAGCACTTTAGGAGGCCGAGGAGGGTCTCCTAAAGTGACTCGAGGTCAGGAATTCAAAACCAGCGTGGCCAACACAGTGAAACCCTGTCTCTACTAAAAATACAAGAATTAGCCAGGCATCCTGGCGTGGGCCTGTGGTCCCAGCTACTGACTGAGGCTGAGAATCACTTGAACCAGGGAGCCGGAGGCTGCAGTTAGCCAAGATTGCACCACTGTACTCCAGCCAGGGCAACAGAGCAAGACTCTGTCCCCCACCCCACCCACCGCAAACGCACACACAAAAACTGAAATAGAAACTGAAACTGAAAATTTGAAAACGCTGGGTTAAACAATGTTAAACCAGTTCCTATAAGGTAGAACTCCTTGTTAGCTAGGCATGGGAGTGAATGCCTGTAATCTCAGCTACTCAGGAGGCTGAGGCAGGAGAATCACTTGAGTTTGGGAGTTGAGGCTGTAGTAAACTATGATTGTTCCACTGCACTCCAGCCTAGGTAACCAAGTTGAGACAGTCTCTGAAAAAAACAAACAAGCAAACAAAACAACAACAACAACAACAAAACACACAAAGAAAATAAGATCTTTCTGAGATGGAGTCTCACTCTGTTGCCCAGGCTGGAGTGCAGTGGCGCCATCTGGGCTCACTGCAACCTGCGCCTCCTGGGTTCAAGTGATTGTCCTGCCTCAGCCTCCCAAGTAGCTAGAATTACAGGCGCCCGCCACAAGCACGCCCGGCTAATTTTTTGTGTTTTTAGTAGAGATGAGGTTTCACCATTGTTGGTCAGGTTGGTCTTGAACTCCTGACCTCAGGTGATCCACCTGCCTCGGCCTCCCAAAGTGCTGGGATTACAGCATGAGCCACTGCACCCAACAACTTTTTAATTTTTGTATAATTATTCTAGAGGAATTTGTGCAGGAAGCCATTTTTAAACTGGAAACCAAACGTAACTGTCATATTCATTTCTTTCTTTCTTTTTTTTTTTTTTTGAGACGGAGTCTCACTCTGTCGCCAAGGCTGGAGTGCAATGGCGCGATCTTGGCTCACTGCAACCTCTGCCTCTCAGGTTCAAGTAATTCTCCTGCCTCAGCCTCCTGAGTAGCTGGGATTACAGGCGCCCGCCACCGCGCCCGGCTAATTTTTGTATTTTTAGTAGAGACAGCGTTTCACCATGTTGGCCAGGCTGGTCTTGAACTCCTGACCTCAGATGATCCACCTGCCTCGGCCTCCCAAAGTGCTGGGATTATAGGCATGAGCCCCTGCGCCCAGCCTATTTTATTTCTTTTTAAAAGACAATCTATATGTGATGAATTTCAGGACTGTAGAAAAAAAAAGGAAATCTAAAACAAAAAAAAAAGCGGATGGAGTGGAGACAATGTCTGCAGATCACCCTTTGGAGATGCTTCATTGTAGAGGGAAGCAGAGAGGTGGCAACTAACTGGAAGGAAATATGGGGTCCATGGGCAGTAGGGAGATTTCTTGATTTAAAGGTCAAAGCCAGGTACAGTGGCTTACGCCCATAATCCCAGCACATTGGGAGGTCAAAGCAGGATGACTGCTTGAGCTCAGGACTTCAAGACCTGCCTGGTCAATATAGCGAGACTGGGTCTCTACTAAAAATAAAAAAAACTAGCTGGGCATGGTGGTGTGTGCCCATAGTCTCAACTACTTGGGAGGCTGAGATGGGAGGATCACCTGAGCGTGGGGCATTGCCGCTGCAGTAAGCTATAATCACACCACTGTACTCCAGCCTGGGCAACAGAGCAAGACCCTGTCTCAAAAAGAAATTCTAGGTTCTAAGATATTTCTCTTCATTACTTTGAAAATTCTATGCCATTGTCTTCTTCCACCTGGTATTGGTGTTGAAAAATCTAATGTTAATAAATAGGCCTCTTCAGCTGGCACAGTGGCTCACGCCTGTAATCCCAGCACTTTGAGGGGCCAAGGCGGGCAGATCACCTGAGGTCAGGAGTTCAAGAGTAGCCTGGCCAACATAGTGAAACCCCATCTCTACTGAAAGTACAAAAATTAGCTGGGCCTGGTGGTAGTCACCTGTAATCCCAGCTACTCAGGAGGCTAAGGCAGGAGAATCGCTTGAGCTCAGGAGGCAGAGGTTGCAGTGAACCCAGATGGCACCACTGCACTCCAGCCTGGGCAACAGAGTGAGACTCTGTCTCAAAAATAATAAACAAATAGATCTCTTTTTCCTTTATCTGTGATCTGACTCTCTGGAAATTTTTAGAATGCTCTTTCTGTCTCTGATATTCTTAAATTTTCCCCAAATGTTTCTGGCTATAAGTTGTTTTGTTTTTTGTTTTTTGTTTTTTGTTTTTTTTGAGACAGAGTCTTGCTCTGTCACCCAGGCTGGAGTGCAGTGGCGCGATCTCAGCTCACTGCAAGCTCTGCCTCCCAGGTTCACGCCATTCTTCTGCCTCAGCCTCTCAAGTAGCTTGGACTACAGGCGCCCACCACTACACCCAGCTAATTTTTTTTCTGTATTTTTAGTAGAGACATGGCTTCACCGTGTTAGCCAGGATGGTCTCAATCTGCTGATCTCGTAATCTGCCCACCTCGACCTCCCAAAGTGCTGGGATTACAGGTGTGAGCCACCACACTGGGCGCTGGCTGTAAGTTTTTCCTTCTCTCTCCTCATTGACATATTCCAACTCTCATTTTTTTTTTTTTTTTTTTGACAGGGTCTTGCTCTGTTGCCAAGGCTGAAGTGCAGTGGAGTGATCACGTCTCACTGCACCCTCCATCTCCTAGGCTCAAGCGACTCTCCTACCTATAGGTTTGTGCCACCACACCAGACTAATTTTTTTTAGGTTTTCTTTTTTTTTTGAGAGACAGGGTTTTGCCCACCCAGACTGATCTCTAACTCCTAGGCTCAAGAGATCCTCTGGCCTTGGGCCTCCCAAAGTGCTGGGATTATAGGTGCGAGCCACCACGCTTGGCCAAAAAAAAATTTTTTTGTTTTTTGAGACGGACTCTTGCTCTGTCCCCCAGGCTGGAGTGCAGTGGCACAATCTCGGCTCACTGCAAGCTCCGCCTCCTGGGTTCACGCCATTCTCCTGCCTCAGCCTCCTGAGTAGCTGGAACTACAGGGGCCCGCCACCACGCCCGGCTAATTTTTTGTATTTTTAGTAGAGATGGGGTTTCACCATGTTAGCCAGGATGGTCTCGATCTCCTGACCTCGTGATCCACCCGCCTCGGCCTCCCAAAGTGCTGGGATTATAAGCATGAGCCACCGCGCCTGGCCATGCTTGGCCAAAATTATTTTCAATGAGGAATAATCTGTATACAGATCTTGTGTTCACACTTCATCTTTTTTTCCTAATTCTGAGAATTTTTTCTTCATTATTTTTTCAAATATTTCCTCTTCTCTATTTTTCTCTTTCTCTTTCCATGAATCTTATCTTCTGAATGTTACCATTTCACTTTTATTCTCCATATCTCTTAGCCATTCTTTTATATTTCCTGTTCTTTTATTTTTTCTTCTTCCTTTTGGGGAATTTATGTTATTCCAGTTCACTAATATATTCCTCAGCTCTGTCCATTCTGCTGTTTATTCAATCATTTGTGTTCTTTAGTACAACTGTTATATTTTCTTTTCTTTTCTTTTCTTTTCTTTTTGAGACAGAGTCTTGCTCTGTCGCCCAGGCTAGAGTGCAGTGGTGCGATCTCGGCTCACCGCAAGCTCCGCCTCCTGGGTTCGCGCCATTCTCCTGCCTCAGCCTCCAGAGTAGCTGGGACTACAGGTGCCCACCACCATGCTCAGCTAATTTTTTTTGTATTTTTAGTAGAGACGGGGTTTCACCCTGTTAGCCAGGATGGTCTCGATCTTCCGACCTCGTGATCCGCCCGCCTTAGCCTCCCAAAGTGCTGGGATTACAGGCATGAGCCACTGCGACCGGCCTTTTTTTTTTTTTTTTTGAGCCGGAGTTTTGCTCTTGTTGCCAAGGCTGGAGTGCAGTGGCGTGATCTTGGCTCACCGCAACCTCCGCCTCTTGGGTTCAAGCAATTCTCCTGCCTCAGCCTCCTGAGTAGCTGGGATAACAGGCATGCGCCACCGCAGCCAGCTAATTTTGTATTTTTAGTAGAGACAGGGTTTCTCTATGTTGGTCAGGCTGATCTTGAACTTCCAACCTCAGGTGATCCACCTGTCTCGGAGTCCCAAAGTGGTGGGATTACAGGAGTGAGCTGCCACGCCTGGCAACAACCGTACTATTTTCTCTTTTTTTTTTTTTTTGAGATGGAGTCTTACTCTGTCACCCAGGCTGCAGTACAGTGGCACGATCTTTGCTCACTGCAACTTCCGCCTCCCAGATTCAAGCAATTCTCCTGCCTCAGCCTCCTGAGTAGCCGGGATTACAGCAGGCGCCACCACGCTCGCCTAATGTTTGTATTTTTAGTGGAGACGGGGTTTCACCATGTTGGTCAGGCTGGTCTTGAACTCCTGACCTCAGGTGATCCACCCTCCTTGGCCTCCCAAAGTGCTGGGATTATAGGCATAAGCCGCCGTGCCCAGCCTCAACTGTTATATTTTCAACTTAGTATTTCTTGTTGGTTCTTTTTGGTGTTTTTGTGTTCATTTGTTTCATAGTTCTAGTATCTTCCTTATATCTTTTAATGTGTTTATTAGGCTAATTAAAAATTCTTATTCTGAAGAATTTCATTTTATGGTTTTTTCTTTTCAAAGTGGTGATGCTTGTTATTGTGGCCTGGAAATTTATTTCCCTTAGTGGGTATATTCTGTTTGGCCAGGCAGGCCCCAGTGATCTCAGGGAATGGGGGCAGATGAGCTCAGGGAGGCTCCGAAAAAAGACAGCCAATCGTGCCTCACCCCATGAGACAACTCCTTGGGTCAATTTTCACACATTGCTCTCCAAAGAGAAGCAGCGTTAGGAGGACTCATCCCCAAAATGTCATTCCCCAGCCTGGGTGTTTGGAAGAGGGTGGATGAGTAGGCAACTGCTGGAAGCCAGTTAGTCCCCATCTGTTTTTCTCAGCATTTCACAAACACAGGATATCTGGGCAGCCCTGATTTGACTGCAAGTATGCCCAGAGCAGAGATCTGAGTCATTGCAGATGTGGAGGCAGATACTGTTTGTTCCAAGGCAATGGTGCAGAACCCCCGTGGCTCTGTTTTTATCTTCCCATTTCAAAACAGTACACCCCTTCCCATCACCGCAATAGCTTTTTCACACCTTTTCAATGCAGGACCTTGCTTGACTCTGGCCTGGCTCTGTATCACGACATATCCCCAGCATCTGTTTACTTAAGCTGTCTCCACTCTATTCCCAGCATCTGTTTACTTATCTGTCTCCACTCCATGACTAAGCATATTTGTCAGGGGAGCACTTTGCCCAGGGTAGGAAAGATCAATTTTATTCCTACAAATATCAGGCTTTTAGGGTTAGGTTGAGAACAACATGCTTATTTACTGAGGAGGCATTTTAGACCTGGACTCTAACAGGGAACTGGTTCCCCACACAAAGCTGTCAGGCCCCACCTTTCCAGAAAAGAAGGGGTGGTATTTGCCTGTTTCTAGGTGCACCCAAGCCATGACCTGCAGGAAAAAGTCCACATCTCTCCCTCCCCACAACCCACATTCTGTAGTCCAGGGTCACCCGAGAGAGCCTGTACAGTGTTATATTTACCCTGTGGTATGTCTTAAGGCACGGGCCCCTTATTTTATTATAAATTTCCATGTTATCTGTTTCAGGCCCTGCTCACCTGAGCCCACTCGACTGTTGACAAAAAAAGTATTTGAGGAGATTTATTCTGAGCCAAACATGAGTGATCAATGGCCTTTGACACAGCCCTCAGGAGATCCTGAGAACATGTGCCCAAGGTGCTCAGGGCACAGCCTAGTTTTATGCATTTTAGGGAGACATGAGACATCAGTCAAATACATATAGGACTTACATGGGTTCCATATGGAAGGGCAGGACAACCCAAAGTGCTTGGGGGGAGTGTATCCACGTAACACACAGATTTTAAATTTTTTCTGATTGGCAATTGGTTGAAAGAGTTGGCCAGGTGCCGTGGCTCACGCCTGTAATCCCAGCACTTTGGGAGGCTGAGGCGGGTGGATCACCTGAGGTCAGGAGTTCAAAACCAGCTTGGCCAACATGGAGAAACCCCATCTTTACTAAAAATACAAAATTAGCTGGGTGTGGTGGTGCATGCCTGTAATCCCAGCTACTAGGGAGGTTGAGGCAGGAGAATCGCATGAACCAGGAAGCAGAAGTTGTGGTGAGCCGAGACTGCAACATTGCACTCCAGCCTGGGCAACAAGAGCGAAACTCTGTCTCAAAAAAGAAAAAAAAGAAAATTAGCCGGGTGTGGTGGCACGTGCCTGCAATCCCAGCTACTCGGGAGGCTGAGGCAGGAGAATCACTTGAACCTGGGAGGAGGAGGTTGCAGTGAGCCGAGATGGCGCTACTGCACTCCAGTCTGGGTGACAGAGCAAGACTCTGTCTAGCAAAAAAAAAAAAAAAAAAGAAGAAGAAGAAAGAGTTATTATCAGTAGAAAGGAATGTCTGGGTTGTGATAAGGGGTTGTAGAGACTAAGGTTTTATCAGGCAGATGAAGCTTTCAGGTAGCAAGCTTCAGAGAAAATCGTAAATGTTTCTTACCAGACTTAAGATCTGTGTTGATGTTAATGCTGGTTGGCTTTTCCTGAATTCCAAAAGGGAGGAGGTTATAATGATGCCTGTGGGACCTGCTCTTCCATCATGGCCTGAACCAGATTTTCAGATTTGCTTGGGAATATCCTTAGCCAAGGAGAAGGGCCCATTCAGATGGTTGTGGAGGGGCCTTAGAATTGTATTTGTGGTTTACAGGACAGAGCTTGGGACCTCACTGTACTGCTCTGGCCTGAAATGCAAGTGGAGAGGACAGAGCTAACAATGAAACGAGTGAATTATTTTAAGTGTATGAAGTCAGTCTGCAGAGGATCAGGCACTTAGAGTGAATCAGCACATTGCGGGAAGCTTTTGAACAGCCCCAACCTGAGCTCTTATAGTTTTGTGAAAGGAGAAGAGACAGCAGAAGCATGAGCAGCACAGGCGATGGCCAAGGCCCAGAGCAGCAAACAGGCTGCCATCTACACATCTCCAGGCTCTTCTAGCACCCACTTCTTCAGCTTCTCCCTCCTTGTGTTTAGAGGTCCCTGTTTTTCTGGTTCCCCCCACCCTTTTTTTTTTTGAGAATGGAGTCTCACTGTATTGCCCAGGCAGGTTGCAAGTCCCTGTTTTTCTAAGCTCCCCTGGCCATGTGCTTGAGTGGCTCAGCACCTTCTCCCTTCTCAAGGACTTGGCTGGTGTGGGGGTAGGAGCCATACTGTTCCAGTAAACCTTGCCAGCCTGCTTCCAGGAAAAGCCCAGAGGGGAAGGAGAAGCATATATAAGTCTAAAAGGCCAACAGAATTTCTGTATTAAAGTGTTGTCAGTAAAAGAAGAACAGGTCACGTCAGCTTCTAAAGCAGATTATGCTCAGGCCTGATGCTCAGACAAACAGCTTTCACAGGGGCTGCTTCTCAGGAAAGGCAAACTGCAGAGTGTTGGAGGCTGGCAGCTAATCTGAAAGTGGGGGTGGGAGCCCTGGGTCTAAGGACAGGCTGTTTGGCATGGTGGGGAGATGACAGTAAGGCCCTCGTCAGATAAGCCCTACAGGCCCTTCTTCCCAAAACAGTGCTGAAACATCTCCTTTGCTAGATGCAGCAGTCAGTATTTTCCACTCTGACTCAGAGTGAGCAGAACAGTTCTGAAAATTGGGAGCATTATCTTTATTCCTGAAGGCTGGTTTTTGGGAAGCCTGGGCCACTGCCTCCCTCTGCTATTTCCAGCAGAGCCACCTGGTCTCAGAGCTTACTCAGCCCCTCCCGTCACAGCTAATTCATACCCATCCCTACTGCAGGCTTCAGAGAGCAAAGGTGATGGCTGCCTTGCTGCTGCTAAGGTTTACATTATTCTATTCTATTCTATTCTATTCTATTCTATTCTATTCTATTCTATTCTATTCTGTTCTGTTCTGTTCTGTTCTGTTCTGTTCTGTTCTGTTCTATTCTATTCTATTCTATTCTATTCTATTCTATTCTATTCCATTCCATTCCATTCCATTCCATTCCATTCCATTTTTGATGGAGTCTCTCTCTGTTGCCCAGGCTGGAGTGCAATGGTGTGATCTCGGCTCACTGCAAACTCCGCCTCCCGGGTTGAAGTGATTCTCCCACCTCAGCCTCCCGAGTAGCTGGGACTACAGGGGTGAGACACCACGCCTGGCTAATTTTTGTATCTTTAGTAGAGACGGGGTTTCACCATGCTAGCCAGACTGCTCTCCAACTCCTGCCCTCAAGTGATCCACCCATCTTGGCCTCCCAAAGTGCTGGAATTACAGGTATGAGCCACCGTGCCCAGCCTTGAGTGTATTTCTATTAACAATACTGCAGGGAACATCTGTGCTCATACTTCTTTTTTCACATCTGTGAGAGTATCTGTAAAATTCCCAGATGTGGAATTGCTGGCACAAAGGGTATGTGCACTCAAGATTTTCTTTTGTTTATTTTTTTTTTGAGACAGAGTCTCGCTCTGTCGCCCAGACTGGAGTGCAATGGTGCCACCTCGGCTCACTGAAACTTCTGCCTCCTGGGTTTAAGCAATTCTCCCTGCCTCAGCTTCCCAAGTAGCTGGGATTATAGGTGCCCGCCACTACGCCTGACTAATTTTTTTTTTTTTTTTTGTATTTTTAGTAGAGACGGGGTTTCGCCATGTTGACCAGGCTATTCTTGAACTCCTGACCTCAGGTGATCCACCCGCCTTGGTCTCCCAAAGTGCTGGGATGACAGGCACCTCACCCAGCTGCATGTGAGATTTTCATAGCTACTTACCCAACTGCCTTCCAAAGAGGTTGTACCAGTTTACACTGATCAACAATGCACGAGGATGCATTTCTCTGCACTCTTGGAAACAAAAGTATTAACAGTCTCATTTTATCTTTGTCAATCTGAAATATTAAAAAATGCCACTTCAGGGCTGGGTGCGGTGGCTCACGCCTGTAATCCCAGCTCTTTGGGAGGGCGAGGCAGGCGGATCACAAGGTCAGGAGATCGAAACCATCCTGGCTAACATGGTGAAACCCTGTCTCTACTAAAAATACAAAACAATTAGCTAGGCGTGGTGGCGGGCGCCTGTAGTCCCAGCTACTCGGGAGGCTGAGGCAGGAGAATGGCGTGAACCCGGGAGATGGATCTTTCAGTGAGCCGAGATTGCATTACTGCACTCCAGCCTAGGCAACAGAGCGAGACTCCATCTCAAAAAAAGAAAAAAAAAAAAGCCACTTCATACACTGAATGGTCATTTTTCTTATGCTAAGTGAAGCTGCACATCTTGTCATGCATTTAAGAACAATTTTCGTCTGGGCATGGTGGTTCACGCCTGTAATCCCAGCACTTTGGGAGACTGAGGCGGGTGGATCACGAGGTCAGGAGATCGAGACCATCCTGGCTAACACGGTGAAACCCCATCTCTACTAAAAATACGAAAAAACAAAATTAGCCAGGCGTGGTGGCGGGCGCCTGTAGTCCCAGCTACTCAGGAGGCAGAGGCAGAATGGCGTGAACCCAGGAGGCAGAGCTTGCAGTGAGCCGAGATAGCGCCACCACTGCACTCCAGCCTGGGCAAGACTCCGTCTCAAGAAAAAAAAAAAAAAAAGAAAAAAAAAGAACAATTTTCTTTTCTGTGAATTGTCTGATCCTGTCCTTTGTCCATTTTCCTATTGTGTTATTAATCTGTTTCTCATATATTTATAGAAACCGCTTATATATTGAAGAAATTAGTCCTTTTGGTGAGTGCGGTGGCCCATGCCTGTAATCCCAGCACTTTCAGAGGCTGAGGCAGAAGGATTGCTTGAGGTCAGCAGTTCAGGACCACTCTGGGAAATATAGCAAGAACCTGTCTCTACAAAAAGTTTTTAAAATTAGCCAGGTATAGTGATGTGCCCCTGTAATCCCAGTTACTTGGGAAGCTGAGGTGGATCACTTGTGCCTGGGACCCGTGGAGACTGAGATGAGCTCTGATTGCATCACAGCACTCCAGTCTGGGTGACAGAGTAAGATCCTGTCTCAAAAGAAAAGAAAAAAAAAGAAAGAAAGTAGTCATTTAAGGTCAGGCGCAGTGCCTCATGCTTGTAAGCCCAGCACTTTGGGAGGCCAAGGTGGGCGGATCACTTGAGGTCAGGAGTTTGAGACCAACCTGGCCAATATGGTGAAACCCTGTCTCTACTAAAAATACAAAAAATTAGCTGGGCATGGTGGCACACGCCTCTGTTGTAAACATTTCTTCCTTGTTTTTTATTTACAAAATATGTCAAGAGACTGGGCACAGTGGTTCCTGCCTCTAAATCTCAATGCTTTAGGAGGCAGAGGTAGGAGGATCACTTGAGGCCATGAGTTTGAGACCGGCCTGGGCAATATGGTGACAACCCAGCTCTACAAAAACTTAAAAATAAAAATAAATTAGCCAGGCATGGTGGCATGTGCCTGTGGTCCCAGCTACTCAGGAAGCTGAGGTGGGAAGATTACTTGACCCCAGAATTTGAGGCTACAGTTAGCTATGATGGTACCACTGCACACAAGCCTGGGCAGCAGAGTGGGAGCCTATCTCTAAATACACACACACACACACACACACACACACACACACACACATATATAAATATATGAAGAGATGCATTTATATCATAGAGTTGTTTATAAGTGCCCCATTAGTATGATTTAAATAAATTATGATATATACAACAGAAAGCTATGCAGCTATTTAAATGAAGATATATATTTATTAGAATAAAACAATGTTAAGTAGAAAAGTTTAAAAAAGCAGGATAAAAAATAGAAAGCATTATATGATAACCCATTTTTAAAAAATCTGTGCTATCAGTAGTTACCTCCAGATGATGGGAATTTGGTAATTTATTTGGGTAATTTTACTCTTTTCTTTTTACCGTTCCAGATTATCTGAATTTTTTTTTTTTTCTTTTTGAGATGGAGATTCGCTCTTGTTGTCCAGGCTGTAGTGCAATGGCACGATCTCGGCTTACCACAACCTCTGCCTCCTGGGTTCAAGCAATTCTCCTGCCTCAGCCTCCCTAGTAGCTGGGATTACAGGCTCCCACCCGCCATGCCCAGCTAATTCTTTTTTTTTTTTTTTTGAGACGGAGTTTTGCTCTTGTTGCCCGGGCTGGAGTGCACTGATGCAATCTCGGTTCACCACAACCTCTGCCTCCTGGGTTCAAGCGATTCTCCTGCCTCAGCCTCCCAATTAGCTAGGATTACAGGCCTGGGCCACCACGCCTGGCTAATTTTGTATTTTTAGTAGAGACAGGGTTTCTCCATGTTGGTCAGGTTGGTCTTGAACTCCCAACCTCAGGTGATCCACCCGCCTCAGCCTCCCAAAGTGCTGGGATTACAGGCATGAGCCCCCGCCCCCGGCATCATGCTATTTTTAAATGTGTTACGAACTTATGAAGAAGCATGGGGGTATCACATGGAGTATTAAGAAACAATTATAATAGTGTTCAGTATGCTTGGCAAAGTATAGTCATGTGATATAAAAGGCGTTTGTCAAAGCTACTACTGACACTGGAGTTAAGATAGGCATTAATCAGTAGATTCTTTTTTTTTTTTTTATGAGACGGAGTCTTGCTCTTGTCGCCCAGGCTGGAGTACAATGGCACGATATTGGCTCACTGCAACCTCTGCCTCCCAGGTTCAAGTGGTTCTCCTGCCTCAGGCTCCTGAGTAGCTGGGATTCCAGGCACCCACCACCACACCTGGCTAATTTTTTTTTTTGTATTTTTAGTAGAGATGGGGTTTTGCTATGTTGACCAGGCTGGTCTCGAACTCCTGACCTCGTGATCCTCCCGCCTTGGCCTCCCAAAGTGCCAACAGGCGTGAGCCACCATGCCCGGCCTTAATTAGCAGATTTCAATGGCTCCACAGTCTCTCTATCACTGGTTTGTTGGTCCCTGGAGGGAATAAATGCTATTATGGTCTAGGGGTTGTGGGATGGCAGGTTTCCTCTTCCTGGAACATCCTTACCCTAAGAAGGTCATGAATTTGATTTCCCCACCCCAGCCCCTGCCCCTTTTGTCCCTGGCTTGGGTGAGGCTTGGGCGAGGGCTCCAGGGTGGTAGCTGCCTAGTGGCTGGAGTGGGAGGCTCAGGCAGGCAGAAACGCTGATCCTTTGAAAGGAGCCTCTCAGAGGTCGCTGGGCTCGCTAGGCTCCCAGTCGTGCTTGAGGGTGGCAAGACTTTGGAAAAGACAGTCGCCTGGCCTGGTTCCTGGCGACCAGCCCGCAGAGGTCAGGCGATCATCCAGTCTCTTGACGAGTTTCACTACCACATCTAGGAAAGGCCTCTCTAGGAAGTCCTGAGGTCTGTGCCAGCAGAACCTGGGGCATGAAGACCCAGAAGAGGCTAGTTCAGGCTCCACTCCAGGGCCAAGGCTGCCCCTGTGGCGTCCAGGGTTTTATCCCACTCATCTCATCTGCAGGTCCTACAAAAGAGTGAGCCGCCACGCTGGCTTTGCATCTTCCAGAGACACTTGGCCAGTTCGCCTTCCAGAGCCACATCGTCGCGGCCGAAGTAGAAGCTCAGAGAGATGCCGGTTGACCAGGCAGTTGGTGGCTGCCTCTGCCTGGGCAGAATCATTCTGACACATCTGGGAGCTCATGCTTGGGGACAAGAAGCAGATAACCACAAAAACAGTGTTGGCTGGGCCCAGAAGCAGGAGGTTGCCAAGAAGATGGCGTCGGAGGCTGCAAGTGGAAAGGAGTTGGGAGGCGATCAGAGGCTGGAAGAGGGAGCACCCTGGTCTGTTCGTTCCAAACACTGTTCAAGCAAGAGACAGAACCAGAACCCAACATGCTAACTTCAGGCAATGTGCCGTAGATTTCAAATGTGTGTTATGTATAGTTTTTTGTTTTTTTTTTAAAATGTGTGTTATTAATAGTTATCAACAAGCCTTAAACCTTCATTTAATCCTTTGGCCCAGAAGCCATAAAGAAAAAGATTGTCAGATGATGATGATGATGATTGAGACAGGGTCTTGCTCTGTCACCCCGGCTGGAGAGCAGTGGGGAGATCACAGCTCACTGCAGCCTCGACCCCTGGGCTCAGGTGATCCTCCCACCTCAGTCTCCCGAATAGCTGGGCCAACAGGTGTGTGTTACCACCCCCAGCTAATTTTGTATTTTTGGAGAGATGGGAGCTTTTTTTTTTTTTTAATTAAAAATGTCTGTTTTTACAAAAGACACCATAATTGAGCAGTGAAGTAAGGCCAGGCGTAGTGGCTCACGCCTGTAATCCCAGCACTGTGGGAGGGTGAGGCAGGCGGATCACTTGAGGCCAGGAGTTCGAGACCAGCCTGGCCAACATGGTGAAACCCTGTCTCTACTAAAAATACAAAAATTAGCTGGGTGTGGTGGCGTGCACCTGTAAGCCCAGCTACTCGAGAGTCTTGAACCCCGGAGGTGAAGGCTGCAGTGAGCGGAGATCACACCACTGCACTCCAGCCTAGACAGCAGAGTAAGACTGTCTCAAAAAAAAAAAAAAAAAAAGCCAGGCGCAGTGGCTCAAGCCTGTAATCCCAGCACTTTGGGAGGCCGAGACGGGCGGATCACAAGGTCAGGAGATCGAGACCATCCTGGCTAACACGGTGAAACCCCGTCTCTACTAAAAAAATACAAAAAACTAGCCAGGCGAGGTGGCGGGCGCCTGTGGTCCCAGCTACTCCGGAGGCTGAGGCAGGAGAATGGCGTAAACCCGGGAGGCGGCCACTGCACTCCAGCCTGGGCGACAGAGCCAGACTCAGTCTCAAAAAAAAAAAAAAAAAAAAAAAAAGAAGTAAGTCTGAAAGACAATATTTACCACAATTAGATAAATTATTAGTTGTTAGAATATATAAAGAAGTCGTACAAATTCATACTAAAATTGGGCAAAGGAAATGAACAGATAATTCACAAGACAAATTAATGTTAAATAAACATTTAAAAGGGATCCAATCTCAGAAGTAATCGGGCACATGCAAATTAAAACAATAAAGTGTTGTTTTTGCCCCTCAATGTGTCCAAAGTATAATATTAATGAAGTGGTGGAGGACTAGATACTCTCTCTTATGCAGTATTGGTGGGAATTGATATTGGTACAGTCTTTTTAAAAATTGTGGTCAACAATAACAAAAAATGTGCCATTTAAGCCATTTTTAAGCGTACAGTTTGGTAGCAGTAATTAATATTCATTGTGTGTGACCATCACCACTATCCATCTCCAGAACTCTTTTCGTCTTTTTCCCCACTAAACACTAACTCCCCATTCCCTCCTTTCCCAGTCCCTGGCACCCACCATTCTACTTTCTGTCTTTATGAGTTTGACTACTCTAGCTACCTCATATAGTGGAATCACACAGTATTTGTCCTTTTGTGTCTGTCTTGTTTCATTTAATGTAATGTCTTTAAGATTCATCCATGTGGTAATATGTGTCAGAAGTTCCTCCTACGTTCAAGAGATTCTCCTGCCTCAGCTTTCAGAGTAGCTGGGATTGCAGGCGCCTGCCATGACACCCGGCTAATTTTTGTATTTGTAGTAGAGACAAGTTTCACCATGTTGGCAAGGCTGATCTTTTTTTTTTTTTTGAGGTGGAGTCTCGCTCTGTAGCCCAGGCTAGAGTGCAGTGGCTCAATCTCAGCTCACTGCAACTTCTGCCTCCTGGGTTCAAGCGATTCCCCTACCTCAGCCTCCGGAGTAACTGGGATTACAGGCGTGCGCCACCACACCCAGCTAATTTTTGCATTTTTAGTAGAGACGGGGTTTCACCATATTAGCCAGGCGGGTCTGGAACTCCCGACCTCGAGTGATCTGCCCTCCTTGGCCTTCCAAAATGTTGGGGTTACTGGCATAAGCCACCGCGCCTAGCAGGAGTTCTTTTTTTTTTTTTTTTTTTTTTTTGAGACAGAGTCTCGCTCTGCCTCCAGGCTGAAGTGCAGTGCCCTGATCTCGGCTCACTGCAACCTCTGCTTCCCAGATTCAAGCGATTCTCCTGCCTCAGCCTCCCAAGTAGCTGAGTGGGACTACAGGTGCGTGCCACCACGCCCAGCTAATTTTTGTATTTTTAGTAGAGACGAGGTTTCACCATGTTGGCCAAGATAGTCTCCATCTGTTGACCTCGTGATCCGCCCACCTCGGCCTCCCAAAGTGCTGGAATTACAGGCATGAGCCACCGCACCCAGTCAGAAGTTCCTTTTTTTATTTTTCAGTTTCTGCTCTGCTAAATGAATTTTCTTCCTTTTAAGGCTGAATAATATTCCATTGTTTGTTGTACAGTCTTTCGAAGGGTAATTTTGTAATAATCCCCAATTTTTAAATGACATAATCTTTGATACAGCAATTCTACTTCTAGTATATCCTGAAGAAATACTTGCACATTTGTGACAAGAGACATTTACAAGGATGTTAATTGCAGTATTAATAGTAAAAAATTAGAAACAATCTAAATACCATCAGCAAGGAGAAGGATAAAATATGGTGTATCTATACCATGAAATGTTTTGCAGCAGTTTAAAAAGAATAAGGCACATCTATATGTGCTAGCATGGAAATGTCTCTAAGAAAGATGGGTATGTAATGTATAATTCCATTTATATATAATTTTTAAAGTATGTTTTTATATAACACAAACATATGTGACACATTGAAAACAATCTGGTGGTAAATACACCAAACTTCTAGCAAGTGGCACAGAAAAAGATGCGTGGGAAGAGGACAGCTGGGAAAGGACGCTGAAAAAGGACTTCAATGTTTTTACTCACTATGTATCTGCTGGTTGAGTCCTTACAACTGCATTGTATTTGTTTTTATTTAAGTAAAAAATTAATACTGGGAAAAGAGGAAACATGCCAAACTGAATATACTTGGATCGTAGGGATAATGAGTGCTTTCTTTTCCTATATTTCCCAAATTTCCTACACTGAGCATGTATTACATTCATAGTTAGCAATAACATTATTTGAAGGAGAAAATGGTATATCTAGTGTAAATGCAGCCGTGAACAAGGTGGGAGTAACTATATATGGAGATATCTATACACATATGCATGTTTACATTGGCATAGAAGTTCAGAAAGACAGGTATAAATGTGGCATTACAGTGTCCTCACACAGCAATTACCAGCAATGTTCCTATTACCTTTTTTTTTTTTTTTTTTTTTTTTTTTGAGACAGAGTTTCATTCTTGTGGCCCAGGCTGGAGTGCAATGGTGTGATCTCAACCCACTGCGACCTCTGCCTCCCGGGTTCAAGCGATTCTCCTGCCTCAGCTTCCCGAGTAGCTGGGATTACAGGCACCCGCCACCACGCCCAGCTATTTTTGTGTGTGTGTGTTTTTAGTAGAGACGGGGTTTCACCATGTTGGCCAGGCTGGTCTCGAACTCCTGACCGCAGATGATCCACCAGCCTCGGCCTCCCAAAGTGCTGGGATTATAGGCTTGAGTCACCGCGCCCGGCCCCCCATTACCTTTTTTGTTTGTTTGTGTTTTGGAGACAGGGTCTCCTCGCTCTGTCACCCAGAGGCTTGAGTGCAGTGGCGCGATCACGGTCCTTCCTTTCTGGAAGGCAGGGGCGCGCTTCCCGAAAAGAGGGGTATTTCCGGCGGGAGAAGGAGAGGTCTTTCGCTCCGGCCTCCAAAGTTCCAGTTCCCCAAATTCTGCGTTTTCGGGCAGTAAGCTAGGAAAAGCGGGCTCTGCAGCCAGTTTCTCAGACAGGCCACCGCGCCACAGACGCGGGACGGCGCGGCACCCGATGTCGCGACACCTGGTGGTGACCGTGAAGCACAATTCCCTCTCACATCTTAAAAACGCGCGCCCCTCACACACTGGCCAGTTTTTTGTTTTTCTTTTTCTTTCTTTTCTTTTTTTTTTTTTTTTTTTTTTTTTTGAGATAAGTTCTGGCTCTGTCCCCCAGCGCGATCACCGCTCACTGCAGCCTCGAACTCCCTGGCTCAAGTGATCCTCCCACCTCAGCCTCCAGAGTGGCTGGGACCACAGGCGTGTGCGCCACCATGCCTGCCAAATGCTTGTTTTTTTGTTTTTTTGTTTTGTTTTGTTTTGTTTTTGAGACGGAATCTCGCTCTGTCGCCCAGGTTGGAGTGCAGTGGCGTGATCTCGGCTCACTGCAACCTCCGCCTCCCGGGTTCAAAATGCTTGTATTTTTTTCAGAAACGAAGTCTCGCTATGTCGTCCAGGCTGGTCTCGACTCCTGGGTTCAAGCGATCCCCTTGTGTCGGCCTCCAAAAATCCTGGGGATTATAGACGTGAGCCACAGTGCCCGGTGAGATCCCATCTCTTTAAAAGAAAAAAAAAAGAAAAAGGTCTCGGCCGGGCGCGGTGGCTCACGCCTGCAATCACAGCACTTTGGGAGGCCGAGGCGGGCGGATCACGAAGTCAGGAAATCGAGACCATCCTGGCTAACACGGTGAAACCCCCGTCTCTACTAAAAATACAAAAAAATTAGCCGGGCGTGGTGGTGGGCGCCTGCAGTCCCAACTACTTGGGAGGCTGAGACAGGAGAATGGCGTGAACCCGGAAGGTGGAGCCTGCAGTGAGCCGAGATCGCGCCACTGCACACCAGCCTGGGCAACAGAACAAGACTCCATTAAAAAAAAAAAAAAGTCCTGGCGCCGTGGCTCACACCTGTAATCCCAGCACTTTGGGAGGCCGAGACGGGTGGATCACCCGAGGTCAGGAGTTCAAGACCAGCCTGGCCAAGATGGTCTCTACTGAAAATACAAAAAATTACAAAAAATACAAAAAATTAGCTGGACGTGATGGCAGACACCTGTAATCCCAGCTACTCCGAAGGCTGAGGCAGGGAATTGCTTGAAACCGGAAGGCAGAGGTTGCAGTGAGCCGAGATGGCACCACTGCACTCCAGCCTGGGCTACAGAGCCAGACTCCATATCAAAAAAAAAAAAAAAAAAAAAAAAGAGAAAGAAGAAGAAAAAGTTTTTTAATGAGCCTGGCTTAGTGGCAGGTGCCTGTAGTCCTAGCTACTCGGGAGGCTAAGGTGCGAGGATGGCTTCAGCCCGGGAGTTTAAGGCTGCAGTAAGCTATGATTGTGTCACTGCACTCCAGGCAGGGCCACAGAGTGAGACCCTGTCTCTAAAAAATTAAATTAAATTTTTTTAAAAAACAGCAAACACCTAATATTTGTTGAATGAATAAATAAATGAAAACATATACTCTCATTAAACGGTTTTTTTCTGGGGATACAAGGAAAGGTTAGAGGGGAGTTTTTACTGGATACCTTTTTTTTTTTTTTTTTTTTTTTTTTTTTTTTTTTTTTTGCAACGGCCAGGCTGGAATGCAATGGTGAGATCTTGGCTCACTGCAACCTCCGCTTCCCAGGTTCAAGAAATTCTCCTACCTCAGTCTCCCTAGTAGCTGGTACTACGGCATGCACCACCATGCCTGGCTAATTTTTGTGTTTTTAGTAGAGACAGGGTTTCACCATGTTGGCCAGGCTGGTCTTGAATTCCTGACCTTAAGTGATCCGCCCGCCTTGGCCTCCCAAAGTACTGGGATTACAGGTGTGAGCCATGTGCCCAGCCTGCTGGATACTCTTATATGCCACTAAATGTATTTTTATCAAGAGCTTGTTATCACTTTTGTATTTTACAAAACCAATCAGGCTGGTCATGGTGGCTTAATGCCTATAAATGCAGTACTTTGGGGGACAGAGGCAGGCGGAACACTTGAGGTCAAGAGTTTGAGACCAACCTGGCCAACATGGCAAAACACCATCTCTACTAAAAATACGAAAAGCAGAGTGTGGCGACGGGCACCAATAATCCCAGCTACTTCGGAAAGTAAAGCAGAAGGGTCGCTTGAACCCGGGAGGTAGAGGTTGCAATGAGCAGAGATTGGGCCACTGCACTCCAACCTGGGCAACAGAGTGAGACCCTGTTTTGAAAAAACAAAACAAAACCAGGACTGGGCAGGGTGGCTCAGGCCTGTAAGAGAGGGGCTAATCACCTGAGGTCAGGAGTTCGAGACCAGCCTGGCCAAACATGGTGAAACCCTGTCTCTACTAAAAATACAAAAATTAGGCAGGGCACACCTGTAATCCTAGCACTTTGGGAGTCTGAGGCAGGTGGATCGCTTGAGGTCAGGAGTTCGAAATCAGCTTGGCCATCATGGTGAAACCCCATCTCTACTAAAAATACAAAAAATTAGCTGGGCATGGCGGTGTGCGCCTGTAATCCTAGTTACTCAGGAGGCTGAGGTAAGAGAATCACTTGAACCCATGAGGTGGAGGTTACAGTGAGCTGAGATCATGCCACCATACTCCAGCCTGGGCGACAGAGCAAGACTCCATCTCAAAAAAAAAAAAAAAAAAAAAATTAGCTGGGCATGGTGGTGCATGCCTGTAATCCCAGCTATCCAGAGGCTGAGGCATGAGAATCACTGGACCCTTGGAAGCAGAGGTTGCAGTGAGCCGAGATCACACCACTGCACTCCATTCTGGGCAAGAGTGAGACTCTGTCTCAAAAAATGGCAGAGGTTGCAGTGAGCCAAAATTGTACCACTGCACTCCAGCCTAGGCGATAGAGTGAGACTCTGTCTCAAAAAGAAGAAAACAACCAATTAGATAATTTTTTTAAATTCCATGTCCAGGCCCGGCACGGTGGTTCACTCCTGTAATCCCAGAACTTTGGGAGGCCAAGGTGGGCGGATCACGAGGTCAACAGTTTGAGACCAGCCTGGCCAATATGGTGAAACCCCATCTATACTAAATAATACAAAAATTAGCCAGATGTGGTGGCATGCGCCTATAGTCCCAGCTACTCAGGAGGCTGAAGTAGGAGAATCCATTGAACCTAGGAGGCAGAGGTGGCAATGAGCTGAGATCATGCCACTACACTTTACCCTGGGCGACAGAGTGAGACTCTGTCTCAAAAAAAAAAAAAAAAAAAAAAAAAAAATTCCATGTTGAAATGTGTCTGTTAATTTGTCTGGTAACATATGCTTAAAGACAACCTGCAGCCAAGTGGCAACTGATTAAGATAATCTATAAGCCGGGCATGGTGGCTCACGCCTGTAATCCCAGCACTTTGGGAGGCCAAGGCAGGCAGATCATGAGGTCAGGATATACAGACCATCCTGGCTAACACGGTGAAACCCCATCTCTACTAAAAATACAAAAAATTGGCCGGGTGCAGTGATTCACACCTGTAATCCCAGCACTTTGGGAGGCCGAGGCATGTGGATCACCTGAGATTAGGAGTTGAAGACCAGCCTGACTAACATGGTGAAACCCTGTCTCTACTAAAAACACAAAAATTAGCTGGGTGTGGTGGCGCACACCTGTAGTCCCAGCTACTCGGGAGGCTGAGGCAGGAGAATTGCTTGAACTGTTGCAGGATTCAGGAGGACAAGAGAGATCTCGGGTTGAAATAGGAGAATCTTTATTGAGTGCACTCAGGCCCGGCTGACTCATATCTAAAAGACTGGGCCCGGAATAAAGACAGCACCTGACTTTTATACACACTTCACAAAAGGGGGTGGGCTAGCTTGAAGCAAGGTTATAGTGGCATGAAATCAGGCATACAGAGGCAGGACAAAGGCAGGATTGCACATGACTGTTGCCAAGCAACCCAGATGTCCGTTATCTAGGTTTGTCTGGGCACAGGCTTATCCTATAACCTTCACTATGGTGCCCAGGCAGCTGTAGTTCAGGCCTACTCGGGCTTCTTGTGACCTTCGTTGTACTTCTTAGATAAAACAGAATACTTGAAATCATTAGTTACAGAGAACAAGAATCTATAAACTCATTCCATGAAACAAAGGAAAATCTGTTTTTCTTCTCCCATGTTGAGGGAGTGCTGGGAGTCTCCAGAACACATTAGATAATATTATCAAGACTTTTCCTGGGTCTGGGCTGTGCCTGTTGCCACCTCTGGGACAAGTCAGCCTAATACAGGACAATTTATTTCTCTTTCTTTTAAATTTTATTTTTCTTTAATTTTCCGCCTTAGAACCTGGCAGGTGGAGGTTGCAGTGAGCCAAGATCATGCCACTGTACTTCAGCTTGGGTGACAGACCAAGACTTCGTCTCCCCAGTATTTGAATTGTTCTTTTTTTTTTGAGACGTAGTCTTGCTCTTCCTTTTTTCATACATTTTTTTTCTTTTCTTTCTTTCTTTCTTTTTTTTTTTTTTTTTGAGACAAAGTCTCACTCCGTCACCCAGGCTGGAGTGCAGTGGCGGAATCTCAGCTCGCTGCAACCTCTGCTGCCCCGAGTTCCTGTGATTCTCCTGCCTCAGCCTCCTGAGTAGCTGGAATTACAGGTGCCCACCACTATGCCCGGCTAATTTTTGTATTTTTAGTAGAGACGGGGTTTCACCATGTTGGCCAGGCTGGTAGCGAACTCCTGATCTCAGGTGATCCAACTACCTCGTCCTCCCAAAGTGCTGGGATTACAGATGTGAGTCATCGCGACTGGCCTGTATTGTTCTTTTTTTTTTTTTTTTTTTTTTTTTGAGACGGAGTCTTGCTCTGTTGCCCAGGCTGAAGTGCGGTGGCGCGATCTCGGCTCACTGCGTGCTCCTCCTCCTGGGTTCACACCATTCTCCTGCCTCAGCCCCTTGAGTAGCTGGGACTACAGGCACCCACCACCAGGCCTGGCTAATTTTTTATATTTTTAGTAGAGACGGGGTTTCACCGTGTTAGCCAGGATGGTCTCGATCTTCTGACCTTGTGATCTGCCTGCCTCAGCCTCCCAAAGTGCTGGGATTACAGGCGTGAGCCACCACGCCTGGCCCTATTGTTCTATTTTAAAAGTAGAAGATCCAAGACCAGTGTGCAGCCTGCCTCAAATTCACAGCAGCATGTTTCTGTCATTGAAACACGCCTAGAACCAAGCACAATCAGTAGTACTAGATATGGAGACAGGAGAGAGGGCATGGCTTGAACACTGTTTCTCAAAGTATGAAAAATGTTAAGTCATTAAAAAAGAAAGTGATGGCCAGGCACAGTGGCTCACGCCTGTAATCCCAGCACTTTGGGAGGCAAGGCGGGTGGATCATAAGGTCAAGAGATTGAGACCATCCTGGCCAACATGGTAAAACCCTGTCTCTACTAAAAATACAAAAATTAGCTGGGCATGGTGGTGCGCACCTGTAGTCCCAGCTACTTGGGAGGCTGAGGTAGGTGGATCTCCAAATATCTCGGTGCCGGCTAGCCTCAAAAACTTGAGCCTTGCTCAAAATTTTCTGGAATGTTCTTTTCCAGATCCTTATATGACTGTCTTCTGCTTATTCTCTCAGGAGATTTTATCTTGAATCATTAACAGCAAGAACTCTGGAGCCAGCCTGCCTAGGCTCAAACCCCAGTTCTGTGTGCCTGAGTGGGTGGATAGTTGTGAAAATCAAACAAGCCAGTGCATGTAAAATCTTAGAATAATGCCTATTGCATGGTAAGTGCAATTAAGAGTTAACTATTACAGTTCATTAATAATAATATGTCACCTCCTGTTAGAATCACATGAACCCGGGAGGTGGAGGTTGCAGTGAGCTGAGATGGCGCCAGTGCACTCCAGCCTTGGGGACAAAAAAAAAAAGAGTGATGGCCAGACGCAATGACTCACACCTGTAATCCCAACATTTTGAGAGGCTGAAGTGGGTGGATCGTTTGAGGCCAGGAATTCAAGACCAGCCTGGCCAAACTGGTGAAACCCTGTCTCTACTAAAAATACAAAAATTAGCTGGGCATGGTGACACATGCCTGTAATCCCAGCTACTCGGCAGTGTGAGGCAGGAGAATCTCTTGAACGCAGGAGGTGGAGGTTGCAGTGAGGCAAGATTGCCCCACTGTACTTCAGCTTAGGTGACAGACCAAGACTTTGTCTCCCCCATCAAAAAAAAAAGTAAGGCCGGGCGCTGTGGCTCAATAAGTGAAATTGAAAATTGGAAAACACTGGGTTAAACAATGTTAAACCAGTTCCTATAAGGTAGCACTCCTTGGAGACTTAAATATGCTAATGTACATTGTAGGACATTGTAGGTCTTCCGGGGGGAGATAATGGATAACTTCCCAAGCTCCTTGTGATCACAGCATCCTTTTTCATAGTGGTTGTAACGTTTGGAAGATACAGTTTGGGGAAACACTGACATCAGAAATTTCTGAAGATAATGCTGTTTCTTAAAACGGGTCCTGGTTAGTGTTGTGTGGTTAGAATAGGTTTTAGAATTTTATAGAAGCTGGCTAGGACCTGCTGGCTGGAGAGTGAACTTCACCACCCAACTTTTGATATTAAAAAAAGTGGGAGGCCAGGCACAGTGGCTCACACCTATAATTCCAGCACTTTGGGAGGCTGAGGTGGGCGGATCACCTGAGGTCAGGAGTTTGAGACCAGCCTGACCAACATGGTGAAACCCTGTCTCTACTAAAAATACAAAATTAGCCGGGTGTGGTGGTGCATGCCTGTAATCCCAGCTACTCAGGAGGCTGAGACAGGAGAATCACTTGAACCTGGGAGGTGGAGGTTGTAGTGAGCCAAGATCGCGTCATTGCACTCCAGCCTGGGCAACAAGAGTGAAACGCCTTATCAAAAAAGAAAAAAGGAAAAAAAAAGTGGGAGATCAGCTGGGCACGGTGGCTCACGCTTGTAATCCCAACACTTTGGGAGGCCGAGGTTGGCAAATCAGTGGAGGTCAGGAGTTCGACACCAGCCTGACCAACATGATGAAACCCCGTCTCTACTAAAAATACAGCAATTAGCCGGACGTGGCTATGGGCACCTGTAATCCCAGCTACATGGGAGGCTGAGACAGGAGAATCGCTTGAACCTGGGAGGCAGAAGTTACAGTGAGCCGAGATCGTGCCACTGCACTCCAGCCTGGGCAGCAGAGTGAGACTCCATCTCAAAAAAAAAAAAAAAAAAAAAAAAAAAAGTGGGAGATTAAGAAAGTATAAAACCCAGCTACTCGGGAGGCTGAGGCAGGAAAATTGCTTGAACCCATGAGGTGGAGGTTGCAGTGAGCCGAGATCACACCACCGCACTCTAGCCAGGATGACAGAGAGAGGCTTTGTCTCAAAAAAGAAAAGAAAAAAGTATGAAAAAAGGAAAAACCTCAAAACCTACTTCCTTGTTGCACTGAAGAAGCTAAGTACTTATTGTTGGACTAAGGAAACTAAGTACTTATATCACTAAGTAATTATTGCTGCACTAAGTATAAGGTCCTTTCCCAGAACCCAACATGGATCTAAAGCTTCCATTTAGAGTTAGCTGGGCCCGATTAAAATGGAGTCATGAATTGCCCCCTCAGATTCTTTGAGGAATGAATAAGGTATAGCTTAAATAAAGTATGTTGAGGTTCAGGAAGTCTCATGAGATAGAGTTTCTAGAGGCCCTATAGGAGTGATAGAGATTGAACCAGAGACTCGTGCAAAATGTCTACTCTATCCAATTAAGAAACACAGTCTGACTTCAGGGCTGAGTTACATTGCTGGCTGTTAAACATGGGGTACTTGTGAACAATGCTTATGTTATGTGGGTGCCAAATTTAAGAATATCTAGAGAGGAGCTGAAATATGCCCGCCTTTAAAACTACTCCTCTATTCTCCTGAAGCAACCATTGTTAACAGTGGCCCACCTGTCTTTGTGCTTAGGCATATTTTTTTCCTATAGCATTTTTTACTCTATTGGATATTGCCCCATGAAGTTCCCATCACCTTCATTCAGTTTACTTATTGCATTACCACCTTTTTTTTTTTTTTTTTTTTTTAGATAGGGTCTCATTCCCATCACCCAGGCTGGAGTGCAGTGGCAAGATCACAGCTCATTACAGTCTTAA
This sequence comes from Macaca thibetana thibetana, assembly GCF_024542745.1. Classification (NCBI taxonomy): domain Eukaryota; kingdom Metazoa; phylum Chordata; class Mammalia; order Primates; family Cercopithecidae; genus Macaca; species Macaca thibetana. The sequence continues at coordinate 5,184,369 of NC_065593.1, read as the reverse complement.
CCTCGTTGCTGTGATCCTCCTGCCTTATTATTATTGTTTTATTTTTTGTAGAGATGAGTTCTTACTATGTCGCCAGGCTGATCTCAAACTACCAGGTTCAAGCAATCCTCCCACCTCGGGCTCCTAAAGTGCTAAGATTACACAGGTGTGAGCCACAGCACCCAACCTATCATCTCTTTTTGATTGGTAATTTTATTACAAAAAATAGCATATTAAGCACTATGCAAGTGTGTGGGGTTTTTGGTTTTGTTTTTAGAGACAGGGTTTCATTCTGTTGCCCAGGCTGGAGTGCAGTGCAGTGGCATTACCCGTAACTCACTGCAGCCCTGTCCTGGGCTCAAGCCATTCTGCTTGTTTTCCAAGTAGTTGGGACTACAGGCATGAGTCACCTCACCTGGCCAAGTTTTTAACATTGTTTTAAGTACTTCACATGTAATTATAACTACTCTGAGACAGGTGTAATTAACCCAATTTTTATAGATGAGGAATTTGATGTACTGACAGGATAAATTAGTTGCCCAGCGTTACAAGCTTGTAAGTAGTTAGCCAGATTTGACTCAAGAAGTCTTGTATCCAGAGCCACACTAAACCATTAGACCACAACATTTTTTTTTTTTTTTTTTTTTTTTTTTTTGAGACGGAGTCTCACGCTGTTGCCCAGGCTAGAGTGCAGTGGCGCGATCTCGGCTCACAGCAAGCTCCGCCTCCCGGGTTCCCGCCATTCTCCTGCCTCAGCCTCCTGAGTAGCTGGGACTACAGGCGCCCGCCACCGCGCCCGGCTAATTTTTTGTATTTTTAGTAGAGACGGGGTTTCACTGTGGTCTCGATCTCCTGACCTTGTGATCCGCCCGCCTCGGCCTCCCAAAGTGCTGGGATTACAGGCTTGAGCCACCGCGCCCGGCCGACCACAACATTTTTACAGAGGACATGTCTCACTGAAATCTCTGCCTCCTGGGTTCAAGTAATTATCCTGCCTCACACTTCTGAGTAGCTGGGATTACAGGCGCGCGACACCACATCCACCTAATTTTTTGTATTTTTAGTAGAGACGGGGTTTCACCATGTAGGTCAGGCTGGTCTCGAACTCCTGGCCTCGTGATCCGCACGCCCCCCACACCCCCGCACCCCGTCCTCCCAAAGTGCTGCAATTACAGGCATGAACCACCGCACCTGGCCGCTGTTATCATTTTTATTTACCTGAGAGCTGACAAAAACTATTTTGGACTGGCATCAGGCCATAGACCAGGCCTCCAACACATATTTAAAGAGCCTTTCCCTGGCCAGGTGCGGTGGCTCATGCCTGCGATCACAGCACTTTGGGGGGCCGAGGCAGGTGGATCACCTGAAGTCAGGAGTTCAAGACCAGCCTGGCCAACATGGTGACACTCTGTCTTTATTAAAAAATACAAAAATTAACCAGGTGTGGTGACCACTCTTGTAATCCGTTAGTCAGGAGGCTGAGGCACAAGAATTGCTTGAACCTGGGAGGCGGAGGTTGCAGTGAGCCAAGATCGTGCCACTGCACTCTGGCTTGGTCTACAGAGTGAGACTCTGTCTCAAAATTGCTCAAATTCATTTGTGTGCAGACTGAATTTGCTGAGATCCATGAATTACTTAGAGGGGGATTTCTACAGAAAATAAGATTGATTCCCCCCCCCAAAAAAAAAGAAAAGAAGATATTCCAAAAGAGAACTAAAGAGCAATAGCTGAATCTTCTTCTGAAGGATTCACCAGACTACAGACCTATGAGCCTATCGTGTCAGACAGCAATGCTTTGGGAGAAATGACTGCACAGTATTTTTAAGCCCTATTGCCCCAGATAATAGTTTTTAGGTATTCAGTGAAATGTTCTAATTTTCCAGGTTTGAAGAGCTAGGTTTTTAGTGACAAGATCTTGCTATGTTAGGCTGACCTGGAACTCCTGAACTCAAGCAATCCTTCCACCTCAGCTTCCCAGGTAGCTAGGACTACAGGCATATGCCACCATGCCCATTTAAACTTTTTTTTTTTTTCTTTTTTTGGTAAACAGCCAATTGCCTAGTCTGGCCTCAAGCTCTAGCCTCAAATGATCCTCCCGCCTCCACCTCCCAAAGTGCTGGGATTATAGGCATAAGCCACCATGCCTGGCCACGTTGACTGGTTTATTATAAAGGTATTACAAAGGACTCAGATGAAGAGATGCATAGGACAAGGTATGGGGGAAGGGGTGCAAAGCTTTAATGCCTTGCCTGGGTGTGCCATCCTCCAGGAACCTCCATGTGTTCAGATATCCAAACTCAATCCTCTTGGTTTTCTAGGGAGGCTTCACGATGACAGCATTCCTTTCCCCAGGGTATAGGACAGAACCCTCTCTGAAATGGGGGTCTTAGGACTCACAGAAAGGTAGGGGAAGATTAGGAGTCCTGTCTTAGGGAAGGTAAAAGGGCACAAGTTAGGTGAGTTTCCTGTGGCCTCACACACCCAACATGACTATAACAAGGGCTATAGAAGTTATGAGACAGGAACTGTGGGCAAAGAACGGTAAAACCAGAGTGACTAAGGCAGATTACCTAAAATTATGCGTGAAACCATTCTCAGGTACACCATGAATATCAAAGGCGTATTTATAGATATGCTATTCCTGCATTTGTGCAATATACCCATGGGTACTTTTTGCATGCCAAACCACTAACTAGAGATCAACTGGCCAGTGATTTAAAGTCCTAAGTATGCACTTAAACCATGCCAGTTTTAGTACCAGAAAATGTTATTTCTCTACTATAAACCTGAAAAAACCAAACAGGGCTCCCCACACCACTCCCAATTTTGTGCCAAAAATCACATTTATTGAAGTTATATTACAGAAGATACTGAAGGGGGAGGATTGAGAACTTCCTTAGTACACCCTTACTCCCTCAAATATTTTCTATTAGCACTGTGCATGTATTACTGCCTGGTATCCATTGGCATAGAAGCCTAAGAACTGCTTATGTTGCCAGACTGAGACAAGGATAAGCATTTTTACCAAATACAGGTAAAACTCATTTGTTGCTGCAATCTTTTCACAATAAAGTTAAGCTGTTAGTCCTTAAGAACCAACAGCGTGGCCAGGTGTGGTGGCTCATGCCTATAATCCAGGCACTTTGGGAGGCCAAGGTGGGCGGATCACTTGAAGCCAGAAGTCTGAGACCAACCTGGTCAACATGGTAAAACCCCATCTCTACTGAAAATACACAAATTAGCTGGTGTGCCCCTGTAGTCCCCAGCTATGTGGGGGGCTGAGGCACGCGAACTGCTTGAACCTGGGAGGTGGAGGTTGCAGTGAGCCGAGATCGCACCATTGCACTCCAGTCTGCGGCAAGAGTAAGATTGTGAGTTTAAAAAAAAAGTGTGAGGAACCACTCTAATTTGTCACCTAATTCATCAAATCAGGAAGATTGTCTTAGATCAGGATACCGTTTTAAACATTAAGTACCTGCAAGCCATCTTTCTCCACAGCCAGTCTTCTTCCATACTCTGATTAGCTGCTTTCTTGGCTCATCAGTTAAAACATACACAGCAGAGACATTAATGGTCCCGTATTACTACCCAGGTTAAACACCTTGCTGTAATACACTACAGAGCAATAAACACACAACCGATAGTCACTCAGTAATTGCAGAATTGAAAGCAGTTACCACTATTCAAGCAGCGTCAAAACTTTATTTCTCCGGCCATCTTTGATTAGGTCTAGGCAAGCACATTTGCTTTCCTTCAATGTAAAGAAAATGCCTGCAAGCACTTGAGCCCAGGAATGATAGTGAGCTATCAATGTACCACCGTACACCAGTCTGGACTACAGAGCAAGACCGTCTTTTAAAAAAAGCCTGCCTATCCAACTTTTTGAGATGGCGTGTTGCTCTGTCACCAGGCTGGGGTGCAGTGGCATGAGCTCGGCTCACTACAACCTCTGCCTCCCAGGTTCAAGTGATTCTCCTGCCTCAGCCTCCCAAGTAGCTGGAACTACAGGAACGCGACACCACGCCCAGCTAATTTTTTTAAGTAGACAGGGTTTCACCATCTTAGCCAGGATAGTCTCGATTTCGTGACGCGCCCGCCTCGGCCTCCCAACAGACTTTAAATTCGAGCTTCAGAAAGTTCGCCATTAATCCAGGATCCTAACTTGTAATGACTTACAGCAAAGAAAGCTCTTACCCCTCAGCTCACCCAACTCTATTCTAGAGTCAAGTGACTTCACTTTGGGCACAATACCAATCTCAAAATTAAATCCCTCCCCCTCGACATTTTCACTAGTTTTAAGTGTACCCACACATCACTACAGAATTTCATGACAAAACACCAAGTATGCTACCATGCAACGAAACCTTTATTAACATTTTGAACAGGTTCAGCTATTACTGAAACTTGTAATTTCTAAACTTAAGTTGGGGCAAATGGCTATAGTGCAGAGTAATGCCATCACTGGGCACTGCAAATGCAAGACTTAAGAATTAACAGCCACCCCTCAGGCGCAGGACCAGGTGCAGGGTTGACTCCTTCTGGATGTTGTAGTCAGAAAGAGTGCGGCCATCTTCCAGCTGCTTGCCTGCAAAGATGAGCCTCTGCTGGTCGGGGGGGATGCCTTCTTTATCTTGGATCTTGGCCTTCACATTTTCGATGGTGTCACTGGGCTCCACCTCCAGGGTGATGGTCTTGCCGGTCAGGGTTTTCACGAAGATCTGCATACCACCTCTCAGGCGCAGGACCAGGTGCAGGGTCGACTCCTTCTGGATGTTGTAGTCAGAAAGAGTGCGGCCATCTTCCAGCTGCTTGCCTGCAAAGATGAGCCTCTGCTGGTCGGGGGGGATGCCTTCTTTATCCTGGATCTTGGCCTTCACATTTTCGATGGTGTCACTGGGCTCCACTTCCAGGGTGATGGTCTTGCCGGTCAGGGTCTTCACGAAGATCTGCATACCACCTCTCAGGCGCAGGACCAGGTGCAGGGTCGACTCTTTCTGGATGTTGTAGTCAGAAAGAGTGCGGCCATCTTCCAGCTGCTTGCCTGCAAAGATGAGCCTCTGCTGGTCGGGGGGAATGCCTTCCTTATCCTGGATTTTGGCCTTCACATTTTCGATGGTGTCACTGGGCTCCACCTCAAGGGTGATGGTCTTGCCGGTCAGGGTCTTCACGAAGATCTGCATTTTGACCTAGTTTAAAAGTAAAACATAAGCATGTCATCTCAAGATTATTGTATTTCTTGCTTCAAGAATTCTTGCTTCATCTAATAAGCTTCAAAGTTAGCAACTATTCCTTCAAAATGCCTTAAACACGTTAACATTCCGCCAATCTCCCCTCATTTATACGAGACTAAGTCACTTAATATGAAATTCGTCACTCAAGGTTTCAACGTCAACGGCGGAGAATCCAAAGCACTCTCTAACAAGCGTCCACAGCTTTCTCCACTAACAGTTCCGGATATTCAAACTCCCCCGACCCAACTCCAATCCGCCTCAAACCTAAGCACAGTGTTAGGTAAACTGAAAACAAAACCGAACCCACAAGACTCGCGAAGTAAAAATCCCACTGAAACACAAGGGGCACCTTTCTTAAGTAAAGGTTTCCAAAAGCCACACAAACTACCTCTTTTCCGCCTTCCCCCGAAGTAAACGCGAGGAAATCGCCGTCGGTTAAGCGTCCTTTAGTTTCCCTCGGCGCGCGCGCGCGCGCGGCAACCGCCCTCGCCCCCCTCAGGTCAACAAGGCCCACTCTCCCAGAAAGGCCCGGCGCCGCGTCACCTCGCCCTCCCCTCCCCCACGCCCTCCCCTCAGCGGCCCACCCAACCCCAAAAAGCCTCCAGCTTGACTTCACCCATTCCCCCCTCTCACGCCCCCGGAGGTCGTAATGGCAGCGGGACAGTACCTGTTAGCGGTTACGAGGATGCTGCGAATCACCAATCACGGTCAGCCGCAGGGACACCAAACCAAGCACAACCAACAAAGCCAGCCACCCCTGAATGCTCCCGTTTGGCGGAGCGCAAATTTATACAACGTGTGTTGCGTTACTTATCACTTCTTACGTAGACGCCGTCTCCGTGCGCCACTGAAAGTAGTTCTCCGCGCCCAAACTCCCGAGACGTAGTTTAGGCTTTTCAACTGAGCCACAAATTCCTCATAGCCGTAAGGAAGGATCCCAACAAATTATGTCCCTTCTTCTCTATGCGCTTCTCTTCCTTCTTTAGGAAAATATAAGAAAATTATAGGGCGGATGAATTCGAGTTAAAGAAACCTTCCTCGAAAGCTCTGGAAACTTCCTCGCAGCGCCGGCACTGATTGGTTAGGCATGCGAAGGCGAGATCGGCGCTGATTGGTGGGGGACGCAGTGACTCTATTGTTGCTGGGCTCCGCCTGGGGTGGTTTAGCGCCGACGTTGCTAAGTAACTGAGTGCGCGTGCGCCGCACGGGCGCGCCTTCCTGAAAGAGGGTATTTCCGGCGGGAGAAGGAGGAGGGTGTTTGTTTTTTTTCCTTTTTTTTTCTTTTTTTTTTTACTGAGAGGGAGTTTCGCTCTTGTTTCCCAGGCTGGAGTGCAATGGCGCGATCTCGGCTCACCGCAACCTCCGCCTCCCGGGTTCAAGTGATTCTCCTGCCTCAGCCTCCCGAGTAGCTGAGATTACAGGCATGCGCCACCACCTCTGGCTAATTTTTTGTATGTTTAGTAGAGACAGGGTTTCACCATGTTGGACAGGCTGGTCTCGAACTCCGTACCTCAGGTAATCCACCCGCCTCGGCCTCCCAGAGTGGGCCGCCGCGCCTCAGAAGCGGGACGGCATGGCACTTGATGTCGCGACACCTGGTGGTGATTGTGAAGCACAGTTCCCTGTCCCATGTTTTAAAAAACACGCGCCCCTGGTCGGGCGCGGGGGCTCACGCCTGTAATCCCAGCACTTTGGGAGGCCGAGGCGGGTGGATCACGAGGTCAGGAGTTCAAGACCAGCCTGGCCAAGATGGTGAAACCCTATCTCTACTAAAAATGTTTTAAAAATTAGCCTGGCGTGGTGGCAGGCGCCTGTAATCCCAGCTACTTGGGACGCTGAGGCAGATAATTGCTTGAACCCAGGAGGCAGAGATTGCAGTAAGCCGAGATCGCGCCACTGGACTCCAGCCTGGCGACAGAGCGAGACTCCGTCTCAACAAACAAACAACGCGAGCCCCTCATACACTGGCCAGTTGTTTTTGCTTTTTTGAGACAAAGTCTGGCTCTGTCCCGCATGCTGGAGTGCAGTGGCGTGATCATTGCTCACTGCAGCCTCGACCTCCAGGGTTCAAGTTATCCTCCCACCTCAGCCTTCCAAGCAGCTGGGACCACAGGTGTGGAACACGCCTGGCTTTTAAATTTTGTATTTATTTTTTGAGACAGAGACTCGCTCTGTCATCCAACCTGAAGGCCAGTGGCATGATGTGGCTCACTGCAACCTCCGCCTCCCTGATTCAAGCGATTCTCCTGCCTCAGCTTCCTGAGTAGCTGGGATTACAAGTGCTTGCCACCATGCCCGGCTAATTTTTGTATTTTTCAGTACAGGTGGGGTTTCACCATGTTGGTCAGGCTGGTCTTGAACTCCTGACCTCAGGTGATCTGTCTGCCTCGGCCTCCCAAAGTGCTGGGATTACAGGTGTGAGCCACCGTGCCCGGTCTAATTTTTTTGATTTTTTTTTTTTTGGTAGATCAGAGTCTTGCTATGTTACCCATGCTGTTATTGAACTCTTGGGCTCAAGAGATCTGCCTCCCTCGGGCTCCCAAAGTGCTAGGATTACAGGCATGAACCACCGTGCCTGGCGGACTAGCCATTTTTTATTTTTGTTCATGGTTATTGCAGGGTTGTGGAGCTTTAAATCATGCTTCTGTAGTCAGAGTGCTCTTAATTGTGTTGTCTTAATCCTCATCACGGCCCTAGGACAGTCTGTAAATCTGGAGTTCAGAGTGGGACCCTCGGCAGGGCCCGGGCACCTGTTGCTGAAGCCCCTCACCACCAGGCCCAGAGAGGCGAGGCTAGAGTCCAGGGTGACAGTGGCTGGGCTTCTCTCTGGCTCCGGCAATACCTCAAATCCAGTCCTTCCCTGTTGTTTCTCCAAACTGGTAAGAAAAAAAAGTGCAGATTAGGGAGCCGAAACCCCATTTCAAGAAACGGTAATTCACCTATAAGAAAGTAGCTGATACTGCTCCCATTGACGTGCTTGTTGTGCAAGGGTGGGGTTAACCAGCTAGGACCAAGTGACGGGTTTCCCTACACCCTGGGTGTGGCCACTCGTCCTGCAAGGAGATAACCCAAGGAGGGTGAGTAAGGCAGATGTGTTTGGATCCTGGTGCCTGGCAGAGTCACGGGGGTGGGGTGGAAGTAAACATGAAATTGCCTGTTTTTCACGTGATACCAACCTTCATAATGTAAGAAGTAGTCTAGAAATGTGCATGTTAATACAATTAAGTAAACATCACTTAGAAAGGTCGCTAATTACTAAATTCAACATACCTGATCATAACGTTGGGAAGCTGTCGACAAATGAGCTGGTATATGAGTTAACACCTAGACAGCTTTCAGTTAAATTAAGTAAAACCAGGATCTACTGTCTCCTGACGTGAATAAGCAGGAGATAGAAATAAACAGTTTAAGATAATTTTGGAAGTGATTTTGAACGACTTGGGAGGTGGTTTATAAAACGTTTATTTGAATATACAAAGTATGGATTTTCCTTTTTGTTAGCCTAACAGTGATTCTGAAATTTGTTTCACCAACAAGCAGCTCCTCCTGAATCATACATGTTGATCGAAGAATGAGCTAGAAGGCAGCTCTCATGACTGGTATAATGACTTCACTGGGAAGTTCTAGCAGTTGCCGGAACTTATAGTCAGTCATACAGGCTCCTGGTTCAGTGTTTTCCCAAAGTAGGTAATTTGGTAACTTAAGATCAAGAATTTGGTAATCTGGCACAGTAGGCACTGTGCTCAATAAGTGTTTGTTCAGTGACGAAAATGCAATTTTCTCTTTTGTTCAACTGGAAAAAAGAAATTTTGTGACAGCCTTGAAACACAAAGCAAAAAGACAGTAGAGTACTGTATTTCATCTCCATAGGCAAATGGTATTTGCCCTGGCAGTTCCTTCAAAAGAAACAAAGGGGGATTGATTCTGAGATCTAAGTGATTTTACTTGGCTAGATGCCTTTTAATGAAAATCTGTGAGAAAACTGTGGTTCCAATTAAAAGTTCATAGTTGTTTTCTTGACATTATTTGGTGATGTTTAAAATGTGGCATTAATCTCTGGTTTGTCAATTCCTTTATATTTCACATTTGGCTATTTCAATACAATTATGTAATGGACTCCTGATTTTTTTACAAGCAAGTGAGAAACTTTGATATTGAATGCCCAAAGGAACACAGAGCAAAATTCTGTACTGTTTTCATGTTAGGCCTGAAAAGTACAGAAATCTATCCATTAAAAAATAGCTACTTTAGGCAGATTGCAGCAGTTTGGGAGGCTGAGGCAGGTGGATCACTTGAGTCCCAGCAGTTCAAGACCAGCCTGGCCACCATGGCAAAACCCATCTCTACTAAAAATACAAAAATTATCTGGGCGTGGTGACGCATTCCTGTGATCCCAACTACTTGGGAGGCTGAGGCATGAGAATCCCTTGAACCCAGGAGGTGGAGGTTGCAGTGAGCTGAGATCACGCCACTGCACTCCAGCCTAGGTGACAGAGTGAGACTCCATCTCAAATACAAACAAACAAAAAATAGCTACTTTAAATTTTTTTTTAACATATTTATTATCTATTTTAGAGTATCTGTTGCCCAGACTGGAGTGCAGTGGTGCAATCATAGCTTACTTCAGCCTCCAACTCCTGGGCTCAAGCACTCCTCCTGTGTCAGCCTTCCAAGTAGGTGGGATTACACATACAAGCCGCTCTGCCTGGCTACAATATTGTTATGAAATATTACATAAATTCATGAAAGCTGGAGGTAACAAACCAAATACCATATAATTCCCAATTTGCTTAAGCATTTAAAAACCTTTTTTTTTTGGCCAGGCATGGTGGCTTACACCTGTAATCTCAGCACTTTGGGAGGCCAGATCACCTGAGGACAGGCGGTGGATCACCTGAGGTCAGGGGTTTGAAACCAGCCTGGCCAACATGGTGAAACCCCATCTATACTAAAATACAAAATTAGCCAGGCATGGTGGCGCATGCCTGTAATCCCAGCTACTTGGGAAGCTGAGACAGGAGAATCAATTGAACCTGGGAGGCGGAGGTTGCAGTGAGCCAAGATGTTGGCATTGCACTCTAGCCTGGGCAATAAGAGCGAAACTCCGTCTCAAAAAAAAAAAAAAAACCTTTATTTTTAAATTTTAAATTGTGATTTAAAAAAAATACATAACCTGGCCCGGCGCGGTGGCTCACACCTGTAATCCCAGCACTTTGGGAGGCCGAGGCAGGTGAATCACGAGGTCAGGAGATTGAGACCATCCTGGCTAACACGGTGAAACCCTGTCTCTACTAAAAATACAAAAAATTAGCTGGGCATGGTGGTGGGCACCTGTAGTCCTCGAGAGGCTGAGGCAGGAGAACGGCGTGAACCTGGGAGGCGGAGCTGGCAGTGAGCCGAGATTGCGCCACTGCACTCTAGCCTGGACAACAAAGCAAGATTTCCGTCTCAGAAAAAAACAAAACAAAAAAAAAAAACACATAACCTGACATTTACCCCCAATTTTGATTGTACAATTTGCTAGTGTTAACTATATTCATATTATTGTGCAACAGTTTTGTTTGTTTTTTTGTTTGTTTTGAGACGGAGTTTTGCTCTTGTTGCCCAGGCTGGAGTGTAGTGGCGCGATCTCGGCTCACTGCAACCTCCATCTCCCGGGTTTAAGCAGTTCGCCTGCCTCAGCCTCCCAAATAGCTGGGATTACAGGTGCCCACCACCACGCCCAGCTAATTTTTGTATTTTTAATAAAGACAGGGTTTCACCATGTTGGTCAGGCTGGTCTCAAACTCCTGACCTCAAGTGATCCACCTGCCTTGGCCTCCCAAAGTGCTGGGATTACAGGCGTGAGCCACTGCGCCTGGCCATGTGCAACAGATGTTCTGTGGCACTTTTTCATCTTGTAAAACTGAAGCTCTGTCTACATCGAATAATAACTCCCTTTTCCCCCTCCTCCCAACCCTGGCATCCACCATTCTACTTTCTGTCTCTATGAGTTTGACCACTTTAATGCCTCATATAAGTGGAATTGTACAATATGTGTTTTTTTGTTACTGGCTTATTTATTTATTTATTTTTGAGATAGGGCCTTGCTTTGTTACCTAGGCTGGAGTGCGGTAGTGCAAACGTGACTCACTACAGCCTCGACCTCCCAGGCTCAAGTGATCCTCCTGCCTCAGCCCCCGAGTAGCTGGGGCTGTAGGCACACATCACCACACCAGGCTAATATTTTGGTATTTTTTGTAGAGATGGGGTTTCACCATGTTGCCCAGGCCTCCCAAAGTGCTGGGATTGCAGGTATGAGCCACCATGCCTGGACTGGCTTATTTCATTTAGCATAATGTCCTCAAGGTTCATCCATGTTTCAGCATGTGACAGAATTTCCCTCTTTTTTTGAGATGGAGTCTTGCTCAGTTGCCCAGGCTGGAGTACAGTGGCAAGATCTCAGCTCACTGCAACTACTGTCTCCCGGGTTCAAGCAATTCTCCTGTCTCAGCCTCCTAAGTAGCTGGGATTACAGGCACCCGCCATCATGCCCGGCTAATTTTTTTTGTATTTTAGTAGAGACGGGGTTTCACCATGTTGGCCAGGCTGGTCTTGAACTCCTGACTTCAAGTAATTTGCCCATCTTGGCCTCCCAAAGTGCTAGGATTACAGGTGTGAGCCACCGCACCCGGCCTCCTCTTTTAAGACTAATATTCCCTTGTATGTACCTCATTTTTTTTTTTTTTTTTTTTTTGAGACGGAGTCATGCTCTGTCGCCCAGGCTGGAGTGCAGTGGCCGGATCTCAGCTCACTGCAAGCTCCGCCTCCCGGGTACACGCCATTCTCCTGCCTCAGCCTCCCAAGTAGCTGGGACTACAGGCGCCCGCCACTTCGCCCGGCTAGTTTTTTGTATTTTTTAGTAGAGACGGGGTTTCACCGTGTTAGCCAGGATGGTCTCGAAATCCTGACCTCGTGATCCGCCCGTCTCGGCCTCCCAAAGTGCTGGGATTACAGGCTTGAGCCACCGCGCCCGGCCTTGTACCTCATTTTCTTTATCCATTCATCTGTTGATGGACACTTGGGTTGTTTCTACATTTTAGCTATTGTGAATAATACTGCAATGAACATGGGTGTACAAATATCTGTTCAAGTCCTTTCAGATCTTTTGGGGTATATACCCAGAAGTGGAATTGCTGGACCATATGGTAATTCAATGTAAAAAAAAATTTTTTTTTTTTGGTGACAGGGTCTTGCTTTGTTGCCCAGGCTAAAGTGCAGTGGTACAATGACAGCCCACTGTAGCCTTGATGTCCCAGACTCAAGGGATCCTTCCATGTCAGCTCCCAGAGTAGCCGGGGCTATAGGCATGTACCACCATGCCTGACTAATTTTTAAATTTTTTGTAGCAACAGGAATCTCACTATGTTGCCCAGGCTGGTCTCAAACTTCTAGCCCCAAGCAGTCCTCCCACCTCAGCCTGCCAAAGTGCTGAGATTACAGGCGCAAGCCACAGTGCCTGGCCCAAAATGGTGGCTCTCATCTGTAATCCCAGCACTTTGGGAGGCCAAGTCAGGAGGATCAGTTGAACTTAGGAGTTTGAGACCAGCCTGAGCAATATAGTGAGATCTTGTCTCTGTAAAAAAAAATGTTTTTGGCTGGGCATGGTGGCTCATGCCTGTAATCCCAGCACTTTGGAAGGCCAAGGCGGGCAGATCACAAGGTCAGAAGATTGAGACCATCATGGCTAACATGGTGAAACCCTGTCTCTGTTAAAAATACAAAAAAATTAGCCCTGGCATGGTGGCGGGCACCTGTAGTCCCAGTTACTCGGGAGGCTGAGGCAGGAGAATGGCGTGAGCCCAGGAGGCAGAGCTTGCAGTGAGCTGAGATTGCACCACTGCACTCCAGCCTGGGTGACAGAGCGAGATTCTATCTCAAAAAAAAAAAAAAAAAGTTTTTAATTTAAAATTTTATTTTTTTCTTTTCCAAAATGCAGAAAAGATCAATTTTTAATTTTTGCGGCGTCACCATACTGTTTTCCATAGCAGTTGCACCATTTTTTTCTTCCTTTCTTTTTTTTTTTTTTTTTTTTTTTTTTTTTTTTAGAGGTACAGTTTCTCTTGTTGCCCAGGCTGTAGTACAATGGCGCAATCTTGACTCACTGCATCCTCCGCCTCCCAAGTTCAAGTGATTCTCCTGTCTCAGCCTCCCAAGTAGCTGGGATTACAGCATGCACCACCACACCCCGCTAATTTTTTGTATTTAGTAAAGAGGGGGTTTCACCATGTTTGTTAGGCTGGTCTTGAACTCCTGACCTCAGGTGATCCACCCACTTTGACCTTCCAAATTGCTGGGATTACAGGCGTAAGCCACCGCACCTGGCATTTTTTTTTTTTTGAGATGGAGTCTCGCTCTGTCGCCCAGGTGGGACTGCAGTGGTGCGATCTCAGCTCACTGTAACTTCTGCCTACTGGATTCAAGCGATTCTCCTGCCTCAGCCTCCCGAGTAGCTCGACTACAGGTGCCCGCCACTAAGCCCAGCTAATTTTTTTTTGTATTTTTAGTAGAGACGGGGTTTCACCATATTGGTCAGGCTAGTCTCAAACTCTTGACCTTGTGATTTGCCCGCCTTGGCATCCCAAAGTACTGGGATTATAGGTGTGAGCCACCGTGCCCAGCCTGATTTACTCATTTTTAACCTTTGGTTTCCCTATCTGTAAAGAAAAAAATGTGGACTAGATGTTATCCTACCTTGTCAAATTAAGGTGAGTCTTAAATCTTTGTCTTTTTGCCTAGTTTCCATTGCCTTTTCAGAGCTGCCCTTTGGGAGACTGATTTTTTTTTTCCTATGCTTTTCTAGGGAATTCTCAAGCCTAGTCAAGAAACTAAGAAACTGAGGCTTGCTGTAGCAATTTCCCAAGCTGTCAGAAAGTTCTGTTATGGATGGGCACGGTGGCTCACTCTTGTAATCCCAGCATTTTTGGAGGCTGAGACGGGTGAATTCCTTGAGCTAAACTCAGGAGTTTGAGCAACATGGCAAAACCCCATCTCTACAAAAATACAAAACAACTGGGTGTAGTGGCATGCACCTGTAGTCCTAGCTATCTGGGATGATGAGGTGGGAGGATTGCTTGAGCCCAGGAGGTGGAGGTTGCAGTCAGCTGAGATAGGACATTTAAACATAGATTAGATTGGGCGCGGTGGTTCATACTTGTAATCCCAGCACTTTGGGAGGCCAAGGCGGGCGGATCACTTGATGCCAGGAGTTGAGACCACCCTGGCCAACATGGGGAAACCTAGTCTTTAGTAAAAATACAAAAAATTAGCCAGGTGTGGTGGCGGGTGCCTGTAATCCCAGCTACTTGTGAGGCTGAGGCAGGAGAATCTCTTGAACCCGGGAGGAGGTTTCAGTAAGCTAAGATTATGCCATTGCACTCTGACCTGGGTGACAGAGCGAGACCCATTAGATTTATGGCCAGCTGTGTTGCATTTAAACATAGATTACACTTAGGGGACCTAATACATATATATATGTGTGTGTGTGTGTGTGTGTATATATATGTGTGTGTGTATATATATATATAAAACAATCTCTGATACATAAATTTGAAATACAGTGATTATACATATTAAATCAGCCTTTATATTATGTTCTCATTGATGTGTATATACTACAATGCATTTACAACCATTATCGTAAATTCCTCCAGCCAGCTATTCCTGGGCATTGTTATGCTCTTGAAGTTTGAATCCTGAGCCAAGAGAAAGATACTAGGTCATTCATCCAGTCAGCAGACGTTTGTTGAGCAAGTTCTGGGTGTGGGAGGCATTTAGATTGCTGACTGAGACAGGATATGGACTCCACCCAAGAGAAAGATGGTCTTGGTGCCCGTAAGGGGGTCATTGTGAGGACTAACAGTATCCACCTTAAGGAGTTGTTGGAGAATTCATTGAGTTGATTCGTGTTGAGGTTTATTGATTAATTGATTGATTTTTGAGATGCAGTCTCACTCTGACTTGCCCAGGCTGGAGTGCAGTGGCACAATCTTGGCTCACTGCAGCCTCCGCCTCAGGGGTTCAAGCAATTCTCCTGTCTCAGCCTCCCGAGTAGCTGGGATTACAGGCATGTACCACCATACCTGGCTGATTCTTGTATTTTTAGTAGAGACAGGGTTCTACTATGTTGGCCAGGCTGGTCTCAAACTCCTGATCTCAAGTGATCTGCCTGCCTCGGCCTCCCAGAGTGCTAGGATTATAGGCGTGAGCCACTTGGCCAAGTTTTTGAGGATTAAATGGACTTGCCTCATATGGTTGCGTTAATATGGCTAAAATGCTTAGAACAGATCCTGGGCGTTGAAAGCACTCAATAAATATTAGCTATGTAGAAAACTAACTGATTGCTGACTGAGACAGACCAATCAGAGGCACATACAGACTTCTGTGGAGGCACAGAGGAGGAAGGGGCCGTTTAGCGGTCTGGAGTAGGGCAGGAGGGGAACCAGAACATTTCAGAGAAGGCGTTATTTAGAAACCCAGTCACAAGGCAGGAGGGAATAGGTGAAAGATGAGAAGGCATAGAGTATTGAGGAAATAGTGGGGAGCAATTTATAGCTGGAATTTAGGGCAGCTGCTTGTGGGCCTGTGGTTTTCCATGGGAGAAGCAGCCAGGGCTCAACTCGCCAGCAGCCTCGTCATCTCCAGCCATCCTGGCCATCTGTAGTTCTTAGGAAACACCAGGTTTTTTCCCACGTGTGGACCTTTGCAACCAATGTTTCCTTTGCCTAAAACTCTTCTCATGGCCATTTCTGTTCCATATTTTAGGCAGAGTAAATGTTGCCACCACAGAAAGACCTCTGACATCCACCTCTGCTCCTGCATCTCAGTCATAACACCCAGGTTATTTCTTTCTCAACAATTTCATATTAGGCTGGGTACCAGTGGCTCATGCCTGCAATCCCAGCACTTTGGGAGGTCGAGGCAGCCAACCCGGCCAACATGTTGAAACCTTGTGTCTATTAAAAATACAGAAATTAGCTGGATGTGGTAGTAGACCCCATCTCTACTAAAAATATAAAAATTAGTCGAGCGTGGTGGTGGGCACCTGTAATTTCAGCTACTTGGGAGGCTGAGGCAGGAGAATCATTTGAACCTGGGAGGCAGAGGTTGCAGTGAGCCAAGATCACACCACTGCTCTCCAGCCTGAGTGACAGAGCGAGACTCTGTCTCAAAAAAAAAAAAAAAAAAAAAAAAAAGAACTATTTTGTATTTGTTCAATCTGTAACTTTACTGCTTGATTGGTTGCTTATCTCTTTGTTTTCCCCCAAGTGGAACGTAAACTCCGCGAGGGTACGGGCCTTGTCTATCTAGTTTATCACCATATCTCCACACGTAGCCAGCTGGCATAGTGCCTTCTACATAATCAGGACTTAGTAAATATTTATTTGTAAGTAATTAATCTTTTTTTTTTTTTTTTTTTTTTTGAGACACGGTCTCAGTCGTCACCCAGACTGGAGTGCAGTGGCGCAATCACTGCAGCTTCGACCTCCCAGCCTCAAGGGATCCACCCACCTCAGCTTCCCAAGTAGCTGGGACTACAGACACACACCACCATGCTCAGCTAATTTTTCATATATATATATATATATATATATATATATATTTTTTTTTTTTTTTTTTTTTTTGGCAGAGAGAGAGTTTTGCCATATTGCCCACATGGGTCTTGAACTGCTGGATTCAAGTGATCCACCCACCTCGGCTTTCCAAAGTGTTAGGATTATAGGCGTGAGCCACTGTGCCCAGCCAGTAAATATTTATTGAATGAATGAGCGACAAATGAAGGGCCCACCTTGCTATATTAAGAACTTAAGACTTCTTCCTGTGTATTGCATGGGAATGACATGATCAGATTTCTATTTTAGAATGATAACTTGGTGACATCATAGCAGGTGATTAGAAGGAAGATTAGATTACAGCACCTCAGAGATTGTGGCATTTGTCCAAGCAGGATATGATGAGCATCTATAAGTAGGCTCAGTCTACAAAAGCCAGTGTCCCTAAAGAAAGCAGGAGGAAGGAACTGATACAGTCAAATAAAAACAGAGCATTGTTTACTTGTATTCATTTATTTATTATTTTTTTGAGACGGAGTCTCACTCTGTAGCCCAGGCTGGAGTGCAGTGGCGAGATCTCAGCTCACTGCAACCTCCGCCTCCCGGGTTCAAGTGATTCTCCTGCCTCAGCCTCCTGAGTAGCTGGGATTACAGGTATGTGCCACCACGCCCAGCTAATTTTTTGTATTTTTAGTAGAAATGGGGTTTCACCATGTTGGCCAGGCTAGTCTTGAACTCCTGACCTCAAGTGATCCACCCGTCTTGGCCTCCCAAAGTGTTGGGATTACAGGCATGAGCCACTGCGCCTGGCCTTGTTTACTTGTAATTAGTTCTTGTTCCAGAAAATATCCAAGGTAACTGAATTAAATATATATATAACAAAATAAAATAAAGATAAGTGGACAAGGAACATATACAAAGGGAAAGGAAAAGAGAAAATACAGTTAGGAATGAGATTAGTGTACAAAATGCTGGTTTTGAAGTTTTCCCTTTGGTAGAGGTAGGCCATAGATTTAGTGGGGTTTTGGGGGAGGTTTTTAGTTTTTCTCCCCCAGCCAGTGCGAAGAGAAGGGCACATAATAAGGTCATGTGATTTAAAAAATGAATTGTAGGCCGGGTGTGGTGGCTCACACCTGTAATCCTTGCACTTTGGGAGGCCGAGGCAGGCAGATTGCTTGAGGTCAGGAGTTTGAGAGCAGCCTGGCCAACATGGTGAAACCCCATCTCTACTAAAAATACAAAAATTAGCCCAGCATGGTGGTGCTCGCCTTTAGTCCCAGCTACTCGGGAGGCTGAGGCAGAATTGCTTGAACCTGGGAGGCGGAGGTTGCAGTGAGCTAAGATCACGCCATTGCACTCTAGCCTAGGTGACAGAGCGAGACTCCGTCTCAAAAATAATAACAAAATAAAAATGAATTGTAGTATATACAATGGAATACTACTCAGTAGTAAAAAGAAATGAACCTTTGATACACATAACATAGATGAATCTCAAAAATAATTATGCTGAGTGAAAGAACCCAGACCAAAAAAGGGTATAAGCTGTATGATTTCATTCCATATCAAATTCTAGAAAATGCAAACTAATGAAAGAGAAAGATCAGTGATCACTTGAGGATGGAGGCAAGGAGGAGGAATGAGATGGGATGGATTATAAAGGCAGGAAAAACTTTTAGGGGTGAGGGAAATGTTTATTATCTTGATTATGGTGATTGTTTCACAGGTATAAGCATGTATAGAAATGTATCTGTTTATATTCTGTACATATTTATATATAGTTAGGTAAATCCTCAGTGAGCATGAAGGTATCCCAGTAAGTAAAAGTAAAAGATTTTTTTATTATTATTTTTTCTTTTTTTTTTTCTTTCTTTTTTTTTTTTTTTTTTTGAGATGGAGTCTTGCTCTGTCGCTCAGGCTGGAGTGCAGTGGCGCGATCTCAGCTCACTGCAAGCTCCGCCCCCTGGGTTCAGGCCATTCTCCTGCCTCAGCCTCCGGAGTAGCTGGGACCACAGGCGCCCGCCACCTCACCTGGCTAATTTTTTATATTTTTAGTAGAGACGGGGTTTCACAAGATCATGTTAGCCAGGATGGTCTTGATCTCCTGACCTCGTTATCTGCCCGTCTTGGCCTCCCAAAGTGCTGGGATTACAGGCGTGAGCCACCGTGCCCAGCCTATTTTTTCTTTTTTCAATTTTTTCAGACCTGGTCAACGGGAAGTTTTTTTTTTTTTAGATGGTGTCTCACTCTGCTGCACAGGCTGGAGTACAGTGGCGCCATCTCAGTTCACTGCAACCTCCGCCTCTGGGGTTCAAGCGATTCTCCTGCCTCAGCCTCCTGGGTAGCTGGGACTGCCAACGTGCCTGGCTAATTTTTGTATTTTTAGCAGAGAGGGGTATATTAATCAGGGTTCTCCTAGAGGGACAGGACTAATAGGATGTATATATAGACACTCACATAACGGGGTTATATGTGTGTGTGTGTATATATACATATATACACATAATGGAGAGTTTATTAACTATTCACTTATATGATCACAAGGTCCCACAATAGGCCGTCTGCAAGCTGAGGAGCAAGGAGAGCCAGTCCCAGTCCCAAAACTGAAGAGCTTGGAGTCCAACATTCGAGGGCAGGAAGAATCCAGCACAGGAGAAAGATGTAGGCTGGGGCCAGAATCAGTGGTTCACACCTGTAATCCTAACACTTTGGGAGTCCAAGGTGGGCGGATCACCTGAGATCAGAAGTTCAAGACCAACCTGGCCAACATAGGGAACTCCCACCTCTATTAAAAATATAAAAAATAGCCAGGTGTCATGGTTGGCACCTGTAATCCCAGCTACTCAGGAGGCTGAGGCAGGAGAATCGCTTGAACCCGAGACGCGGAGGTTGCAGTGAGCTGACATCATGCCACTGCATTCCAGCCCAGGCGACAGAGTGAGACTCTTGTCTCAAAAATTAAAAAGAAAGATATAGCCTGGGAGGCCAGGCCCATCTCTCCTTTTCATGTTTTCCTGCCTGCTTTATATTCACTGGCAGCTGATTAGATCGTGCCCACCAGATTAAGTGTGGATCTGCCTTCCCCAGCCCACTGACTCAAATGTTAATCTCTTTTGGCAACACCCTCACAGACACACCCAGGATCAATACTTTGTATCCTTCAAGCCAATCAACTTCACACTCATTATTAACCATCACAATGGGGTTTCACCATGTTGGCCAGGCTGGTCTTGAACTCCTGACCTCAGATGATCCACCCACCTCGGCCTCCCATAGTGGTGGGATTACAGGCGTGAGCCACCTCACCCAGCCTAGGAAATAATTTTGTTGTTGTTGTTGAGGTGAAGTTTTGCTCTTGTTGCAAAACTTCGTCTGGAGTGCAATGGCGCAAATCTCGGCTCACTGCAGCCTCCGCCTTCTGGGTTCAAGTGATTATCCTGCCTCAGCCTCCTGAGTAGCTGAGATTACAGGCATGCACTACCACACCCAGCTCATTTTGTATGTTTATTACAGACGGGATTTTTCCATGTTGGCCAGGCTGGTCTCGAATTCCTGACTTCAGGTGATCTGCCTGCCTCAGCCTCCCAAAGTGCTGGGATTACAGGCGTGAGCCACTGCATCTGGCCGACTTTTTTTTTTTTTTTTTTTTTTTTAAGACAAGGTCTCACTGTGTCACCTAGGCTGGAGTGCAGTGGTACATTCATAGGTACGGCAACCTTGAACTCCAGGGTTCAAGCAATTCTCACCTCACCCTCCCAAGTAGCTAGGACACAAAGATAAGTCATCTTGCCGGACTAATTTTTTTTTTTTTTTTTTTTTAAAGTAGAGATGAGGTCTCTTCCTGTGTTGTCCAGACTGGTCTCAAACTCCTGGCTTCAAGTGATCCTCTCATCTTGACCTCCCAAAATGTCGGGATTATAGCCATAAGCCACTGCATCCGGCCTGTTTTAAAAATAGAAATTGACGAACTATTCTTTTTTTTTTTTTTTTTTTGAGACGGAGTCTCGCTCTGTTGCCCAGGCTGGAGTGCAGTGGCCGGATCTCAGCTCACTGCAAGCTCCGCCTCCCGGGTTCCCGCCATTCTCCTGCCTCAGCCTCCCGAGTAGCTGGGACCACAGGCGCCGCCACCTTGCCCGGCTAATTTTTTTTGTGTTTTTAGTAGAGACGGGGTTTCACCGTGTTAGCCAGGATGGTCTCGATCTCCTGACCTTGTGATCCGCCCGTCTCGGCCTCCCAAAGTGCTGGGATTACAGGCTTGAGCCACCGCGCCCGGCCTGACGAACTATTCTTAAAATGTATATGTAAATGGAAAGGACCTGGAATAGCCAAACTATTCTTTTAAAAAGATAAGGCTGGGCACAGTGGCTCACACCTGTAATCCCAGTACTTTGGAAGGCAGAGAAGGGTGGGTCACCTGAGGTCAGGAGTTCAAGACCAGCCTGGCCAACATGTGAAACCCTGTCTCTACTAAAAACACAAAGTCAGCCTGGTATGGTGGCACATGCCTGTAATCCCAGCTACTCGGGAGGCTGAGGCAGGAGAATCACTTGAACCTAGGAGGCGGAGGTTGCAGTGAGATGAGATGGTGCCACTGCCCTCCAGCCTGGGTGACAGAGTGAGACTCTGCCTCAAAATATAAATAAATAAAATAAACCCATGACAAGATGCCATTTCACAACCTCCATATGGGCAAAAAAAAAAAAGCCAAGTGTGGTGGCTCACTCCTGTAATTCCAACATTTTAAGAGGCCAAGGTGGAAGAGTTGCTTGAGGCTGAGAGTTTAACAGCCTGGGCAACAAGTGAGACCCCCATTTCTAGGGGAAAAAAAAAAAAACCTAAAAATTCAGACAATATCAAGTATTGGATAGGATGTAGAGCAATAGGAACTTTCTCCCACTGTTGGCAAGACTGTAAACTGGTATAACCCCTTTAGAAACAAAATTTAATATGCATATATCCTAGATACAGCAATCCAACTGTGGTTATTATAAAAGAAAAATTGTCCTAAACTTGGCTTGAGGTGGAATATTTTTGGGTAATGTAATTCACAACCTTCTCAAGGAAGACAGTAGTATCCCTAATAAAATATTTGGGTCAGGAGTGGTGGCTGATGCCTGTAATCCCAGCACTCTGGAAGGCCAAGTTGGGAGGATCGCTTGAGGCTGGGAGTTTGAGACCAGTCTGGACAACATAGCAAGACCCTCCATCTCCACAAAACTTTAAAAAATTCCCTCATGTGGTGGCATGCACCTGCAGTCTTAACTATTTGGTGGCTGAGGCAGGAGGATCCTTGAGCCCAGGAATCAAGGCCACAGTGAGCTATGATCGTACCACTGCTCTCCCACCTGGGTGACAGAGGGAGATTCTGTCTCCTACCCCTGACCCCAACAAAAAATTTAAGCAATTTTTTGATAGTTTGTCATCGAATTAAGACACTCTCCTGAGAAGCTAGATCCCCACTCACCAAGATGAATATCAGCTATCAGTCAAGAGTCTATCAAGATCTTTAGGCATTTCTTTTGTATACAGTCTAAATAGTGATTATGTAGTCATTTTCCCCCATTGTTTCTACCAAGAGAGAAATCTTTGACTTGGTCTGTCAGAGGCCTTTGTTGTTGTAGCAAGACTATAGTGAAACTTTGTCACATATTCATAATCAAATTGCCTGAAAGTCTTTTTATTTTTAAATTTTTTCTACTATTTATTTTTTGAGGCAGGGTCTTGCTCTGTCACCCAGGCTGGAGTGCACTGGCATGATCATAGCTCACTGCAGCCTTGACTTCCTGGGCTCAAGTGATCCTCCCTCCTCCGCTTCCCAAATAGCTGGGACCACAGGCATGCACCACCACGCCCAGCTAATTTATTTTATTTTATTTTTGTTGCAATAGGAGTCTCACTATGTTGCCTAGGCTGGTCTTGAATTCCTGGGCTCAATTGATTCTCCTGTCTTGGCCTCCCAAAGTGTTGAGATTACAGGCGCGAACCACTGTGCCTAGCTGAAAAGATTTTTAAACATCTCATACCCTAGAGAATCTCTTGCACATGTGTGCCAGGAGAGATGAACAAGAATGTTTATATCAACATTGTTCAGAATAGCAATAACTGTAAACATATATTCCATCAACAGAAAAATGGACGATTGTAGAAAGTTCCTCCTGTGCAATAATGAACACACATCAACTCTAGGATACACATCAATATGCATGAATCACAAAAGAAAAGTCTCAGAAGAATGCATGCATTATTTGCTAACTTATATAATGAGTTCAAAAACAGATGAGACTGCAGGGAGTGGTGGTTCACACCTGTAATCCCAGCACTTTGGGAGGCCAAGGCAGACCAATCACCTGAGGTCAGGAGTTCAAGACCAGCCTGGCCAACCTGGTGAAACCCCGTCTCTACTAAAAATAAATTAGCTGGGCATAGTGGTGCGAGCCTGTAGTCCCAGCTAGTCAGGAGGCTGAGGCAGGATAATTGCTTGAACCCGGGAGGTGGAGGTTGCAGTGAGCCGAGATCACGCCACTGTACTCCAGACTGGGAGACAGAATGAGACTCCATCTCAAAAAAAAAAAAAAAAAAAAAAAAAAAAAAAAAAATTAGCCAGGCATGATGTCTCATGCCTGTAATCCCAGGCTCTCAGGAGGCTGAGGCAGGAGAATCACCTGAATCCAGGAGGTGGAGGTTGCAGTGAGCCGAGATCGCACTACTGCACTCCAGCCTGGGTGACAGAGTGAAACCCTGTCTCAAAAAAACCCCCAAGAAACCAGATGATACTAAATGTTATTTAGATATATGTACTTCTATGTGATAAAGATGAGCACAAAAGTCAGAAGGGTGGTTACCTCTTGAGCGGTGAGGGGGATGATGGGGCACATCAGAGCAATTGATAAAGCTCCATTGCTTGTCATAATTGGACATTCTTACTATTGTTTGAATTCTACATGTATGTGATATACATTAGTTAGTATAGCAATAAAGAGTTAAGAAAATCACTCTTATCCCAGCACTTTGGGAGGCCGAGACGGGCGGATCACGAGGTCGGGAGATCGAGACCATCCTGGCTAACACGGTGAAACACCATCTCTACTAAAAAATACAAAAAACTAGCTGGGCGAGGTGGCGGGCGCCTGTAGTCCCAGCTACTTGGGAGGCTGAGGCAGGAGAATGGCGTGAACCTGGGAGGCGGAGCTTGCAGTGAGCTGAGATCCGGCCGCTGCACTCCAGCCTGGGCGACAGAGCGAGACTCCGTCTCAAAAAAAAAAAAAAAAAAAAAAAGAAAAAAGAAAATCACTCTTGCTGCTGTGAGCATGTAGTTTGGGATGAGATGAGGGGAGACTCTGGTGAGTTCAGTGGATGTGGGAATAAGTTCAGGACATCTGAGGTCATTATCCATCCTTTTGCGCTCTACCACTTGCTAGCTGTGTGACCCTGAGTGAGTTACTTACAAACACCCTCAATTTTCTCAGCAGAAAAATGTGGACAATAAAAGTGCTTGCCTTTTTGTGAAGATTGTTAGACAAAGTTTGCAAAGTTCATCTCAGCACAGTGCCTGGTGCTTAGTAAACACTCAGGGCTACCACATAGGGCTGCACAGGAAGAAGGGGTGTCTTTTTCTAATTCACTCAGAAGCACTGACAAAGATTCGTTGCTTGGACAAACTTCAGTCAGGCTTCTGAACTTTCTCCAGAGGCCCATCTGTGTACTTCCTTATAAATCCAGTTTTAGCAAAAGAACTCTGCTAAGTCATTTTAGCCAGAACCCCTGTATCTTGATATCTGATCATCTTCAATATCTGATTAGGTTTCTCATCCCCCATCATCCTCCAGCGGATGTTGGGTCACCTTGGCCTGTCTTCAGCAAGAGTCCTGTTAGGTGGGTTTGGCCAGAATCCCCCTTACTCTTTTTTTTTTTTTTTTTTGAGACGGAGTCATGCTCTGTCGCCCAGGCTGGAGTGCAGTGGCCGGATCTCAGCTCACTGCAAGCTCCGCCTCCCGGGTTCACGCCATTCTCCTGCCTCAGCCTCCCGAGTAGCTGGGACTACAGGCGCCCGCCACTTCGCCCGGCTAGTTTTTTGTATTTTTTAGTAGAGACGGGGTTTCACCGTGTTAGCCAGGATGGTCTCGATCTCCTGACCTCGTGATCCGCCCGTCTCCGCCTCCCAAAGTGCTGGGATTACAGGCTTGAGCCACCGCGCCCGGCCTCCCCTTACTCTCTTAGTAATTTTCCATCCACTGACCTCCACCCTGCTCCTTGGCTATAAATTCCCACTTGCCCATGCTGTATTTAGAGTTGAGCCCAATCTCTCTCCTCTATAGCAAAATCCCACTACGGTGGTTTCTATACCCATCTTGATGGTCCCAGATAAAGTCTTGCTTACTATCCTTTACAAGTATCATTGAATAACTTTTCCTTTAACAGCATCAGGCAGCTTGCCAAGTTCCGGGCCTAATAGGTTGTGTCTGTCCAGGAGAGGCTTCTTTTTCTTCTTGGCACAAAGGTTAGTGGTGCCGCTGAAAAAGGTGAGAAAAATAACATTTACCACAAGTATGCTGATAAGAGAGATATAAATATTGAGGTAAATAATACCATCAGGGAAAGAAATGAGGCCTGCCACATGAGCTGAGAAATTTGAGTGCTCCTGCTATGGTTGAGAGTACAGCCTGCCAGTCCACCCTAAACTCCATCAAAGTCTTTCCCCACTTGTAGGAGGCTAGAGTAGCTTGCCCGCTCTCAAGCCTGGGGGTACAAAATGATGCCCCTTAGTTGATTGCATTAATTCCTTGTCACTGCCCGATCTGTATGACACATGCTCCTGCCCCCTAGCGGCTGTTGCGGATTCTGCTGCACACTCCCAGGAGCTAAACAAGAATTCTGTTTCTGGAGGGAGCCTTACCAGGTACAGCTCAAAACAAGCACAGACAGATCCAATCTGAAAAGCACATTTGCATATGAAGGTACCATTATTTACTCTCTTTTGCTTCTTTATTTCTAGCAGCTCCACCCCCTGCATAGGAACTTACAGAGCAGTGCTTTAGAGAAAAGCG
This sequence comes from Macaca thibetana thibetana, assembly GCF_024542745.1. Lineage (NCBI taxonomy): Eukaryota > Metazoa > Chordata > Mammalia > Primates > Cercopithecidae > Macaca > Macaca thibetana. The sequence continues at coordinate 5,158,527 of NC_065593.1, read as the reverse complement.
AATCAAACACACCATACCGTTTTCAGATTCCCTTAAAAGCCTGTACAGATATACCAGGACTTTTTTTTTTTTTTCCCTTTGGAGTTGAGTGTTGCATGTGTTCTCCTTCTGTGAACACATCACATACTAGATCTGTTTCTCCTTATCCTGAGTCACCAGAGACTTCATCATGTTGGTTTTAGGGGCCTAAGCTGGAGTCAAAAATGCTCATTTAAAACATTTTTTCAGGCCGGGCGTGGTGGCTCACGCCTGTAATCCCAGCACTTTGGGAGGCTGAGGCAGGCGGATCACCTGAGGTTAGGAGTCCGAGACCAGCCTGACCAACATGGAGAAACCCTGTCTCTACTAAAAATACAAAATTAGCCGAGCGTGGTGGTGCATGCCTGTAATCCCAGCTACTCAGCAGTCTGAGGCAGGAGAATCGCTTGAACCCGGGAGGCGGAGGTTGCCGTGAGCCGAGATCGCACCATTGCACTCCAGCCTGGACAACAAAAGTGAAACTCCGACTCAAAAAAAAAAAAAAAAAAAAAAAAAAAAGAAAGAAAGAAAGAAAAAAAAAATGTCAGTTGGGTGCAGTGGTTTATGTCTGTAATCCTAGCACCTTGGGAGGCCAAGGTGGGCGGATCAATTGAGCCCAGGAGCTGGAGACCAGCCTGGACAACATGGCAAAATTCCTCGTCCTTTTTTTTTTCTTTTTCTTTTTCTTTTTTTTTTGAGACGGAGTCTTGCTTTGTCGCCCAGGCTGGAGTGCAATGGCAGGATCACGGCTCACTGCAAGCTCCGCCTCCCGGGTTCAAGCCATTCTCCTGCCTCAGCCTCCCGCGTAGCTGGGACTACAGGCACCCACCACCATGCCCGGCTAATTTTTTTCGTATTTTTAGTAGAGATAGGGTTTCACTGTGTTAGCCAGGATGGTCTCGATCTCCTGACCTCGTGACCCGCCCGCCTCAGCCTCCCAAAGTGCTGGGATTACAGGCGTGAGCCACCGCACCCGGCCACAAAATTCCGTCTTTACAAAAAAAATTAGCGAGTTGTGGTAGCTTGCATGTGTGGTCCCAGCTACTTGGGAGGCTGGGGTGGGAGGATCCCTTGAGCTGGGGAGGTCGAAGCTGCAGTGAGCTGAAATCTTGCCACTGCTCTCTAGCCTGGGCACCAGTGAGGCCCTGTCTCAAAAAAACATTCTTTTTTATTTTTTAAATTGTGAAAAACGCATACATACACAAAAAGTTGGGTGCAGTGTCCAACTTTTGGGATCACACCTGTAATCCCAAAACTTTGGGAGGCTGAGGCAGGCAGATCACCTGAGGTCAGGAGTTCGAGACCAGCCTGGCCAACATATAGTGAAACCCCGTCTCTACTAAAAAATACAAAACTGGGTGTGGTGATGCACACCTGTAGTTTCAGTTACTTTCGAATCTGAGACAGGAGAATTGCTTGAACCTGAGATTGCACCATTGCACCCCAGCCTGGGTGACAGAGCAAGACTCCTTCTCTCAAAAAAAAAAAAAAAAAAAAAAAAGAAAAGAAAAGAAAAAAAAAACACGAAAGTTACCATTTTAACTCTTTTTAAGTGTACAGTCCAGTGGCATTAGGTATGTTCATACTGTTGTGCACCCATCACCACCATCCCTCTCCAGAATTTTTTCTTCCTCCCTAACTATACCCATTAAAGAACTCCCGGCGGGGTCCAGTGGGCTCACGTCTGTAATCTCAGCACTTTGGAAGGTCAAGGCAGGGGGATCACCTAAGGTCAGGAAGTCAAGATGAGTTTGACCAACATGGCGAAACCCAGTCTCCACTAAAAACAAAAAAACTAGCTGGGTGTGGTGGCAGGCACCTGAAATCCCAGCTACTCAGGAGCCCGAGGCATGAGAATTGTTTGAATCTGGGAGGCAGAGGTTGCAGCGAGCTGAGATTGGGCCACTGCACTCCAGCCTGGCCTACAGAGCAAGACTCTGTCTCAAAAAAACCCAAAAACAACAACAAAAACTCCCTAATCCCCGTACCCCTAGCCCCTAGTAACCACCATCCTACTTTTTGTCTACTAATTTGACTATTCTAGGTACAAAAACAACCACTTTTGATTTTCATGAATGGGCATTGATATTGGGACTCTACTGCCGTATTGTGCATCCACAATGTGCAAATGATGAGGCATTCTTTTCTTTATTCATTCTGCTTGTGCTTTAAAGTCCAGGAAGAATTCTTTTTGTGTGTGGTAAAATATATACTGTATAACATAACATTTTAACTATATAAGTGCACAGTTCAGTAGCAGTAAATATATTCACAGTGTGCAGCATCACTACTGTTTCCAGAACTTTTTCATCACCCCAAACAGAAACTCATTAAGAAAAACTCGGACCGGGCGCGGTGGCTCATGCCTGTAATCCTAGCACTTTGGGAGGCCAAAGTGGGCGGATCACCTGAGGTCGGGAGCTCCAGACCAGCCTGACAAACACGGCGAAACCCCATCTCTACTAAAAATACAAAATTAGCCTGGTGTGGTGGCGCATGCCTGTTAATCCCAGCTGCTTGGGAGGCTGAGGCAGGAGAATTGCATGAACCCGGGAGGCGAAGGTTACAGTGAGCTGAGATCGCTCCATTTGCACTCCGGCCTGGGCGACAAGAGGGAAATTCCGTCTCAGAAAAAAAAAAACAAAAAAACCAAAAACCAAAAAAACCACCAGTAACTCCCCACTCCCTCCTCCCTCAGCCCCTGGCAATCTCTATTCTACTTTATGGCTGACATGGGAGGATGCCTTGAGCCCAGGAGTTCAAGGCCGCAGTGAGCTATGATCACGCCACTGCACTCTAGCCTGGGTGACAGAGTTAGACCCTGTTTCAGAAAATAAAAATAAAAATAGACGTTATGATTTAGTAAGTCTTATCAAAACCTACGCAAACTCATGTATGCTACTAAGAGGGTATAACAGAGATGATGAAAATATTTTCCAAAGGACCCAAGAAAGCATATAAGATCCTGTGATAAGCATTTTGAGTTTATTCTGTTTCTCTAGTTAAATTTTCTTCTTCATTTATAATGTATAAATGTAATTTTGATTTATCTTTCTTCTTTATCAGGCCATCTAGACAGGAGTAATAAAAATATGTATATACCTATACACACATCCTGGCAAAAGTCCTAAATTCCATGGGAAAAGAGAGAGGTGCACAAGTTTTCACATTGAAGAAAGAGGCTGTTTTATAAAAAAGGAAAACAAAACTAGCATTCGAATTCTCATTTCTGGCTGGGCATGGTGGCTCACACCTGTAATCCCCAGCCCTTTGGGAGGCTGAGGCGAGCGGATCACGAGGTCAGGAGTTTGATACCAGTCTGGCCGACATAGTGAAACCCCATCTCTACTAAAAATACAAGAATTAGCCAGGCGTGGTGGCACATGCCTGTAGTCCCACCTACTGGGGTGACTGAGAAAGGAGAATCGCTTGAACCCAGGAGGCAGAGGTTGTGGCGAGCCAAGATCACACCACTGCACTCCAGCCTGGGCAACAGAGTGAGAGTCCGTCTTAAAAAAAAAAAAAAAAAAAAGAATTCTCATTTCCAGCCGGCACGGTGACTCATGCCTGTTATCCCAGTACTTTGGGAGGCTGAGGTGGGCGGACTGCTTGAGCCCAGGAGTTCGAGACCAGCCTGGCCAACATGGTGAAACCCCGTCTCTAGAAAAAAATACAAAAATTAGCCAGACATGGTGGCGCATGCCTATGGTCCCAGCTACTTGAGAGGCTGAGGCATGAGAATCACTTGGACCAAGCTGGCGGAGGTTGCAGTGAGCCGAGATCGTGCCACTGCAAGAGCGAGACTGTGTCTGGAAAAAAAAAAAAAGGCTCAAACCTGTAATCCCAGCGCTTTGGGAGGCCGAGGCAGGAGAATCACTCTAGTCCAAGAGTTTGAGACCAGCCTGAGCAAAATAGCAAGATCCCTGTCTCTATAAAAATAAGTAAAATGAAAAAATTAGCTGAGCACGATGGTCCCAGCTACAGGGGTGGCTGAGGTGAGAGGATCCCTTGAGCCAAGGAATTCAAGGCTGCAACGAGCCATGATCAAATTGCTGAACAATGGTCTGGGTGACAGTGAGACCATGTCTCAAAAAAAAAAAAAAAATCTGTCCCCAGACAAAATGTCATTCATCTTTTGGGGCAAAAGAAGATAAGTTAAGCACCTATGTACTCAGTATCACCCATGCACCCTACCCGAGGAAAATACGGAAAAGTTCTCTAGGTGTGCAGTGGCTCACGCCTGTAATCCAGGCATTTTTGGGATGCCGAGGCGGGCAGATCATGAGGTCAGGAGTTCAAGACCAGCCTGGCCAACACGGCAAAACTCTGTCTCTACTAAAAATAAAAAAATTAGCCAGGCATGGTGGTGGCTGCTTATAAGCCCAGCTACTTGGGAGGTTGAGGCAGGAGAATCACTTAAACCTAGGAGGTGGAGGTAGCAGTGAGCCGAGATCGGGCCACTGCACTCCGGCCTGGGCGACAAGAGTGAAACAGTCTCAAAAAAAAAAAAAAAAAAAAATTCTCTAATCAATTGTTAATCATATTTAAAAAGAGACCTCAGGCTGAGTGCAGTGGCTCACACCTGTAATCCCAGCACTTTGGAAGGCTGAGGCAGGTGGAACACTTGAGGTCAGGAGTTCGAGCTGAGCCTGGCCAACATGGTGAATGAAACTACGTATCTACTAAAAATACAAAATTTAGCTAGGTATAATGGCCTACCCCTCTATTCCCAGTGACTCAAGATGCTGAGGCAGGAGAATTGCTTGAACCTGGGAGGCGGAGTTTGCAGTGAGCCAAGATCATGCCATTGCACTCCAGCCTGGGCGACACAGCAAGACACCATCTCAAAAAAAATAAATAAAGTAAAATAAAATAAAAAGAGACCTCAGTATTAGGTAGATGGTGAGCACAATGCTTGTTGTGAACAATTGATCTTGTAATAAATATGGTTATATCTAAATGAATAGTTTATTCATTCAACAAATATTTTGAGTGCTGGGCTCAGTTCTTAGCTCTGTGGACACAAAAGAACAACAAAAGTCATCAGAATTCTTGGAGCTGGCCTTATGGTTAATAAGAAATACCGAGTGTACATGCTCTGAAGGAATCTTCAGAAGAAAGTGTACTTCAGAGAGGCTGGGCATGAGGTCAGTGGGAAAGTGAGGAACTAAAAATTTCAATTTCCAAAATTTTCCTCTAGGTGAAGGGTTGGGGAGTGAGTGGATAAAATATTTTGGAAAACATATTTGTTGATCAATTTGGCAACATTACTAGAGGAACACAGGTTTTATCATAACTACTAGATATAAGAAAGGAAACCACCACCATTATAAAGATAAACGATAGAATTTCCAAATTAACAGGAAGGCAAAAAGGGAATGAAGAAAACTTTTCCAAGTCAATATAAAGAAAAAGATGGCCGGGCGCAGTGGCTCACGCCTGTAATCCCAGCACTTTGGAAGGCCGAGGCGGGCGGATCACAAGGTCAGGAGATCGAGACCATGGTGAAACCCCGTCTCTACTAAAAATAGAAAAAATTAGCCGGGCGCAGTGGCGGGCGCCTGTAGTCCCAGCTACTCGGGAGGCTGAGGCCGGAGAATGGCGTGAACCCGGGAGGCGGAGCTTGCAGTGAGCCGAGATTGCGCCACTGCACTCCAGCCTGGGCGACAGAGCGAGACTCCGTCTCAAAAAAAAAAAAAAAAAAAAAAAAAAAAAAAAAAGATAAGGGCTGGGCACGGTGGCTCACACCTGTAATCCCAGCATTTTGAGAGGCTGAGGTGGTTGGATCACAAAGTCAGGAGTTTGAGACCAGCCTGAACAACATGGTGAAAGGCTGTCTCTACTAAAAATACAAAAATTAGCCAGGCGTGGTGGCATGTGCCATTAATCCCAGCTACTCGGGAGGCTGAGGCAGGAGAATTGCTTCAACCCAGGAGGAGGTTGCAGTGAGCCGAGATCATGCCATTGTACTCCAGCCTGGGCAACAAGAGCGAAACTCCATCTCAAAAAAAAAAAAAAAAAAAAAGATAAATAGATTGAGTTTTAAAAAAGTTCACCTATTAATTATTTTCATTTAAAAGTGTTGGCTGGGCATAGCAGCTCACGTCTGTCATCCCAGCACTTTGGGAGGCCGAGGCGGGCGTATCACTTGAGGCCAGGAGTTCAAGACCAGCCTGGGCAACATGGAGAAATCCCGTCTCTACTGAAAGTACAAAATTAGGTGGGCATGGTGGCACATGCCTGTAATCCCAGCTACTCAGAGGGTGAGGCAGGAGAATAGCTTGAACCCAGGAGGCAAAGCTTGCTGTGAGCCGAGATCGCGCCATTGCACTCCAGCCCGGGGAACAAGAGCAAAACTCTGTCTCAAAAAAAAAAAAAAATTCAAGTGATCCATTACATGTGGATCAATGTCTCAACCCTCCATTCTGTTCCAGTGATCTACTTACCTATCCTTAGACCAGTTCCACTTTGTTTAAACTACTTAGCTTATTTCCTTAGTTCTGAAATGAGATACATCAAGTCCTCCAAATTTTTTGTTCTTCAAGATTATTTTGGCCCGTCTAAGTCATGTGCATATCCACATAAAGTATAGAATTGGCTGTTAATTTCTACAGAAAAGCCTGATGTGATATGCTATGTCAATCATATTTCTGTTTTTTTGTTTTGTTTTGTTTTGTTTTTGACAGAGTCTCACTCTGTCGCCCAGGCTGGAGTACAGTGGCGCCATCTCAGCTCATTGCAACCTCTGCCCCCCGGGTTCAAGCGATTCTCCTGGCTCAATGTCCCAAGTAGCTGGGATTACAGGTGACTGCCACCACACCTGGCTAATTTTTGTATTTTTAGTAGATACGGGGTTTCACCAACTTGGCCAGGCTGGTCTTGAACTCCTGACCTCATGATCCACCTGCCTCGGCCTCCCAAAGTGCTGGGATTACAGGCATGAGCCACCGCGCCCAGCCTATCAATCATATTTCTATGAAAATCCCTCACTTCCTCCAATTTGATAGCCTTAACCTCATTCCTTTAATTTTCAGTTTTTCACTTCTAGTGTTCTGAGAGCCTAATGAATAATTTTCATCTTATTCTAGTTACTCCTTGATTTTCCAATGCCATGATTAAATCAACTCAATTTCATTCCCAGAGTCAGACTGTTCCGGGCACATGCCTTGTTTGTTTGTTTTGAGACGGAGTCTCTCTCTGTCGCCCAGACTGGAGTGCAGTGGCACCATCTTAGCTCACTGCAACCTCTGCCTACCGTGTTCAAGCTATTCTCCTGCCTTAGTCTCCCGAGTAGCTGGGACTACAGGCATGCACCACCATGCCCGACTAATTTTTTGTATGTTTTTCGTAGAGATGGGGTTTCACCATGTTGGCCAGGGTGGTCCCGAACTCTTGACCTCAAGTAATCCACCCGTCTCGGTCTCCCAGATTACAGGCGTGAGCCACCGCACCCGGCCTTTTTTTTTTTTTTTTTTTTTTTTTTTGAGACAGAGTTTTGTTCCAGGCTGGAGTGCAATCTCACTGCAACCTCCACTTTCTGGGTTCAAGCGATTCTCCTCGCTCAGCTTCCTGAGTAGTTGGGATTACAGGTACCTGCCATCACGCCAGGCTAATTTTTGTGATTTTAGTAGAGATGGAGTTTCACCATGTTGACCAGGCTGGTCTTGAACTCCTGACCTCAATGATCTGCCCTCCTAGACCTCCCAAAGTGCTGGGATTACAGGCGTGAGCCACTGCACCTGGCCAGCACATGCCTTTTTAATTGCCTTCTTGAGTTTTGGGTTTGCATAACTATTCAATTGTTTTCTTCACCTCAAGCCTACTTAATGGTATAATGTCTTTAAAATAAAAGCTTAACTTATAGATTTTTTTTTTTTTTTTTTGAGACAGAGTTTCACTCTTGTTACCCAGGCTGTAGTGCAATGGCGCGATCTCAGCTCACTGCAACCTCCGCCTCCTGGGTTCAAGCAATTCTCCTGCTGCAGCCTCCTGAGTAGCTGGAATCAAAGGCATGAGCTACCATGCCCAGCTAATTTTGTATTTTTATTAGAGATGGGGTTTCTCCATGTTGGTCAGGCTGGTCTCGAACTCTTGATCTCAGGTGATCTGCCACCTTGGCCTCCCAAAGTGCTGGGATTACAGGTGTGAGCCACCGTGCCCAAACACATTCTTCATTTTTAAATTGAGCTAAGTCTTACATACACTGAAGTGTTTTTATGTGTTTTACATATCTCCGTAACTACCACCTGGATCAAGATAATGTGGAGAACATATCCAGTGTCTTGTTTTTCTTTGAGACGGAGTCTTGCTCTGTTGCCCAGGCTGGAGTGCAATGTTGCAACCTCCCGCTCACTACAACCGCCATCTCCCGGGTTCAAGAGATTCTCGTGTGTCAACCTCCTGAGTAGCTGGGGTTGCAGGTGCCTGCCAACACGCCCAGCTAGTTTTTGTATTTCTAGTAGAGACAGGGTTTTGCCATGCTGGCCAGGCTGGTTTCAAACTCCTGACCTCAGGTAATACGCCCACCTCCACCTCCCAAAGTGTTGGGATTACAGGCGTGAGCCACTGTGCCTGGCCATATCCAGCATTTTAGAAGAGTCCTTTGTTCTCTTTCCCAGTTAGTTCTCCTCAAGGATAAGCACTCTCCACACCCAGTTTTTTGTTGTTGTTGTTTTTTCTTTTTTTTTTTGAGAGGGAGTCTCGCGCTGTCGTCCGGGCTGGAGTGTAGTGGCCGGATCTCAGCTCACTGCAAGCTCCGCCTCCCGGGTTTACGCCATTCTCCTGCCTCAGCCTCCCGAGTAGCTGGGACTACAGGCGCCCGCCACCTCGCCCGGCTATTTTTTTGTATTTTTTAGTAGAGACGGGGTTTCACTGCGTTAGCCAGGATGGTCTCGATCTCCTGACCTCGTGATCCGCCCGTCTCGGCCTCCCAAAGTGCTGGGATTACAGGCTTGAGCCACCGCGCCCGGCCTGTTTTTTCTTTTTTGAGACAAGGTCTCACTCTGTCACCCAGGATAGAGTATGGTGGTGCAATCACAGTTCACTGCAACTTCTACCTCCTGGGCTCAGCAATCCTCCTTGCCTCAGCCTCCTGAGTCGCTGGGACTACAGGTGTGTGCCATGACATCCACCTAATTTTTGTATTTTTCGTAGAGATGCAGCCTCGCTCTGTTGCGCAGACTGGTCTGGAACTCCTGGCCTCAAGTGATTCACCTGCTTCGGCTTCCCAAAGTACTGGGATTAAAGGCATGAGCCCCCACACCCAGCCACCACTTGTCTTATATTATTACTGTGAAATAGTTTTGGTTGATTTTGAACTTCATTTAAATGTATTTACACAATATGTACTCTTGTGTATGACTTATTTTACTCAATATGTCTGTGAGATTAATCCATGTTGTTGTACATATCTGTGGTTCACTCACTTGCATTGTGCTGTAGGATTCCATTAAATGATTATACCTTTTTTTTTTTTTTTTTTTTTTTTGAGTCAGAGTCTCACTCTGTCGCTCAGGCTAGAGTGCAGTGGCACAATCTCGGCTCACTGCAACCTCTGCCTCCCAGGTTCAAGTGATTCTCGTGCCTCAGCCTCCCAAGTAGCTGGGATTATAGGCATCTGCCACCACACCCGGCTAATTTTTGTATTTTCAGTAGAGACAGGGTTTCGACATGTTGGCCAGGTTGGTCTTGAACTCCTGACCTCAAGTGATCCATCTGCCTCAGCTTCCCAAAGTGCTGGGATTACAGGTGTGAGCCACCTTGCCTGGCCTACATTTTATTTAATCTATGGTTGAAGAACATTTAGGGTGTTTCCAGTTTTTGGCTATTTGAACAGGCCGCTATGATATTGTTGCAACCCCCTAACCCCACTGGAATGTTGGTGGTTTGTGTGGTGTGTGGTGGTGGGCACCTGTGTTCCCAGCTACAGGAGGTTGAGGTGGAACAATTGCTTGAGACTGGGAGGTGGAAGTTGCAGTGCGCCCGATCATGTTACTGCACTCCAGCCTGGGTAATGGGGAAGACCTCGTCTCAAAAACAAAAACCACACCAAAAAACAACAGTGCTAACCTGTGACCCACAGAGTCCACTCCAATGTATGTACTGAAGAGAAATGTGAATCCACAAAAACCTTGTATACAAATGTCCATGTAAATAGGAGCTTTATTCATAATTGCCACAATTTGGAAACAACCCAAATATCCATTAACAGAATAAATTTTAATATATTCATAAATCAAATATTTCAGAGCAATAAAAAATCAATATACATAACATGGATGATTCCCAAAAACATGTTGAGTGAAAGATGTCAGGTGTAACAGAGTACATGCTGCTTTTACACTTGGTCTTAGCCAAAAGGCCGAGAAGCGATAATGCTGTTTTTATTTTTTAAATTTTTTAAGTTGTTGAGACAAGGTCTCTCTGTTGCTGAGGCTTGACTGCAATGGTGTGAGCTCCACTCACTGTAGCCTCGACCTTCGGGACTCAAGCGATCCTCTCACCTCAGCCTCCCGAGTAGCTGGGACCCCAGGCACAAGCTACCATGCCTGGCTTTTTTTTTTTTTTTTTTTTTTTGACAGAGTTTCGTTCTTGTTGCCCAGGTTAGAGTGCAATGGTGCGGTCTCAGCTCGGTGCAACCTCTGCCTCCCGGGTTGGAGCAATTCTCATGTCTCAGCCTCCGGAGTAGCTGGGACTACCGGCAGGTGCCACCATGCCCGGCTAATTACATTTTTTTCAGTAGAGACGGGCTTTCACTATGTTGGCTAGGCTGGTCTCGAACGCCTGACCTCAAGTGATCCACCCGCCTCGGCCCAAAGTGCTGGAATTACAGGCGTGAGCCACCGCACCGGCCCCGACTATTTTGTGTGTGTTTGTTTGTAGAGACGGATTTCACCATGTTGGCCAAGGTTGGTCTTAAAAAACTCCTGGGCTCAAGCGATTTGCGCGCCTCGGCCTCCCAATAATGCTGGGATTAGGCATGAGTCAATGCGTCCGGCCTACATGTTGTTTTAAAATGATGTTCAAGAATAAGGAAAACCAACCTATGGTGGTGAAAGAACAGTGATTGCCTCTGTTTTCTTTTGCCTGAAAGAAACTCTGGTGTGTTGAAAATGTTCTGTATCTGAAGTGGTGGTGGTCACATAAGCTGTACATGTAAGATATTTGCACGTTGCTGTGTGTAAACCATAATTCCAACAACAACAACAAAATGGCAAGGTGGGGCTCGGTGGCTCACGCCTGTAATCCCAACACATGGGAAGGACTAGGCGGGAGGATCGCTTGAGGCCAGGAGTTAGATAGAGACCAGCCTGGGCAACATAGGGAAACTCGGTATCTACAAAACAATAGCAACAATTAGCGGGGCGTGGTGGCGCCCGCAGCCTGTTGTCCCAGCTGCTCCAGAGGCCCAGGCGGGATGATCGCTTGAGGCCAGGAGTTCTTGGCTACACTGAGCCGAGATCGCCACTGCACTCCAGTATGTTAGATCCTGTATGGAGGGCGGGGGGAAGACAGTTAAACTACGCCTTTAATTCAATAAACTATTAAACTAAAAATACCACGAAGAAAATCAGAATAAAGAAGAAAGATAGACTGAGTCAGGAGAATCGCTGGAACCGGGAGGCGGAGGTTGCAGTGAGCCGAGATCGTGCCACTACACTCCAGCCTGGCGACAGAGCGAGACTCCCCCCAAAAAAGAAAGATAGGCTGGGCACGGTTACTTAGTAATCCCAGCACTTTGGGTGGCCGAGGCGGGCAGATCACCTGAGGTCAGGAGATCAAGACCAGCCTGGCTAACATGGTGAACCCGTCTCTACTAAAAATACAAAAATTGGCCGTGCACTGTGGCTCACGCCTGTAATCCCAGCACTTTGGGAGGCCGAGGAGGATGAATCACCTGAGGTCGGGGGTTCGGAACCAGTCTGACCAACATGGTGAAACCCCGTCTCTACCAAAAATACAAAATTAGCCGGGTGTGATGGCGAATGCCTGTAATCCCAGCTACTCGGGATGCTGAGGCAGGAGAATCGCTTGAACCTGGGAGGTGGAGGTTGAGGTGAGCCGAGGCCATTGCACTCCAGCCTGGGCAACAAGAGCGAAATTCCGTCTGGAAAAAAAAAAAAAAAAAAAAAAGAAGAAGAAGAAGAAAAAAGAAGAAGAAATTAAAGACGTAGAAAAATAAAAGAGTCAAAAAAAAAAACAAAAACGCGAGTTCTTTGCAGATATGATTAAAATAGAGCAACTAATAGGTTTGGGGACCATCTGGGTTCCATCAACGATTCTTGTGCCTTTTGTCTTTAAACTTTGGTGCTGCATTCATCAAAATCATACTAATGAAATTCGATGCGCCGGGTCATTCATTTAATTAAAATGAAACCCTAAATCTGTTGACTATTGGTATCCTCATGACACTGTTCTATAATGTGACAGAAAAGACGAAGGTGAAGAACTATGGTTTTGGCCGCTGTTACCCAGGAGGTAGCAGGTGGCAGGCCGTTTACACAAATTAACTCGTTTTTGCAGACGAAGTTACCCTAGGCTGCCCGCTCGGATGAGCCTGCGAATTCAGGCCCGACCCAGGCCCCTCCAGGTCAGGAAGGTACGAAGAGCCCGCTGGATTCACACAAGGCAGGGGCGCCTTCGCAGGTGCGAGTGGATTCTGGGTATCGCGTAGGCCGGGCGCAGCCCCTCTGGGCCTGCGGGACTGAACAGGCAGGTGCGTCCCAGCGGCCGGGCGGGCCGGGTCTCCCTCCTGCGGGCAGGCGCCTGGCTGCGGGACGCGGCGGGCGGAGCGGGGGAGCCGGGCGCAGCGCCCCCTGGGCCTGAAGACTGGCGGGCGGCGGGGGCGCGCGCGGGCCAGCGGGGGCGCGCCGCGTTGCGAGGCCTGCGCGCCAGGCTGCGGGAGCCATGCGGCGATCGAGGAGCTCTGCGGCCGCCAAGCTGCGCGGGCAGAAGCGGTCCGGGGCCTCCGGGGCCTCCGCGGCCTCCGGGGCCCCCGCGGCCGCTGCCTCGGCCCCCAGCGCCATCCGCACACGGCGCTCCGCGAGCCAGGCCGAGAGCAAGAGCCAGGCGGCGGCGAAGCCGCCGTCGGAGAAGCCGCGGCTGAGGCGCTCGTCGCCGCGGGCCCAGGAGGAGGGCCCGGGGGAGCCGCCGCCGCCGCCGGAGCTGGCGTTGCTCCCGCCACCGCCGCCGCCGACTCCCGCGACCCCGACGTCCTCGGCGTCCAACCTGGATCTGGGCGAGCAGCGGGAGCGCTGGGAGACGTTCCAGAAGCGGCAGAAGCTCACCTCCGAGGGCGCCGCCAAGCTCCTGCTGGACACCTTGTGAGTGCGGCGGGCCGGGACGCGCGGGAGCCGGTGCCACGCGGACCCCTCGGCAGGAGTCGGGCTCGCCGCCCGCGCGCAGGCCTTGGGCGCCTTTCAGCTCTGATCCTTCCACGTTACGGAGCCGACGCGGCTCCCCCGTTAGCACTGGGGTTGTTCGCTAATTCTAAGGGCGGCGGGGCGGTGCTTCTAGGGCTCTGTGGTCCGGGAATTGAAAGGGGGCTTCGTCCGGAGCTTGAGGGCGCGCGCGGCCGTCTTGGGACACAAAGGGTCTTTCCTGGCTACAAGCATCGTGCTCGGGGACGTTGTCTCTTGCTGGCGCGCAAAGGGTGTGGGGGCCTTTCCTAATGAAAAGAAGATATATCCCACGGCTTTCTCTTACCCGAATCCCGTTTTTTTTATGTTTGCACACGTGTTTTTGAGGGTAGGTGGAAGGGAAAGGTAGAATCGCTGAAGGAAGCATGAGTAGTTTTGAACTAACTGGGAAGCGAAATCCCGTCATTGTTCCAGGCACTGCCAGGGAGGGAGCAGGGGGCGGGGGTTATTGATCTGGGAGAGAAGCGCGCGCAAAGAGATGCTCCGGCGGCGGCGGCGGGGATGCCTGCGCAAGGAGGCTTTTATGTGCTCCGCCAGCTAATGCTCCCGGCCGCTCGTCGTCCTGGCTGCCCCGCAGTCTTTTAGATGGCCCAATGAGCATCCCGAGTGTCCGCAAGTTAGAAAAGAGCTGTTAACTGGGCTGTTAAAGGGCTGCCTTCTTTTCTCCAAATGTGATCTGGATTCCTGCTTCGGGGAAAAGTTGTGCTACGGAGAGATATTTTAACGGCCTGATAATGTATTTCAGTGTCAATTTTACGAATTAAAAAGAACAATCAAAACACTAGGGGGAAAGACCGACAAGAATAACCTAGCAGTTGCATAACCTGAGAATTACTTCTTTTCTTGAACATGTTCCTTTGAGCTGCTTGCAGAATAAATTCTCTTAGTTAGGATGGGTCGTCCCTGACAGAAGATATATATTTGGTTTTCTGTGTGCTTCATACATATTTGGTTTTCTCTGTGCTTCACTTTTTGGTTTTTCATCTTGGACTGCACACTGAATTTTTAAAAAACGTTCATCCATCAAACATTTTTTGAGTACCTATGGGGTAACGGCTGCCTCTGGGCAGAAGGAATATGAAGATCCTTAGGAATGTAAAACTCATGGTGTCTTCAAGGCATACAGAAAAAGAAAAAAAAAAGGAATGTAAAACTCAAATTTGAGGTAAATTTTGACTTTAAGACAAACTGATAAATGGTCAAGAAAAAGATTTAAAATAGTGACATAAAAGAGATGTTTTTCTCCCACTAGATTGCCATGACTTTGTACTTATAAAGTCCACTAAATTATATTCAAAAAGTGTGTATAACTGTATCATTTTCATTACAATATTGTATAGAAAAAAGTTTGGGAGAATATATAGCAAATAATTACCTGTAGATCCCTCTGGGTGTAAAGATTACAGGAGGCTTTCACTTTGAGCACTCTCAGATACTGTAAAGTTTGGATTTTTTACAATAAGCATTATGTATGCCCCCAAAATTAAAATACATAAACTTGTAAAGAAACATGAAAAAATGATCAGTCTTAATCATGCAAATTAAAACTGCAGTGAGCTATTTTTCCTATGATTATTGCCGGAGACTGTACTGTGAAATGTTTTCTCATTTGTGTATCGGGTAAGAGTGTTCAGTCCTTTTGGAAAGCAATTTTATGACATTTATCAGATCTTAATGTTCATTTCTGAGTTTGGCTTATATATAAGCTTTAAAAGGATTAAAATGGTATATAGGCCAGGTGAGGTGGCTCACGCCTGTAATCCCAGCACCTTGGGAGGCCAAGGCGGGCGGATCACCTGAGGTGGGGAGTTTGAGACCAGCCTGACCAAATGGAGAAACCCTGTCTCTACTAAAAATACAAAATTAGCCAGGTGTGGTGGAGCATGCCTGTAATCCCAGCTACTCAGGAGGCTGAGGCAGGAGAATTGTTTGAATACTGGAGGCAGAGGTTGCAGTGAGCAGAGATTGTGCCACTGTACTCCAGCCTGGGCAACAAGAATGAAACTCTGTCTCAAAAAAAAAAAATTGTATGTAATGTGTATTACAACTATATAAAACGCCTGTGTATGAAGAATAGTGGAAAGAAATAGAGTAAAAATATGAGCCTTTATTAACTTTCTCAAAAGGCTCTTCGGAACCTCTGGACTTGATTGAGTACCCAGTCTTAATTTTCATAGCAGCCTGTACCTCCTTTATCACAATCATAATTAATTATTATTTGAGTAATTTGTTAATGTCGGTAAGGGCAGCAATCGTGTCTGCTGTGTCTTGTTTACTGTTCTCTCCTTCGTGCCCAGCTCATAAAAATTTTTAGTATTTGAGGCTGGGAGTGGTGGCTCATGCCTATAATTCCAGCACTTTGGGAGTCCAAGGTGGGTGGATCACGAGGTCAGGAGTTCAAGACCAGCTTGGCCAAGATGGTGAAACCCTATCTCTACTAAATACAAAAATTAGCAGGGTGTGGTGGCAGGCATTTGTAATCCCAGCTACTTGGGAGGCTGAGGCAGAAGAATTGCTTGAACCCAGGCGGCAGAGGTTGCAGTGAGCCAAGATTGCACCACTGCACTCTAGCCTGGGCAATAGAGTGAGACTCCATCTCCAAAAAAAAAAAAAAAAAAAAAAAAAAAAAAAAAAAAAAAAAAAATTTGTATTTGACATATAAATAAAAATGTTTGGTAGTGGGTTAGGATCCCTCACATTTTCGAAATGTTTGGAATGTTCTATTTTGCAACTTAATACAATTTAAGAAATTGGAGAAAAGAGAGCTCATAGATAAAGAAGGTGCTGAAACCATTCTTGACTTAGAAAATTGACAGTATCTCCCTAAAAGCAGAAGTGCATTTGGTTGTCATGTAGAAAAGACTTTTGTCTAATCTTACGTCTTTCATTCAACAACGAAAAGAAAGAGAGCAGGAGGTAGCTATTCAGAAATTCTTATCTTTCTGATTTTTGTTTCATTTAGTGAATACCAGGGCCTGGTGAAGCACACAGGAGGCTGCCACTGTGGAGCAGTTCGTTTTGAAGTTTGGGCCTCAGCAGACTTGCATATATTTGACTGCAAGTGAGTATTTTTTTTTCCCCCTAAATTGACTTAAAAGAATTTCAGAGTTAAAATGCAGTATTTCAAAATAATCTGGGGAGTTGGGGTACAGAGGAAACATTGGCCATGGGCTGGTAACTGCTGAAGTCAGGTGATGGGGACAGAAAGGTTCATTGTTCTATTCTTTCTCCTTTTGTGTGGCTCACCACAGAGCTTCAACAGCATGGCCCAGGTGAGACAGAGCAGGGTCCTCAGGGCTTGTGACTTGTGGCAGCGTCACCCTCAGACTGACACTGCTGAGGAGCCGGGGGCGGTTAGCTGCAGGTGTGCCTGGCTGGGTACTGAATGGAAAGCCTTGGGCAGAATCTTCGTAGGAGTCTGGAGTTGGGGAGAATTGGAGGGTGCTTTAGTGAAGGGTGTGTACACCTAGAGGCTCCCCAGGCCCTACACTCTCGCTCTGCTCTTTGGTTGAGGCAGATGGTGCTGCTGGCTGTGGAGGGCCTGATTTGTACCACCTTCCCCGGCATTATGATGGAGCAGGGATGACAGGCTCTGGCTTTGGGACCCAAAGTTGGCATGCAGCTAATTATTTAACAGCATCCAGTCCTTTTTGCCCCTAGGTACCGGAATTATATATGAATAATAAACACATACGATGGAATTACTCAAATGGAGAACTGACCAGGCTACTAACAATAGAGTCCAGATTGGAAAAGAAGCACTGTGGAATAACTTGTGAGAGGATTCTATACTAAATTAGAACTTTTTCAAAGGTGGCCTGAAAAGAGGGGACTTCAGTTTAATTCCAGAGATGGTAATTCTGGGGACGTGTTTTACTTGGAGCTGGACTTTTTGTGACATGGTGATGAAGAAAGAGGGCAACCTAAACATCCTTGTCCATTTTTGATGTGGATGTCTCAGAGACATCAGGTTGTAGAAGTGTCTGAAATTTGTTTTCTAAGTGTCTCTGAAGTCCAGCGCCTCTCCTTCACTATAAAGAACTGGGGGGTGGGCAGTACAGACGTGTCTGTTGGTCCTGTGTTCTGAGCATTGCAGAGCCTCGACTGCTGACTTGGGACCCCCCTGGGCTCTGCTGTACCTGCAAACCAGAGGCCCTGGATATCCAGGCCTTTGCCCCAGCTCCTCAGCCCTGGATGGTACTGAAAAGAGCCTTATCTGTGGGGTCGGCTGGCTCTGAAAACATATCAGGCTGGGCTGCTCAGGCACAGAGGACGCAGGTGGCTGCTCACAATCTGGAATTTGCTCTCTTTTTGTAGCTGCAGCATTTGCAAGAAGAAGCAGAATAGACACTTCATTGTTCCAGCTTCTCGCTTCAAGCTCCTGAAGGTCAGTGCTTAAGAGCAGGGTCAAAGAGTGCAGAACGCATTGGTGAGATTTACAACACTCCCCAACGAACCCTCAGCATGCCCTCTGTAGCATGGGAGGGGCCTGGAGCTTAGCAGGGCCTCTCACAGGCTTTGGTTTCAGATTGACATTTAAAAGGTGGGCTGGGCGCAGTGGCTCACGCCTGTAATCCCAGCACTTTGGGAGGCCAAGATGGGTGGATCATCTGAAGTCAGGAGTTGAGGACCAGCCTGGCCAACATGGTGAAACCCTATCTTTACTAAAAATACAAAAATTAGCTGAGCATGGTGGTGCATGCCTGTAATCCCAGCTACTTGGGAGGCCACGACAGGAGAATCACTTGAACCTGGGAGGCGGAGGTTGCAGTGAGCCAAGATCGCGCCATTGCACTCCAGCCTGGTTGATGAGCGAAACTCCATCTCAAAAAAAAATGAAAATAAAAAATAAAAGGTTGTGTTATTTTTTACCTTTATTTTTTGGAGGCCTATTTGGTATTGTGGAAACATTTTCAAATTCAGAGAATCAAAAAACAATAAAATCACCTAAATCCTATCAACTAAAGGTAACCACTGTTAATATTTTGGTGTCTGTCCTTGTGTATAATTTTCTACTCTGAGAAAATACATCTGAGACTACATCTAAACCTATTGTCTTATGTTTATTAAATAGAATTTTACCATTCTTTTTGTTGATAATCTGCTTATCTCATTTCCCAATGAAAAACTTATATACATATTTTTAACTTTAATTTTATTATTTTGGGGAATTTTTTGTACTTGGTACAAAATTTGAAAGGTAGAAGAAAATATATATATACACAGTGAAAAGTCTTTCCCTACTGTCCCCATGCCCCAGTCTCCCTCTTCCCCACAGCCGATTTCCTAGTCTACTTATCCCATCACTGTCTCTGCATCATTGCACTTCTAGGTTGAATCCAGTTTTTTTCTGATTATCAACAACACTGTGGTGAACCTCCTTGGTATACATTTTTGACAATTTAGAAATTTTTTCTTCGGGATCAATTCTCTTAGAAATAAGTTATCTGGCTATTCTGGGCACACTTCTATACCCTGCTCTACAAGGAGCAGTGAAAAAAAAAAAAAAAGAGAGCGCTTTAATTCCATCCAGATAATGCTGGATAGCTTGGGACCACCTGGCAGTCCTTTGCTGCTTTTCTGTGCTGCAGTGGCTATGGAGTGAGCAAGGCTCCTCAGGGAGCTATTTCTATAGGAAGCACAATTCTGGATGGTATGTTAGTGGCTGGGGAAGCGTAAAGAGGGTTAACAATGATAAGAAACCTCTACCCCCTCCCCTTCAGCTGTCTGATTTCTCTCCCTAAAGGTAGGCCATTGTTTCTTGGATCCCTCTTCAAAGATACACATGCATATAAAAGCACATACAGGCCAGGCAGGGTGGCTCATGCCTGTAGTCCTAGCACTTTGGAAGGCCAAGGCGGGCAGATCACTTGAGCCCAGGAGTTCAACTCCAGCCTGGGCAACACAGTGAGACCCCCATGTCTACAGAAAATAAAAAAATCAGCTAGGCGTGGTGTTGCATGACTATAGTCCCAGCTACTCGGGAGGCTGAGGTGGGAGAATCACTTGAACCTGGGAGGTCAAGGCTGCAGTAAGCCGTGATCATACCACTGCACTTCAGCCTGGGTAACAGTGAGACCTTGTCTCAAAAAACAAAACAAAACAAAAACAAAAAACAACACACATACCAGTATATAGCCTTAAAAAAAAAAAAGAAAAAAGAAATGGTAGTATACCACATACATTGTTTTATACCTTGCTTAACTTTTTTTTTTAGACAGTCTCACTCTGTCGCCTAGGCTGGAGTGCAGTGGTGTGATCTCGGCTCACTGTAACCTCCGCCTCCCAGGCTCAAGTGATTCTTCTGCCTCAGCCTCCTGAGTAGCTGGGACTGCAGGTGCCCGCCACCACATCTGGCTAATTTTTATATTTTTAGTAGAGTCGAGTTTTTGCCATGTTGGCCAGGCTGGTCTTGAACTCCTGACCTCAAGTGATCTGCCCACCTTGGCCTCCCAAAGTGCTGGGATTACAGGCATGAGCCACTGTGCCTGGCCTATACCTGGCTTAACTTTGTAACCTTGGCAATTGTTCTATGTTAGTATTTGTAGTGCTGTCTCATTCTTCTCAAAAGTCGGAGAATATTCCATTTTATGAGTGTCCATAATGCCTAACGGGTCCTCTATTGATGGACATTTTCAATTTTTTCAATCTTTAGCCTTTATAAATGGTGCTATAGTATCTATATACCTATGTCATTGAGACATTTGTAATACATTTGTAAGATAAATTTCAAGAAATGGAATTATGTGCTAAAGCGTATGTACACTTTAAAATTTTGGTAGATATTGGTGAATTGTACCAATTCCTATTCCTGTGACTGATGTATGAGAGCACATATTTCTCTACATACTTGTCAATACCATGTTAACAGCTTTGATTTTGCCCACCTGACAGTGAAATACATCTCACTGAAGTTCATTTAGGTGAGCATTTCATAGGCTAAAGAGTGATTTATTTTTCTATCTGAACTGGCCATTCATGTCCTTTGTCCAGTCTCCCATTTGTATTATCCATTAAGGAAATTAGCCTATCTATGATGTCTGGCAAATATTTTTTTCCTGGTTTGTCCTTTGTGGATAAATTAAGCACAGCCATCTGTTTTCTTAAGACCTTGAGTCGTTCTGTTTGGGGACATGGAGAGCCAGACCCTTGGGTAAACTGTTTCTCCACATAGGCCCTAGGAAGCAAGCTCTCTCCCTCCCTGATGTGATGTATGAGGGAAGGCTCAAGGCTCAATTCTGTGTGCAGCTGACCTAAGGGAAGCTGTAAGCTGTCACGCTGCAGACTGACATGACTCTGTATAGTGTAGATGGGTCTCTGTCCTCAAGAAGGTCCCAGTCTCTTACAGGAGATAGGAAGTGGCCTCTTAATACAAAGAGCCCTACAAAAGACCTCCCCCCATTAAATTTTTTTCAATATGTATTTTTTAATGGTGCAGTCTCAGCTCACCGCAGCCTCCACCTCCCCAGGCTCAACTGATGCTCCTACCTCAGCCACCCAAGTAGCTGGGACTACAGGTGTGCGCCACTGCACCTGGCTAATTTCTGGAGTTTTTTTTGTAGAAACAGGGTTTTGCCATGTTGCCCAGGTTGGTCTTGAACTTCTGGGCTCAAGCAATCCGCCTGCCTTGGTCTCTCAAAGTGTTGGGATTACAGGCATGAGCCATCATGCCTGGCCAAAGATGTATTTTTTAAGTGACAAAAAAAATCTCTTTGTGGCCAGGCATGGTGGCTCACACCTGTAATCCCAGCACTTTGGGAGGCCGAGGCAGATGAATCACGAGGTCAGGAGTTCGAGACCAGCCTGGCCAACATGGTGAAACCCTGTCTGTACTAAAAATACAAAAAATTAGCCGGTCTTGGGGGCACGCGCTTGTAATTCCAGCTACTTGGGAGGCTGAGGCAGGAAA
Organism: Macaca thibetana thibetana; assembly: GCF_024542745.1. Lineage (NCBI taxonomy): Eukaryota > Metazoa > Chordata > Mammalia > Primates > Cercopithecidae > Macaca > Macaca thibetana. The sequence continues at coordinate 5,137,182 of NC_065593.1, read as the reverse complement.
ATCTCTTGAACCTGGGCAGGCGGAGGTTGCAGTGAGCCAAGATCGTGCCACTGCACTCCAGCCTGAGAGACAGTGGGAGACTCTGTCTCGAAAAATAAACAAACAAACAAACAAACAAACAAAGCTCTTTGTAAAAAAGAACACCTGTTTGTCTGTTTTCACCTAGGGAGCTGAGCACATAACGACTTACACATTCAATACTCACAAAGCCCAGCACACCTTCTGTAAGAGATGTGGCGTTCAGAGCTTCTATACTCCACGCTCAAACCCTGGAGGCTTCGGTGAGTAATGGGGATGGACTGCAAGCTCAGGGGGACACAGAGAGGCCCGTGGTGCTCTCACTTAAAGTCTTGGTTGGACAGGGGGACACTGACTAGACCCTGTCACATGCGTATCTTAGAGGAACAGGGCTCCTCAGCAGAGCGCTTTCCAAGTGATAGAATGTGAGTTGGGCTCTGGTGAAACTTGTCTGAATCCCATATCTGAATGTGGTGAAGTTGGACTCGGAGCCCATCCAGGTTGTGATTCTCATTCACTGGTGCTGCCAGAGCTGGTGTTGCTGGGGATCGTGTTGAAGGGTAGGGAGTAGAGGGGTGGGGAGATGGGCTTGTGGGGCCAGGGGAGGCAGGTTTAATAATGACAGGGGTTAAGGGAGTGAAGGAGGCAAGATTGGGGAGCATTGATAATGCCATTTGAAAGCTTTTTGGTTGTTCAAAAATTAGGCAGGACTGGCTGGCTGCGGTGGCTCACACCTGTATCCCAGCACTTTGGGAGGCCAAAGTGGGAGGATTTCTTGAGCTCAGGAGTTTGAGACCAGCCTGGGAAACATAGCAAGACCCTATCTCTGTTCTTTCTAAAAAATAAACAAGCAGGGGACCCTCCAAGCCCCGCTTCAGGGCCTACTTGGGTCTGACAGTTGTTGAGAATCATACCAATTGTAGTGTGAATTGAAGGGGAAAGCAGAGGTGGAAGATGTTCCTGAGGACTCTTGTTCTCTGGGTCAGTGCAGCCTCCAGAGCTGCGAGAGCAGCTGTGACTGTCAGTGTCTTTTGCTTTATGTCAGTGTCTTTTGCAGAGGGGTGCATGGTGTCATCCTTACCGCACCCCCATTGCTTCAGGGGCTCTGTTCCTCATCTGTCACATGGAGACTCATTCCTGTCTACCTCGCAGAACAGGAAAGAGTTTTGAAAAGTATGAAATCTTGTACAAATGGGAAGACATTTAATTCTTAGAAAGTTATCTATCTAAGGCCAGGCGTGGTGGCTCACCTGAGGTCAGGAGTTCGAGACCAGCCTGACCAACATGGAGAAACCCTGTCTCTACTAAAAATACAAAAGTAGCCAGGCTTTGGTAGTGCACACCTGTAATCCCAGCTACTTGGGAGACTGAGGCAGGAGAATCACTTGAACCCGGGAGGCAGAGGTTGCCAAGAGCCAAGATCACACCATTGTACTCCAGCCTGGGCAACAAGAGCTAAACTCTGTCTCATAAAAAAGGAAAGAAAGTTATCTATCTAAACACAGGAAAGGCCTGTGAATTCTTTAGGCCGCCAGTCAGAGATTGCTCTGGGCTGTGCCTTTCTGCATGTTGTACTGTCAGCTTGGTATTGAATGATGTCTAGCCTTGGCCATCCCTGGTTCAGGGAGTGTGATTCCCATCTGGCAGCTGAGGAAAGTGAGCCAGAGGGCTGAAGCGGTAGGCTAGAGCCAGTGCTTTCCGAGCCAGCTGGCAGCCTGTGGGTCTCATCGCTGAAGCCATAAGCTGTGGCATATCCTTTGGAATCCCTAATGTGTAGCATGATGATGCCTGCAGGTGGGAGCTTATCCAGGAGCCAGTACACCATCTGGTCTCACTCATACTGAGGATCCCTCTTTGTCTGTGCCACTTTCTCCTAGGAATCGCCCCCCACTGCCTGGATGAGGGCACTGTGAGGAGTATGGTCACTGAGGAATTCAATGGCAGTGATTGGGAGAAGGCCATGAAAGAGCACAAGACCATCAAGAACATGTCTAAAGAGTGAGCTTCTGCCTCTCCTGCCCTGAAAAGGAGGAATGATTGGGGCCAGCAACTTTGCTTTCCTTGCCGTGCCTCGGTGGTGCTCCTAAATGTGGCTGACCTGGGCTGCTGGTTCCGTTAACTAGGGCCATCTTGATCTCTGCAGTTTGCTCCAGCTACCAGTTTCTTTAGGCAGCTCTTTGTCCTCCCTCTGCCCAGATTTTGATGTAGTCTAGTTGACATCCTTCTCTTCCCAACTTTTGTGTGATCTTTTAGGAAAAAAAAATAAATATTTTTAACATTAAAGCAGTTACTTTGGTTTATCATTTCTTTTGTACTGTGATTTGCTTCTGAGGCCAGTCGATTAATAGCAGATATATACTCAGCACTATCAAGATGTTTGCAACCAGGCATTGTGGCTTAAGCCTGTAGTTCCAGCTAGTCTGGAGGGTTGATCGAGCCCAGGAGGTTGAGGCTGCAGTGAGCTGTGTTCACGCCACTGCACTCCAGCCTGGGTGACAGAATGAGACTGTCTCGAAAAAAAAAAAAAAAAAGTTTGTAGCCAAATTGGAAAGAAGACATAAACAATTATTAAAAATGGAAGATTGTGGCCGGGCATGGTGGCTCACACCTGTAATCCCAGCACTTTGGGAGGCTGAGGCGGGTGGATTACTTGAGGTCAGGAATTCGAGACCAGCCTGGCCAACATGTTGAGACCCTGTCTCTACTAAAATTACAAAAATTAGCTGGGCATGGTGGTGTGTGCCTGTAGTACCCAGCTACTTGTGAGGCTGAGGCAGGAGAATCACTTGAACCTGAGAGGCAGAGGTTGCAGTGAGTGGAGATTGCGCCACTGCACTCCAGCCTGGGTGATGGAGTGAGACTCCATCTCAAAAAAGAAAAAAAAAAAAAAAAGGCTGGGCACCATGGCTCACACCTGTCATCCTAGCACTTTGGGATGCCAAGGCAGGTGGATCACCTGAGGTCGGGTATTTGAGACCAGGCTGGCCAACATGGTGAAACCCCATTTCTACTAAAAATACAGATTAGCCTGGTGTGGTGGTGGGCGCTTGTAATCCCAGCTACTCAGGAGGCTGAGGCAGGATAATTGCTTGAACCCAGGAGGCAGAGGTTGTAGTGAGCCAAGATTGCACCACTGCACTCCAGCCTGGGTGACAGTATAAGACTGTCTCAAAAAAAAAAAAAAATTGTGAATGGTTACAATCCATGTGAGCTGTAAAGATAATAAGAGCTCTAAGAGTTCAAAGGAGAGAATTCAGGGAAGCCTTGAGGAGAGAATGATTTGAGTCTATTTTTAAAAAGTTAAATCAGCTTCTAATTTCTTTTTCAGTTGTAAAATACACATAAAATTTACCATAAACTTAATTTATTTAGAGACAGTCTCCCTCTTGAGTTATTTTGAGACTGTCTTGCTCTGTCACCTAGGCTGGAGTGCAGTACATGAACATGGCTCACTATAGCCTTGACTTAGACTTAGATCTCCCCACTCTTAGCTTCTGGAGTAGCTGGGACTACAGGTGTGTGCCACTACATCCGGCTAATATTTTTTGTAGAGACAAGGTCACTCCATGTTGCCCAGGCTGGTCTCAAACTCCTGGGCTCAAGCAGTCCTCCTGCCTCGGCCTCCCAAAGTGTTGTGATTACAGGCATGAGCCACTGCACTTGGTCTTAACCATTTTTAAGTGTACAATTCAGCAGTGTTAAGTACATTCTCATTGTTGCGTGGCCAACACTGCCATCCATCTCCAGAACTCTTCACCTTGCAAAACTGAAACTCTGTACCCATGAAACAACAACTTTGATCCTATTTTTAAAGGAAGCAGGATTTCGGCTGGGCACGATATCTCATGCCTGTAATCCCTGCACTTTGGGAGGCCAAGGCAGGTGGATGGCCTGAGATCGGGAGTTCAAGACCAGCCTGGCCAATGTCGTGAAACCCTGTCTCTACTAAAAATACAAGAATTAGCCGGGCGCGGTGGCTCAAGCCTGTAATCCCAGCACTTTGGGAGGCCGAGGCGGGTGGATCACGAGGTCAGGAGATCGAGACCATCCTGGCTAACATGGTGAAACCCCGTCTCTACTAAAAATACAAAAAACTAGCCGGGCGTGGTGGCGGGCGCCTGTAGTCCCAGCTACTCGGAGGCTGAGGCAGGAGAATGGCGTGAACCTGGGAGGCGGAGCTTGCAGTGAGCTGAGATTGCGCCACTGCACTCCAGCCTGGGCGACAGAGCGAGACTCCGTCTCAAAAAAAAAAAACAAAAAAAAAGAATTAGTTGGGCGTGGTGGCAGGCACCTGTAATCCCAGCTACTCGGGAGGATGAGGCAGAATTGCTTGAACCCAGGAGGCGGAGGTTGCAGTGAGCTGTTTGCGCCATTGCACTCCAGCCTGGGCAACAAGAGCAAAACTCCGTCTCAATCAATCAATCAATCAATCAATAAAGGAAGCAATATTTAAGGAGACAGGAGAAGTAACTGTGAACAGAGGTACGCACACATGCGAAAGCCAGGCTGAAGCTGCATGTGGTGGTGCACACTTGTAGTTGCAGCTACTCAGGAAGCTGGGGACCTCATGGGCCCAGGAGTTTTGAGACTGCAGTGAGCTTGATGGTGTAATGCATTCCACCCTGGGAGACACAGCAAGACCTCATCTCAAAAAAAAAAAAAAAAAAAAAAAAAAAAAAAAAAAGGCTGAATTGGAGGCTTTTAATGGGAAGAAGTAATGAAGAGATCAGAAAGGTATGTTGAGGATAGACTGGACGGTCTTGGATATTAGGCTCAGGAATTTGGCCTTTATTTTGTAGGCATTGGGAAGCTGTGACCACCTCTGAACAGGATGAATAAAGCCTGGCCTGATACCGTCTTTTGATTGGTTGCCATCTCCCTCTTTTCTTAACTTCACATTGCCCCATATTACTATCATATTAACTTTCCTCAAATATTCCTGCCATTACCAAATACTGAGTACAAATAATGGCAAATGCTTAATAAATATTTGCTCTTTGCTTTAGGCAAATTAATCATGAAATGATTTGTGAGGTAGACTAGACAAGGAAAAAGAACAGGGAGAAGAAATAAAGATCTCAGAACAAAGGTCTCTGAGGAAAAAAAAAACATTAAAAAAAAAAAAGCCAAGTGTGGTGGCTCACACCTGTAATCCCAGCACTCTGGGAGGCCAAGACGGGTGGATCACCTGAGGACAGGAGTTCAAGACCAGCCTGGCCAATATGGTGAAACCCCATCTCTACTGAAAATACAAAAATTAGCTGGGCGTAGTGGCGTGTGCCTGTAATCCCAGCTACTCGGGACGCTGAGGCAGGAGAATGGCTTGAGCCCAGGAGGCAGAGGTTGCAGTAAGCTGAGATGACACCACTGACTCCAGCCTGGAAGACAGAGTGAGATTCTGTCTCAAAAACAAACAAACCAACAAGAAAGAAATATAGACAGCCAGGCCAGGCATGGTGACTCACACCTGTAATACAGCACTATGGGAGGCTGAGGCAGGAGGATTGCTTGAGCCCAGGAGTTCAAGACCAGCCTGGGCAATATAGTGAGACCCCCATCTCTACAGGAAACAATAAAATACAATAAAAATGGCAGTTTCTCGGTTTGCTGTGCTGGGGTTCTGTGTGGTAACTGCCTCTTCAGAATCACTGATGGCCAGGTTCACTCCTCAAGACTGGAAGGAACACCCACAAGGATGGGATTTTCGAGGTCAGAACTCCAGGTATTTTTAATTTTTAAAAAAATTTTAAAATTATACAGGGGCCAAGCACGGTGGCTCATACCTGTAATCCCAGTACTTTGGGAGAACATGGCAAAACCCTGTCTCTACTAAAAATACAAAAAATCAGGCCGGGCACGGTAGCTCACGCCTGCAATCCCAGCACTTTGGGAGGCCAAGGCAGGTGGATCACCTGAGGTCAGGAGTCTGAGACTAGCCTGGCCAACATGGCGAAACCCCATCTCTACTAAAAATACAAAAATTAGCCAGGCATGGTGGCAGGCACCTTTAATCCCAGCTACTAAGGAGGCTGAGGCAAGAGAATTGCTTGAACCTGGGAGGCGGTGGTTGTAGTCAGTCAAGATTGTGTGCCATTGCAATCCAGCCTGGGTGACAACGAGACTCTGTCTCAAAAATAAATAAATAAATAAATAAATAAATAAATAAATAAATAAATTAGCTGGGTGTGTTGTGCTCACCTGTAGTCCTAATTACTCAGGAGGCTGAGGTGGGAGGATCACCTGAGCCCAGGAAGTTGAGGCTGCAGTGAGCTGTGATCACACCATTGCACTACAGCCTGGGTGACAGAGCGAGACTCCGTCTTAAAAAAAAAAAACTTTTTTTTTTAGAGATATGTGATCACAGCTCACTGTAACCTTGAACTCCTTACTTCAAGCAATCCTACCACAGCCTACAGGTGTGTGCCACCACACCTGGCAAATTTTTTAAAATTTTTTGTAGAGATGGGGTCATGCTATGTTGCCCAGGCTGGTCTCAAACTCCTGGCCTCAAGTGAGCCTCCTGCCTCAGCCTCCCTAAGTGCTGGGGTTATAGGTGGGAGCCACAGAACCTGGTTGCATTTTTTTATTTAATCACATCTTGATCTTTTCATATCAATAAACATATCCTCATTATTAACTGTTGTGTAGAATAGCATACTGTGGGTATAGTTTATTTAGCTATTCTTTTTTTCATGGAAATTATGATTGTTTCCAGTTTTTTGCTACTACCAAGAGTGTTAACAATTGTATAAAGAGTGTACCTCTTTATACATACATATGTGTATTATTTGAGAATAGAGAAGTGGGATTGCTGAGCTGAAAGATATGCATTTGTTTTTTTTTTTTTGAGATGGAGTTTCGCTCTTGTTGCCCAGACTGGAGTGCAATGGCGTGACTTGGCTCACTGAAACCTCTGCCTTCCTAGTTCAAGGGATTCTCCAGCCTCAGCCTCCCAAGTAGCTGGGGTTACAGGCACCGGCCACCATGCCCAGCTAATTTGTTTTGTATTTTTTGTAGAGATGGGGTTTCACTATGTTGGCCAGGCTGGTCTCCAACTCCTGAACTCATGATCCACCCACCTCGGCCTCTCAAAGTGCTGGGATTACAGGCATGAGCCACCACACCTGGCCGAGTTTTAATTTTTGATGGAGTCAAATTTATTAGTCTTTTTTTTTTTTGTCTTAATGGCTCTCTGACTTGGGTTTTCTGTTTTTGTGTGTGATTTCTTTCTTTCTTTCTTTCTTTCTTTTTTTTTGAGATGGAGTCTGGCTCTGTTGCCTAGGCTGGAGTGCAATGGCATGATCTCGGCTCATTGCAACCTCCACCTCCTGGGTTCAAGCGATTCTCCTGCCTCAGCCTCAGCCTCCTGAGTAGCTGGGATTACAGGTGCGTGCCACCATGCCCAGCTAATTTTTGTATTTTTAGTAGAAACGGGGTTTCAACATGTTGGTCAGGCTGGTCTCAAACTCCTGACCTTGTGATCCACCTGCCTCAGCCTCCCGAAGTGCCAGGATTACAGGCGTGAGCCACCGCATCTGGCTGTAATTTATTTCTTGTTTGAGAATATCTTTCTGGGACTAGGTGTGGTGGCTCACACCTGTAATTCCAAAACTTTGGGAGACCAAATGAGGAAGACCACTTGAGGCCAGGAGTTTGAGACCAAACTGGACAACACAGGGAGACCTCATATTTGCAAAAAATTTTTAAAAATTAGCTTAGCAGGGACGGGCGCGGGTGGTGGCACATGCCTGTAGTCCCAGCTACTTGGGAGCCTGAAGCAGAGGGTTCCTTGAGCCCAGGAATTTGAGGCTGCAGTGAGCTGTGATCACACCACTGCATTCCAAGCCTGGGTGACAGAACAAGACCCTGTCTGAAATAAATAAATAAATAAATAAATAAATGGATTTATCAGTGGCCAATAAACAGTCAACTTTTGTAAACATTCTATCACATAAGTGAATGTTTGCTTTATTCAAACGTTCGATGTTATTATTTTTTGCCAACTTGATTTTTCAAAATTCTGAAAAAATACTGAGGCCTCCTACTATTATTGTGGTGTTTTGTTTATTTTTGTTTTTTAATAAAGGTCTTGTATGTCTGGGAGGTTTTGTTTTATGTATCTGGCTACTGTGATGTTGGGTGCCTATCATCTCACGGAGTGAACCTGTTAACATACCCATCTTCATCCAGTTTAGTGCTTCTTGGTGTCATATTGGGCTTGGCCTGGATTTCTGGTGTTGCTCTTCCTTCTTTTTGTTCTCCTGCTATATGGTATATGGTTCATCCTTTTATTTTTAGCCTTTGTTACTTTTAGATGTACCTAGATTTTATTTTCTAACACATTGATTTGACAGTCTGTTTTGGTCAGGAAATTCAACCTATTCATATTTTTTGAAGTAGCTCTGATTTTATTCTTTTTGTATTACTTCTATTATATTTATTACATTTTATACTATTTTCCTTTTTTCTTACTTTTGCAGTCTTTTAAGTTTCTCTTCGTTTCCTGCTTTCCTCTTTGTTAATTGAGATCCCATGCTTTTCAGTTTCAGTCCTGGAACTTTATACCTTTCAGTTCCTCACAATCCAGACTGCAGCCCATCACTTGTCTGTTTGTCGCCCTGCACCATGCGGCTTTACCCCTAGCCCAGCCCAGCCTCCCCTTGACCCCAGAGGACACCACTTTTTTTTTTTTTTTTTTAACGAAGTGTCGCTCTGTTGCCAGGCTGGAGTGCAGTGGCGCAATCTTGGCTTACTGCAACCTCCATCTCCTGGGTTCAAGTGATTCTCCTGCCTCAGCCTCCCGAGTAGCTGGGACTACAGGTGTGCACCACCACGCCCAGCTAATTTTTTGTATGTTTAGTAGACAGGGGGGTTTCACCATGTTGACCAGGATGGTCTTGATCTCTTGACCTCATGATCCGCCCGCCTTGGCCTCCCAAAGTGCTGAGATTACAGGCATGAGCCACTGCACCTGGCCTGGTTTCTTTTTTTTTTTGAAACAGAGTCTCATTCTGTAGCCCAGACTGGAGTGCAATGGCACAATCTCGGCTCACTGCAACTTCTGCCTCCTGGGTTCAAGTGATTCTCCTGCCTCAGCCTCCCGAGTAGCTGGGATTACAGGCATGTGCCACCACACCCAGCTGATTTTTGTATTTTTAGTAGAGACTCCTGACCTCAAGTGATCTGCCTGCCTCGGCCTCCCAAAGTGCTAGGATTACAGGTGTGAGCCATGGTGCCTGGCCCCCAGAGGAGACCTTTTGAATACTTTAATCTCCCCCTTCTCACTGGGAACTTAGGAATTTCATAGCATATTTGTGCTTCTGTTTTAAAAATCAAAGCTGCCTAGGATTTGGCGGGCTCTTTTAGTGTACTCAGTCTTCTTGAGATTATGGAAGTTCTCCTGTATTACCCTCCTGCTTTTGTTCCTTCTGAAACTTCCATTATTCATGGAAATCATTCACCCATTAAGGCTCTCCTTAATGTGTTTTCAAATCTCTTTCCCACCCTTATTTCTATTTCTTGGCTTTTTTACCTCTTTGTTCTGCAATCTATCTTCTGCTTGATGTTCCACATTACTAATTTGGTCACCATGGAGAAGCATGCTTTTTCGTCTGGGTCAGTGCCCGGGCTTTCCCTACTATTTCTGATAAAGTCTCTTCCATTTAATTGCTACGTCAGTGAGATCTGCCCTATTCCCCTCCATCTGAGCCTCCTCAGGTCAGGGTTCCCCTTTTCTGTTGTGTCTGGTTGCTCTCGGTTTTTGTGTTTCCTTAATGAGTCAGGGCTGCTGAGTAGTGGCCAAGTGGGGAGTGGTTTCTGCTCTCTGGACCGAGGTGAGAACTGGCAAACCGTCAGCCCTTGCTGAGGATGTGGGTGGGGGATGGTTTGCAGGTCTCTCTGACAAGGGGTGACCCTCTCCTGATTTCAGCACACACACCCCGGCCTGGCTGCTCTCCAGGCCTCTGAGCAAGTGGATGCTGCCCCTCCCAGAGGATTCTTAGTTCACTGAGATCCTTTCTATGTGGGCAGTTGGAGGAAAGAATTCTCTCTCTTCTCTTCCTTTCTTTTTCTTTTTTTCTTTTTCTTTCTTTTTTTTTTTTTTTTTGGTGTTCCTTCAAGGAACCATGAGATTCTGATTTTTGCTCCAGGCTTCGGCGCTACTGCTGCCTAGTTCTGCAAGTTGTTAACCAAACAAGGGCATCCGGTTAAGTGGATGCTTAAGTCTCTGCTCCTTCTCTACAAGGCTGTTGGTGGCTGTCCCTGGGGAGGGAATGTGTTGCCTGCAGGAAAGACTACCTTTTGATAATTTGCACAAGGACACTCTTTTCTTGCTAGGACAAGTGTCCCCAGGGCTGCATTGCATCTGGAGGGTACTTTCCTCACCAAGGCACTGGTAGTGGCTGCCCTAACTGGCTTCCAGGGGCTTCCTTCCCTCCTGTGCTGCGGTCCCTTGGCTCTCTGCTGGTACCAAGGAGAGCCTAGTTCTGGTCTGTCCTCTTTCCTGAACCCAGAGTAGAACTTGCAGTCTCAGATGCAGCAACCCTCTTTTTTTATTTTTTAAATTAAATTAAATTAATTAATTTATTTATTTTGAGACAGAGTCTCCCTCTGTTGCCAAGGCTGGAGTGCAGTGGTGTGATCTTGACTCACTGCAACCTCTACCTCTCAGGTTCAAGCAATTTTGCCTCAGCCTCCCAAGTAGCTGGGATTATAGGTGTGAGCCACCGTGCCGGCCTATTTTTACTTAATTATTTCAAAAAAGTGGAATGTACAGTAAAACAAAACAGGCAGGAAGGCTGGGCACAGTGGCTCACGCCTGTAATCCCAGCATTTTGGGAGGCCGAGGCATGCGGATCATGAAGTCAGAAGATTGAGACCATCCTGGCTAACATGGTGAAACCACATCTCTACTAAAAATACAAAAATTTAGCCGGGTGTGGTGGCAGGAGCCTGTAGTCCCAGCTACTCAGGCAGCTGAAACAGGAGAATGGCGTGAACCCGGGAGGCGGAGCTTGCAGTGTGCCACTGCACTCCAGCCTAGGCGACAGAGCGAGACTCTATTTCAAAAAACAAAATAAACAAACAAACAAACAAAAAAGGCAGGAAATAAGTTTCAAATCTCACCATCCAGAAGCAATATTAATAATTTTGTTTGGCCGGGTGTGGTGGCTCAAGCCTGTAATCCCAGCACTTTGGGAGGCCGAGATGGGCGGATCACGAGGTCAGGAGATCGAGACCATCCTGGCTAACACGGTGAAACCCCGTCTCTACTAAAAAAAATACAAAAAACTAGCCGGGCGTGGTGGCAGGCACCTGTAGTCCCAGCTACTCGGGAGGCTGAGGCAGGAGAATGGCGTAAACCAGGGAGGCGGAGCTTGCAGTGAGCTGAGATCCGGCCACTGCACTCCAGCCCGGGCGACAGAGCGAGACTCCGTCTCCAAAAAAAAAAAAATAATAATAATAATTTTGTTCATCTTTCTAACCTCTAAGATTTATACATATAAATATACATATATATATATATATATATATATATTTTTTTTTTTTTTTTTTTTTTTTTTTGAGACAGGGTCTCATTCTGTGGCCTAGGCTGGAGTGCAGTGGTATGATCATGGCTCACTGCAGCCTCAACCTCCTGGCACAAGTGATCTTCCCTCTTCAGCCTCCTGAGTAGCTGGGACTATACATACCCACCACCAAGCCTGGGTAATTTTTAAATTTTTTGTAAAGATGGTGTCTTACTATGTTGCCCAGGCTGGTTTCAAACTCCTGAGCTCAAGTAATCCCCCTGCATCAGCCTCCCGAAGTGCTGGGATTACAGGTGTGAGCCACTGCACCTGGCCTATACACGCTTTTTTTTTTTTCCTTTGAGATGGACTCTCACTCTGTTGTCAGGCTGGAGTGCAGTGGTGTGATCTCAGCTCACTGCAATCTCTGCCTCCCAGGTTCAAGTGATTCGCCTGCCTCAGCCACCTGAGTAGCTGGGACTATAGGCGCTCGCCACCACGCCCGGCTAATTTTTGTGTTTTTAGTAGAGACGGAGTTTCACCATGTTGGCCAGGATGGTCTTGATCTCTTGACCTTGTGATCTGCCTGCCTCGGCCTCCCAAAGTGCTGAGATTACAGGCGTGAGCCACCGCGGCCAGGCCTATAAATGCACTTTTTAAAAACTTCACATGATATCAAAATTCTCCCATCCAAATGATCCATAAACAATAACAAAGTCCTCTACAATTATAAATGTTCATTGTTGAAAGATTACCTTGCCAGCTAGTATTTATCTTTTGGATATATATCTTTTGATATATATGTATTTATTTATTTGTATACTTGTGTATATATTTATTCAACAAAAATGGGATTGTGCTATTCCTAACCCTTTTAAAAATTTAATACGGTGTGAACGTTCTTCCTTGTTAGAAAACACAATTGCATCACTGGATTTTTCCAGTTTTGCTATTATAAATAATACAATGATGAACTTGTGTATATAATTATTGTTGTTTTTTTGGAGACAGAGTTTCGCTCTGTCACCCAGGCTGGAGTGCAGTGGTGCGATCTTGGCTCACTGCAGCCTCCGCCTTCTGGGTTCGAGCAATTCTTGTGCTTCTGAATAGCTGGGACCACAGGCCCGCGGCACCATGCCTGGCTAATTTTATATTTTTAGTAGACACGGGGTTTTGCCACGTTGCCAAGCTGGTCTCAAACTCCTGGCCTCAAGTGATCCACCCACCTCGGCCTCCCAAAGTGCTAGGATTACAGGTGTGAGCCACTGCGCCCAGCCTGTGCGTATATAATTTTGATTTTCTAAGTATTCCTTAGTTCATAGAGTATGCATATTTTAAAAGCTCTGAGCAGAGTTGCTGTTCAGAAAGGCTGGGTCAGTGTCTGTCTTCCTAGTAACAGGGCAGAAGTCAGCCTGTCCTACCACACTCTCCTACTGCACTCTAGCCAGTGTTAGTAACGTGCTTCTGGTCACACTTTCACATGAAGGCTATTAGGAGCTACTGACAAAGTTTAAGTAGACAAATCACATAACCACATTTGCATTTTTGATTCCAGCTTCAGGGCCTAATAGCTCTATTAGTCTTATATGGCCCCTAGGAGGCATTCAAGATAATGATGACACTAAGCAAAGTGGGGGCAAGTTGAGGTAGAGAGTCTGAACAAGCAGGTCTCTAACCTGCAGCTATGGAGAAGCAATTCAGTGTTTCCTGTGGCAGGTGGAGGGAATACTTACCCAGCAGAGCATGCGAGACTCTTCGATATGCACCTTCATGTATTATCTGGTTCAGTTCTCTGAGGCTGGGATCGTTGTTATCTCCCATTTTGCAGGTGGGAGAATTGAGGCAGAGAAAGGTTCAGCACCTTGCCTTTGGTTACACAGCTGATCATTCTGGCTTCAATCACAGGGCTACCAGCCTGTGCTCTTCACCACTGAGCTTCCCTGCCTCAGGCCACTTCCCCGGACCATTAGCTGGATTCTGAGAGTAGTTTCCAAGCCAGAGCTTTCAGAGTGCTTTTGTTTGTAGGACAATTTTAAGACAGTGGGTTCTTGAATCTTTTGTGTTTTTTTAAGTCTCAGATTTATCTTCCTATTTCCTACTTCTCCAAAAAGACTGAGAGCTGACATATTTGATTGTAAGCTCTTTGGGGCAGAGCCCTTGTAATCGTCTCTGTATAAAACAGTGCCCACCCCAGTGACTGGTACTTGGATGCTTCAGTCAACAGCTGTGCTGTTAAATAGGGCAAGTTTTTCCTAGACCCGCATTCTGATAAAAGAAAAATCAAATGAATTATGATTGAACCAATTCAACACACACTGTTGCATTTTATGTATGTGTTTTTGGTGACCTTACTTTGGAAACAATGTAAAAGTCACATCTGTGGAGTGTTTTTAGAGCACTTTTACATTCATTTATGATAATAGGGACCTGCCCAGACACTGGGCTAGGTGTTCCACATATACTGTGTCATTATGTAAATTGTGATTCACAAGAACTTGAGAAGCTAGCAGGGTAGCTATTATTATCCTTGGGGTGGTTTGTTTTTGGTTCTTTGGGTTTTTTCCCAGGGGAAGAAGCTGGAGTTTGGACAGCCCCTGGCCTACATGGGCTCCCTTTTGCAGAGGCTGCTCCAGTGGGGATCTCCTTGAGCTCAGGCAAATAAGCCAGTGCCAGGCCAGGTCCCCTGCACACCTTTGTCTATTTTCCCCTTTGTTCCTTGGATCTGAAAACCCTTCAAGGCTTCAGAGGAAGCTCAGTGAGTTGATTCTCATGTACCGGGAGAAGAGAATGTAGAGGCGGCGGAACCAGAGGAGCTGGCTGCGGTGGCAGGACATGGCTCTCTAGAAGAATCAAAGAGAATCAGTTATGAAACACTTGCACTGGAGCTGTTTCATTACTTTCAGATCTGGCCTCCTCACCTTAAATCCTTCCTCGCACTAATATGCTTCATGCTATAGCCTTATCTTCTTCCCGTAACCCACGAACCTCTCTGGATTGGCCCCCTATCATGGCCCCTGCTTTCATATGTCCTACTTACTCCCTGTGATTATAACACACAGTGCTCACGGTAGCTACAACACTCACTATGGGATGCCAGAAAACTGGCAAAACAGTCCACATGCATCATCTCAATGTTAATAACCCTGTGAATCAAGTACTGTTATTACTGTTTTTTTAAAAAATAAATAGATGAGGAAACTCATCAGTCTCAAATAGCTAGTAGGTAGTAGAGCTGGCTGAGATTTTAACCCAGAGCCATCTGATTGACTCTACAGTCCACATTCTTTTTTTTCTTTTTTTTTTTTTTTTTTTGAGATGGAGTCTCGCTGTGTCGCCCAGGCTGGAGTGCAGTGGCCGGATCTCAGCTCACTGCAAGCTCCGCCTCCTGGGTTTACGCCATTCTCCTGCCTCAGCCTCCCGAGTAGCTGGGACTACAGGCGCCCGCCACCTCGCCCGGCTAGTTTTTTGTATTTTTAGTAGAGACGGGGTTTCACCGTGTTAGCCAGGATGGTCTCGATCTCCTGACCTCGTGATCCGCCCGTCTCGGCCTCCCAAAGTGCTGGGATTACAGGCTTGAGCCACCGCGCCCGGCCTTTTTTTTTCTTTTTTTTTAGTTTTTTCTTTTTTTTTTTTGAGATGGAGTCTCGCCCTGTCGCCCAGTCTGGAGTGCGGTGGCGCAATCTTGGCTCACTACAAACTCTGTCTCCCGGGTTCACGCCATTCTCCTGCCTCAGCCTCCCGAGTATCTGGGACTATAGGCACTCGCCACCACACCCAGCTAATTTTTTGTATTTTTGGTAGAGACAGGGTTTCACTGCGTTAGCCAGGATGGTCTCCTGACCTTGTGATCTGCCCGCCTCGGCCTCCCAAAGTGCTGGGATTACAAGCCTGAGCCACCACGCCTGGCCGTTTACAGTCCACATTCTTAATCATGTTGCTACTACCTCAAATGTACAACACAGACAGGGATGTTTCATGGGAAGCAACCTAGTACGTGCTAGTACACTATGCCCAAATTCCTCTGAGTTAGGTCATTTCGGAGGTACAATCACTGTCAGAAGAAGAAAACAAGGAATGGCACACAGGCGTGAGTTGTCGTTCCCACCTTCTAGGGGAAATGTACATTATCTTGTTATTCAGACCTAGTATAGTTCGGTTTTTAAACAGAATAGATTACAGCAACTGACTTCACTAGATATACATAAAAGGATGTGCCTGTTTATCTCTGAGTACCATAATTAACTTGCCTCTCTAAGCTAATATCTTCACAAACTTTTATGTAAAGAACCCCTTTTATATTCATTGTCAGACGCTACATGACTTGCCAGGTGCAGTGGCTCACACCTGTAACCCCAGCACTTTGGGAGGCCAAAGTAGGCGGATCACCTGAGATCAGGAGTTCGAGACCAGCCTGACCAAAGTGGAGAAACCCCGTCTCTATGGAAAATACAAAATTAGCCGGGTGTGGGAGCTCATGCCTGTAATCCCAGCTACTTGGGAGCCTGAGGCAGGAGAATCGCTTGAACCTGGGAGGCAGAGGTCGCAGTGAGCTGAGATCACACCATTGCACTCCAGCCTGGGCAACAAGAGTGAAACTCCATCTCAAAAAAAAAGAAAAAAAGAAAAGAAAAGAAAAAGAACCTACATGACTTTAAAGACATAAACACACCTGTGATAACCAAGCTTTAACTGATAAAGAGAATTGAGGCAGAACAATCACCATAGAATATTATTGAGTAAATATTATGCAGCATTATTTCAACAGGAAATCCAACTATGATTTTTTTTTTTTTGAGATGGAGTCTCTATCGCCCAGGCTGGGGTGCAGTGGCACGATCTCAGCTCACTGCAACCTCCGCCTCCCGGGTTCAAGCAATTCTCCTGCCTCAGCCTCCTGGGTAGTTGGGATTACAGGCTCCCACTGCCATACTCACCTAATTTTTGTATTTTTAGTAGAGATGGGGTTTCATCATGTTGGCCAGGCTGGTGTCGAACTTCTGACCTCAAGTGATCCACCCACCTCAGCCTCCTAAAGTGCTGGAATTACAGGTGTGAGCCACCGTACCCAGCCCAACTATAATTTTTTTTTTTTCTTTTTTGAGATGGAGTCTCACTCTGTCGCCCAGGCTGGAGTGCAATGGTTCAATCTCGGTTTAGCGCAACCTCTGCCTCCTGGGTTCAAGTGATTCTCCTGCCTTAGCCCCCAAGTAGCTGGGATTACAGGCACCTGCCACCACGCCTGGCTAATTTTTGTTTTTTTAGTAGACACCTGGTTTCACTATGTTGTTCAGGCTGGTCTTGAACTCCTGACCTCAAGTGATCCACCTGCCTTGGCCTCCCAAAGTGCTGGAATTACAGGAGTGAGCCACTTCGCCCGGCCCAATTACAATGTTTTCTTTTTCTTTCTTTCTTTTTTTTTTTTTTGTTGAGATGGAGTCTTGCTGTGTTGCCAGGCTGGAGTACAGTGGCCCCACCTCGGCTCACCACAACCTCTGCCTCCTGGGTTCAAGCTATTTTCCTGCCTCGGCCTCCCGAGTAGCTGGGATTACAGGTGCGTGCCACCACATCTGGCTAATTTTTGTATTTTTAGTAGAGATGGGGTCTCACCATGTTGGCCAGGATGGTCTTGATCTCCTAACCACATGATCCACCCGCCTCGGCCTCCCAAAGTGCTGGGATTACAGGCGTGAGCCACTGTGCCCAGCTATAATTTTTAAAGGAAATTTACCATCAAACAAAATGGATGTGTAAGATCACAGAATAAAATGAAAATTTTGAAGACTGTAATAAAGAAAAAAATATTTAGGAAAAAATTGAGAGAGATCATTGTAGTCCAATCACACTTGATTTGTCTACTTGTAATAGTTACCAAGTTACAAGGATTTCCCATATCATGCTGCCTACATGGCCCATATACTGAGATGCCCTAATCTTTCAATGACTTTCAGCATTCATTAAGATAGACACTTATAGAAATTATTTATGTAGTGTGTCCAAAAATTTATTTAGATGTGTCCAAAATTATGTGTGCAATTTTGTATTTCTGCTTTTTCCCCTCTTTTGGAGCATTTTCACTATATATCCTTCAAAACTGTAATTTTATTCGTTATATAGTACTGTCTCATTCACCTGGTGAATATTAGTTCCTATTTTGGTTATTATAAATTATTCTAATGAAAATCCTTGGACATAAATTTCTGGACACATCTTTGTTCACTTCCTGAACATAAAATTGTAAAAATATACAGAAGGAGTAGGATTGAAAAAAATTATGGAAATAAAAATTATCGGGTCAAAGTACATATATTTTATTTTATTTATATATATATATATGTGTATATATATATATATATATTTTTTTTCTAGAGACAGGGTCTCACTCTATTGCCCAGGATGGAGTGCAGTGGCATGATCATGACTCACCGCAGTCTCCAATTCTTGGGCTCAAATGATACTCCTACCTCAGCCTCTCAAGTAGCTGGGACTACAGATAGGCTTTGCCACACCTGGCTATTTTTTTTTTTTTTTTTGGAGACAGAGTTTTGCTCTTTTTGCCCAAGCTGGAGTGCAATGGCGTGATCTCAGCTCACTGCAACCTCTGCCTCCCGGGTTCAAGTGATTCTCCTGCCTCATCCTCCCGAGTAGCTGGGATTACAGGCGCCTGCCACCACGTCCGGCTAATTTTTTGTATTTTTAGTAGAGATGGGGTTTTGCCATGTTGGCCAGGATGGTCTCAATCTCTTGACCTTGTGATCTGCCCACCTCGGGCTCCCAAAGTGCTGGGATCGCAGGCGTGAGCCACTGCACCTGGCCTTTTACACCTGGCTAATTTAAAAAAAAAATTTTTTGTAGAGACAGGGTCTTGCTATGTTGCCCAGGCTGGTCTTAAACTCCTGGCCTCAAGCGATCCTCCTCCCTTGGCCTTCCAAAGTGCTGGGATTAGAGGCATGAGCCACCATGCCCAGACTAATTTTTTCTTTTTAATTTTTTTTGAGACAAAGTTTTGTTCTTGTCACTCAGGCTGGAGTGCAATGGCGCGACCTTGGCTCGCTGCAACCTCCACCTCGCAGGTTCAAGTGATTCTCCTGCCTCAGCCTCCCAGGTAGCTGGGGTTACAGGGATGCGCCACCATGCCCAGCTAATTTTTGTATTTTTAGTAGAGACGGGGTTTGGCTATGTTGGTCAGGTTGATCGCGAACTCCTGACCTCAGGCGATCCACCAGCCTCCCAAACTGCTGGGATTATAGGCGTGAGCCAATGTGCACAGCCTTTCTTTTTAAAATTTTTAAACATCTTAATAATTGTGTAATTATTACTTGTAATTATACATAATAATTACTTATATAATTCAATACATTTGCCCAGGTGCAGCGGCTACTTGGGAGACTGAGGTCAGAGGATTTCTTGAGCTCAGGAGTTCAAGGCTTCTGTGGGTTATGACCATGTCACTGCACACCAGCCTGGGAGACAGACAGAATGAGAGCCTATCTCTAAAAAAAATTTTAAATTATATTTTAAAAAATGTAGGGGGCCACCACAAACAGCAGGGAGAGAAACAAGGGAGAGAGACTGTGGAAAACTTGACTAATAGAAGGCAGGAAAAGAATTGGGGGTGGGAGGAGTGTTGAACAGAAAACACAAAATTAGATAGTAGAACTGTCTAAATATAGCAGTAATTACAAATAAAAATAGACCAAATATATCCGCGATATTTCATAGCAGGACTTAAAAAAATTCCAACTACACGCCACTTACAGAAAATACAACTAAAAATCACAAGAAAAGGGTGAAAATAAAAGGATGAAAGAGAAAGATAAACCATGCAGATACTAACCTAAAGAAAGCTGGTATATGGAGGCCAGGCGTGGTGGATGACACCTGTAATCCCAGCACTTTGGGAGGCCGAGGCAGGTAGATCATCTGAGGTCAGGAGTTTGAGACCAGCTTGGCCAACATGGCAAAACCCTGTCTCTATCAAAAATATAAAAATTAGCTGGGTATGGTGGCACATACACATAATCCCAGCTACTTGGCAGGCTGAGGCAGGAGAATCGCTTGAACCCAGGAGGCGGAGGTTGCAGTGAGCCGAGATCGCACTGCTGTACTCCAGACTGGTGACAGAATGAGACTCCGTCTCAAAATAAAATTAAAATTAAAAAAAAAAAAGAAAGAAAACTAGTATATGGGCCAGGAATGGTGGCTCACGCCTGTAATCTCAGCACTTTGGGAGGCCAAGGCGGGCGGATCACGAGGTCAGGAGATCGAGACCATCCTGGCCAACATGGTGAAAGCCCATCTCTACTAAAAATACAACAATTAAGGCTGGGCATGGTGGCTCATGCCTGTAATTGCAGCACTTTGGGAGACCAAGGCAGGTTGATCACCTGAGGTGGGGAGTTCGAGACCATCCTGACCAACATGGAGAAACTCTGTCTCTACTAAAAATACAAAATTAGTGGGGCGTGGTGGTGGGCGCCTGTAATCCCAGCTACTCGGGAAGCTGAGGCAGGAGAATTGCTTGAACCCGGGAGGTGGAGATTGCAATGAGTGGAGATTGCAGTGAGCCGAGATCGCCACTGCACTCCAGCCTGGCGACAGAGCGAGACCCTGTCTCAAAAAAATAAATAAATAAAAATAAAATAGAAGATAAAGGGAAAACCATTACAAAAGAGGGAACTTATAAGATAATAAGAGGAATTGGTTAGATGCAGTGGCTCATGCCTGTAACCTCAGCACCTTGGGAGCCTGGGGCGGGTGGATAACTTGAGGTCAGGAGTTTGAGACCAGCCTGACCAACATGGTGAAACCCCATCTCTACTAAAAAAAAAAAATCCAAAATTAGCTGGGCGTGGTAGTGCATGCCTGTAACTCCAGCTACTAAGGAGGCTGAGGCAGGGGAATCGCTTGAACCCAGGAGGCAGCGGTTGTGGTGAGCTGAGATTGTATCATCGCATTCCAGCCTGGGCAACAAGAGCAAAACTCTGTCTCAAAATAAATAAATAAATAAGATAAATAATTTCCTAAAAAGATATGACAGAGCCTGGGCGCAGTGGCTCCCACCTGTAATCCCAGCACTTTGGGAGGCCGAGGCAGGCGGATCACAAGGTCAGGCGATCGAGACCATCCTGGCTAACACGGTGAAACCCCGTCTCTACTAAAAATACAAAAAATTAGCCGAGCGTGGTGGCAGGTGCCTGTAGTCCCAGCTGCTGGGGAGGCTGAAGCAGGAGAATGGCATGAACCTGGGAGGTGGAGCTTACAGTGAGCCGAGATTGTGCCAATGCACTCCAGCCTAGGCAACACAGCGAGACTCCGTCTCAAAAAAAAAAAAAAAAAAAAAAAAAAGATATAGCAGCTTTGGGCAGGGTGCGGTGGCTCATGTTTGTAATCCCATCACTTTGGGAGGCTGAGGTGTGCGGACGACCAGGTCAGGAGTTCAAGACCAGCTTGGCCAATATAGTGAAACTCCGTCTCTACTAAAAATACAAAAAACTTAGCCAGGCTTGGTGGTGTCAGCCTGTCTGTAATACCAGCTACTCAGGAGGCTGAGGCAGGAGAATCACTTGAACCCAGGAGGCAGAGGTTTCAGTGAGCTGAGATCTCACCACTACACTCCAGCCTGGGCAACAGAGCAAGACTCCACCTCAAAAAAAAAAAAAAAAATCAGTGTTACGAAAACCATTCACTGACCACAAAGCAATTAAATTATAAATTAACAATAAAAATACCACATACACGGCAGGGCACAGTGGCTCACGCCCGTAATCCCACCACTTTGGGAGGCCGAGGCGGGCAGATCACCTGAGGTCGGGAGTTGGAGACCAGCCTGACCAACATGGAGAAACCCTGTCTCTACTAAAAATTAGAAAATTAGCCGGGCATGGTGGCGCGTGCCTGTAATCCCAGCTCCTTGGGAGGCTGAGGCAGGAGAATCATTTGAACCTGGGAGGTGGAGGTTGCAATGAGCTGAGATCGCACCATTGCACACCAGCATGGGCAATAAGAGTGAAACTCTGTCTCAAAGAAAAAAAAAAAACAAGAAAAAAAAAAGACCACATATACACACATAGCCATGCCATTCTCATTTGTGGTAGTTCTATAAAGTCACTGAGAACACTGAATTAGTGAATACTGAACCATTGTTTCTAGCGGAAATACAGGGTTGGGTTCCCCCAAGCCTTTGGCCACAATAGTTTCATCCATCCATCAATATATAACCTTGTTTTATGTATATTTCTGTTTAAAAACTCCATATGAAATACATATTGTGGATTCATTAGCACTGAACTCATGGCCAATTGCACTGTAACTCATGCTTGTGATCAAACCCACATAAGGCATATTACAGCCTCTTGTGCTTAGGAATGCAAGACAGCAGTTCAGCATCATTCTTAGAGGCTATTTTAAACAGCAAAATCAACAAAAACCACAAAAATGAGAAAAATGGGGCATGAAATATACCACAAAAAGGTATTTTTTTACAGTGGGAGAGTTGAAACAGTTGGGAACATGCATATGTGCATCCAGTGACTCACGTTTCACCCCTCTGCGAGTGTCCACGAATGACCACAAAAGCACTTCGAGCACTGACTTTGGAGTTACAAATGAATTTTAGTGAGTAGGTGCATTCATAAATATTGAACTACAAATAATGAAGATTGACATACATGTCTGTAAACTCTATACCCTCAAAGATTAAGGAGGAACTCACAATGGAGACTATAAATTACTTATAATTAGGTGACAATAGGAGAACTACATATCAAAACTTATCATGTGTAGCTAAAGAAACACTTCAAGGAAAATTAATAGTATTAAAGTTTTTTTTTTTGAAGATTGTAAGTGAAAACAAAACTAACCTTTCAAGTTAAAGAGATTTAAAGAACAGGCTGGGTGCGGTGACTCACGCCTGTAATCCCAGCACTTTGGGAGGCCGAGCTGGGTGGATCACTTGAGGTCAGAAGTTCAAGACCAGCCTGGCCAACATGGCGAAACCCAGTGTCTACTAAAAATACAAAAGTTAGCCAGACACGGTAGTGGGTCCCTGTAGTTCCAGCTACTCAGGAGACTGAGGCAGGAGAATTGCTTGAACCCAGGAGGTGGAGGTTGTGGTGAGCTGAGATCGCTCCACTGCACTCCAGCCTCAGCGACAGAGCAAGACTGTGTCAAAAAATAAAAATAAAAAATAAATAAATAGGCTGGGTGCGATGATTTATGCCTGTAATCCCAGCACTTTGGGAGGCTGAGGTGGGCGGATCACCTGAGGTCGGGAGTTCGAGACCAGCCTGACCAACATGGAGAAACCCTGTCTCTACTAAAAATACAAAATTAGCCAGGCATGGTGGTGTGTGCCTGTAATTTCAGCTACTCGGGAGGCTGAGGCAGGAGAATCACTTGAACCCAGGAGGCGAAGGTTGAAGTGAGCCGAGATCACACCATTGTACTCCAGCCTGGGCAACAAGAGCAAAACTCTGTCTAAAAAAAATAAATAAATAACAGCAGAAAGAAAGAAAGAAAGAGCAGAAAGAAGGAAGGAAGGAAGGAAGGAAGGAAGGAAGGAAGGAAGGAAGGGAATAAAACCATAAATAAAGTAGGACAGAAATAATAAAGTACAAAAACTAATGTACGATCAAAGAAACAAGATATGTGCTCAACACTGCATTCTCAGTACCTAGCAAAGTGCCTCTTACTAGGTACAAAGGTTTACTGTAGAAAATTCAGAAAATATGGGCTGGGAACGGTGGCTCATGCCTGTAATCCCAGCACTACGGGAGGCTGAGGCGGATGGATCACCTGAGGTCAGGAGTTCAAGACCAGCCTGACAAATGTGGCGAAACCCTGTGTCTACTAAAAATACAAAATTAGCTGGGCATGGTGGCACATGCCTGTAATCCCAGCTACTCGGGAGTGTGATGCAGAAAAATCACTTGAACCCAGGAGGTGGAGGGTGCAGTGATCCGAGATCGCACCATTGCACTCCAGCCTGGGCAACAAGAGCGAAACTACGTCTCAAAAAGAAAAAAGAAGAAAAAAAAAAAAACAAGCCCAGTGCAGTGGTTCACGCCTGTAATCCCAGCACTTTGGGAAGCAGAGGTGAGTGGATCATCTGAGGTCAGGAGTTCAAGACCAGCCTGGCCAACCTGGTGAAACCCCGCCTCTACTAAAAATACAAAAATTAGCTGGGCGTGGTGGCATGTGCCTGTACTCCCAGTTACTCGAGAGCCTGAGGCAAGAGAATCGCTTGAACTTGGGAGGCAGAGGTTGCAGTGTGCTGAGATCATGTCATTGCACCCCAGCCTGGGTGACAGAGCAAGACTCCATCTAAAAAAAAAAAAAAAAAAATCGCCAGGCACGGTGGCTTAGCCTGTAATCCCAGCACTTTGGGAGGCCAAGGTGGGTAGATCACCAGCGGTCAGGAGTTCGAGACCAACCTGACCAATATGGTGAAACTCTGTTTCTATTAAAAATACAAAAATTAGCTGGGCGTGGTGGTGTGCACCTGTAGTCCCAGTTACTGGAGAAGCTGAGATGGAATTACTTGAACCTGGGAGGCGGAGGTTGCAGTGAGCCGAGATTGTGCCACTGCACTCCAGTCTGGGTAACAGAGGAAGACTCCATCTCAAATAAAATTTAGAAAATAAAGCTAGGCCGGGCACGGTGGCTCAAGCCTGTAATCCCAGCACTTTGGGAGGCCGAGACGGGTGGATCACGAGGTCAGGAGATCGAGACCGTCCTGGCTAACACGGTGAAACCCCGTCTCTACTAAAAAATACAAAAAGCTAGCCGGGCGTGGTGGCGGGCACCTGTAGTCCCAGCTACTCGGGAGGCTGAGGCAGGAGGATGGCGTAAACCCAGGAGGCGGAGCTTGCAGTGAGCTGAGATCCGGCCACTGCACTCCAGCCTGGGCGAAAGAGCGAGACTCCGTCTCAAAAAAAAAAAAAAAAAAAAGAAAAGAAAAGAAAATAGGCCGGGCGCGGTGGCTCAAGCCTGTAATCCCAGCACTTTGGGAGGCCGAGACGGGCGGATCACGAGGTCAGGAGATCGAGACCATCCTGGTTAACACGGTGAAACCCCGTCTCTACTAAAAAATACAAAAAACTAGCCGGGCGAGGTGGCGGGCGCCTGTAGTCCCAGCTACTCGGGAGGCGGAGGCAGGAGAATGGCGTGAACCCGGGAGGCGGAGCTTGCAGTGAGCTGAGATCCGGCCACTGCACTCCAGCCTGGGTGACAGCGCGAGACTCCGTCTCAAAAAAAAAAAAAAAAAAAAAAAAAAAAAAAAAAAAAAGAAAAGAAAATAAAGCTAGTGCAGCACACCAACATGGCACAAGTATACATATGTAACAAACCTGCACGTTATGCACATGTACCCTACAACTTAAAGTATAATAATAATAAATAAATTAAAAAAAAAAGAGAACCTAAAAAAAAAAAAGAAAAGAAAATAAAGCTAAACAAAAAAACCCCAAAACCAAAATAATCATCCTGAGTTTCTTCTATTCTCTTAGATTTTTTTCCTTCCTTCCTTCCTTTTTTCTCTCTCTCTCCCTCGCTTCTTTGTTTCCTTCCTTCCTTCCCTCCTTCTCTCCCTTCCTTCTTTCCTTCCTTCCCTCCCTCCCTTCCTTCCTCTCTCCTTCTCTCTCCCTCCCTTCTCTTTCTTTCTCCCTTCCTCTCTCTCTTCCTTCCCTTCCTTCCTTCCCTTCCCCTTCCTCTCTCCCCGCTTCCTTCCTTCCTTCTTTCCTTCCTTCCTTCCTTCCTTCCTTCCTTCCTTCCTTCCTTCCTTCTTTCCTTTTCTTTCTCTCACTCTCTCCTTCTCTCTCTCTCTTTCTTTCTCCCTTCCTTCCTCTCTCTCTCCCTTCCCTTTCCCCTTCCCCTTCCCTTCTTCCTAATAAAGCTGTGTTGCCCAGGGCAGACACAAACTCCTGGGCTCAAGCTATCCTCCCACCCCAACCTCTCAAGCAGCTGAGACTACAGGCACGAGCCACAATCCCCGACTTGGTTCTTTCACTTATTGTGCTACCCGTCTCTCTGTGGGGGGCTTAAGTCTACAGGGGGATGCACCTGGAGACAAACTGGGGAACAATTCTCCTCAGCCCACCCTCTCCCTAACTCTGATGGCACTCAATCACCTGCTCCATGGACAGCTAAGAGTTTTCCCTAGGATGACCTGACCTGGCCTAGCTCTTCCTCAACCTGCATATAGGCTTCATATAGGCTTCTTGCAGTCTGCCCTGGGCTCTTTTTTTTTTTTTTTTTTTGGAGACGGAGACTCGGAGTCTCACTCTGTTGTCCAGGCTGGAGTACAGTGGCGTGATCTCAGCTCACTGCAACTTCTGCCTCCCGGGTTCAAGCAAGTCTCCTGCCTCAGCCTACCGAGTAACCGGGACTACAGATGTATGCTGCCACGCCTGGGAGGGTGTGTTGTGTTGATAGTGTGAGACCTGCCCATCTCACAGGATTAATATAAGAATCAAATGGCTGGGTGCAGTGGCTCATGCCTGTAATCCTAGCACTTTGGGAGGCCGAGGCGGGTGGATCACCTGAGGTCAGGAGTTCAAGACCAGCCTGACCAACATGGAGAAACTCCATCTAAAAATACAAAAAAAAAAAAATACTTTTTTGTATTTTAGTAGAGACGGGGTTTCACCATGTTGGCTGGTCTCAAACTCCTGAACTCAGACGATTCGCCCATCTCAGCCCACCAAAGTGCTAGGATTACAGGCGTGAGCCACCCTGCCTGGCCTCCCCTAGGCTCTTTACAGAGGCTCCTGGCAGGTCTGAATTCTCCTTAACCTCAAGCTGGGAGCATTGCTCCATGTATAACAGTGATAAAATGGCAAATCAAAATGTCTAACAGTAAGGGATTCATGATATATCTTATGGTATATACATACAGTGGAGTAATTGGCAGCCATTGCTATTTGAATACTAAATGAAATAGGAGAAAATGTTCATAATAAATAGTTCTGATTTTTTTTTGGCTAGGGTCTGGCTCTGTTGCCCAGGCTGGAGTGCAATGGTGTGATCAGGGTTCATTGCAACCTTGACCTCCTGGGCTCAAGTGAACCTCCTGCCTCAGCTTCCCGAGTAGCTGGGACCACTGGCATGTGCCACCATGCCTGGCTAATTTTTTTGTAGAGATGGGTTTTGCTCTGTTGCCCAGCAAGCAGTCCACCCACCCTGGCCTCCCAAAGTACTTGGATTACAGGCATGTGCCACTGTGCCCAACCCATAACATATTGTTAAAGCAGGTTTTTTTTTTTTTTTTTTTTTTTTTTTAGACAGAATCAGCTCTGTCGCCCGGGCTGGAGTGCAGTGGTGTGATCCCAGCTCACTGCAACCTCTGCCTCCCAGGTTCAAGTGATTCTTCTGCCTCAGCTTCCCGAGTAGCTGGGACTACAGGTGCATGCCACTATGCTCGGCTAATTTTTGTAGCTTTAGTAAAGACGGGGTTTCAACATGTTGGCCAGGATGGTCTCGAACCCCTGACCTCGTAATTTGCCCACCTCAGCCTCCCAAAATGCTGCGATTACAGGCGTGAGCCACCGCGCCCGGCCGAAGCAGGTTTTAAATAGACACTGTGTGATCCCATCTGAAATGCGTTTACACCTACACACCATAAATATATAAAGAGTAGGGCCGGGCGCAGTGGCTCACGCCTGTAATCCCTGCATTTTGGGAGGTCAAGGTGGCCGGATCACCTGAGATCAGGAGGTTGAGACCAGCCTGGCCAACATGATGAAACCCCAGCTCTACTAAAAATACAAAAAATTAGCCAGGTGTGGGGGCGGGTGCCTGTTATCCCAGCTACTCAGGAGGCTGAGGCAGGAGAATCGCTTGAACCCGGGAGGCGGAGGTTGCAGTGAGCCGAGATTGTGCCACTGCACTGCAGCTTGGGCGACAAGAGCAAAACTCCGTCTCAAAAAAAAAAAAAAAGAGTAGAAAGATGTAGCCCAACATGTTAACAAGGATTACCTGTGATTGGTGGGGCTGCAGGTAATTGTTCCTATTTTTATTTTCTTTTTGATGCTTTTATGTTTTTCAAAATTTTCTGCAATGAGCATGTGTTACTTAGTTTTAGAAAAAGCATATATTATTTTTATAATTAGAAAAAAAGGCTAAAGTCATTGAAAAATCTATGCCTCTCAAGATCTAGCTGGCCTAGTCCTAACTCTCAGGGACAGATGCTGAACCACTGTGGAAGGCCTTCAATTAGGGCTTCTGCAGAGGTGGGGCTTTGAGGAGACAAGGGGTCTGGGGCAGAGATCTGAGTTGGGGTGTCCAGGAATTTACAATCCTCACCTTGGCCTGTGCCACTTCTTTGCTGTTGAGCACAAAGAGGACATCCTGAGTATGAAGCCGAGACAAGGGCAAATCCAGAAGGGAGATGTACTTGCGCAGCACATTCACAGACTGAAGTGTGAGCACAGAACACCCTGGTTGGAAAGGAGACAGGGAGAAGTGATGAGCCTTGAGGTCTCCAGCCAGATTTTCTCCTGAGCGTCCTCCCTCTACCCTGTGGCTCAGGGCAGGGCAGGACAGTGGCCACAGCATTGCCAGGTGTTTCTGTGGCACCAAAGCTGCTCTGTGCCCATCATTCTTGCAGCTAGAATGAGTAAAAGGGCCACAGAAGACCTGGCTGGCTACCCTCTACCCTGCCGTGTGCCCTACCAAAAAAAGGTTGGTTGCTAGAGGTTGAGATCTGGCTACCTCAAAGCCAAAGGAAAGGTGAAGGAGACAGGAATTACTGTATTGGGAGGTTAAAGACCCGGTTCTAGCTCTGTCAGTCAAAAACTGACAGGGTTGGCAAAGTCCTTTAACCTCCCTGAGACTCAGGTATTTTTGTTTGTTTTTGTTTTTTTTTAGATGGAGTCTCGCTCTGTTGCCTAGACTGGAGTGCAGTGGCATGATCTTGGCTCACTGCAAGCTCCACCTCCCGGGTTCATGCCATTCTCCTGCCTCAGCCTTCCAAGTAGCTGGGACTGCAGGCGCCCGCCACCATGCCTGGCTAATTTTTTGTATTTTTTAGTAGAGACGGGGTTTCACCGTGTTAGTCAGGATGGTCTTGATCTCCTGACCTCGTGATCCACCCGCCTGGGCCTCCCAAAGTGCTGGTATTACAGGTGTGAGCCACCGTACCCAGCCTGAGTCTCAGTTTTCTAATCTGTAAAATTGTGTTGATAGTGTGAGACCTGCCCGTCTCACAGGATTGATATAAGAATCAAATGGCTGGGTGCAGTGGCTCATGCCTGTAATCCTAGCACTTTGGGAGGCCAAGGCGGGTGGATCACCTGAGGTCAGGAGTTCAAGACCAGCCTGACCAACATGGAGAAACTCCATCTAAAATTGCAAAAAAAAAAAAAAAAAAAAAAAAAAAATTAGCCAGGGATGGTGGTGCATGTCTGTAATCCCAGCTACTGGGGAGGGTGAGGCAGGAGAATGGCCTGAACCCAGGAGGTGGAGGTTGCAGTGAGCCAAGATCCTCCATTGCACTCTAGCCTGGGCAACAAGAGCGAAACTCCATCTCAAAAAAAAAAAAAAAAAAAAAAGAGAATCAAACGAACTATAGTCATGTACCAAAGACATCATGGCTTGGTAAGCTCTTTTCAGTCATCCCACACAGAAAGGGCATAACCTACTTATGTTTTCATTCATTGAATCTTCATATCGCTCCTATGAGGTATGACAGACCACCCCAGAAACTGGCCCAGAGAGGATAAGCATGGGGGTCATGCAGTAAATGGTCAGGTGAGGTCAAATACTTTCTGTGGGTTAGGGAGAGTTCCTGACTAAGGCAAATTGATCCATCAAGCATCCAGCAGTCATTTACAACCTGCCTAATTGGTGGGGGGATGGGATTGAGTTCAGACTGGAAGAATACCAGAGGTGTAAAACATCCACCCTGTGAAAAAGCTAGACAGGTGAGGGGCAAACCTGGCCTCCCCACTCATCTAGAGGTGGCCCTGCAGGCAGGCACTTGCTGGCAGATACAATTTGCCAGGTACCCTGAGGTGAGTGAGGAAGAGCTTGGCGGCCTCCCCAACCACTGCCTCTGCTCGGCTGAGGGCAGCTCTCCGTGGATTTGCAAATTTCCCTCTCATAAGTTTCTCAGAAGGACAGTATATTGTGGCCCTTTGCAAAAGGAACAAGCCTTACCTTTAGGTAACTTCCCTTCTGAGTGCAGGGCCCTGGAGGAGGGAAAGGACAAGAGTGAGACGCATAAGAATCATTTCCTTTGTAGGTAATAGGAGGGGCCTTCAGAGGAAAGCCTGCCATGCCCATGGTCCCCCTCCATGTGAGTTTCCAGGTGGTTTCTTTTGCATAAATCACTGCATAGATTTCCAGGATCCCATACCTCTGGCAACAGCTGAAGGGATCCGGATGGGCACCTGAGCCAGGGACAGCCAATCCAGAGGCTGGTCTGTGGCTTGTGAAGTACCCTGGTCTAAGCTTTGCCCATTAGAGAATGAAGATAACTGTGCTGGACTCTTCATAGTTTTCCTCTTGAAATTGTAATGGGAGTATGATGGGGGAATATTTTACAATGCTAACTGATAGCTCTTCCCTGATATTTCCTTTCTCCTTTCTGAGCTCCCCCACACCTACCTTCTGACAGTGAAGGTCATTCTGTGCTCACCACCTTAAGAGGAGGAGAGTGTCAACTGCAATGAGCTCCAAGTCTCTTCCCTACTTTGTTGTTTAGAAATCTGGGGGCAGAGAAGGATTGGGAAGGTAGCCCCGGCAACTTAGACACACATACTTATATGAACAGAGACTCTTGGGAACAGGGGTTAAAGAAGAGAAGTTGAGAGAGAATTGACAAACTCATGGAACTGACTGCCTAGCAGAGCCTGAGAGGTAGAAAAACCTGAAAAAGGAGGCAGGCGCGGTGGCTCACACCTGTAAACCTAGCACTTTGGGAGGCCGAGGTCGGTGGATCACGAGGTCAGGAGTTCAACTCAGCCTGGCCAACATGGTGAAACTCCATCTCTAATAAAAATACAATAGCCAGGTGTGGTGGCATGCACTGGTAGTCCCAGCTACTCAGGAGGCTGAAGCAGGAGAATCGCTTGAACCCAGGAGGCGGAGGCTGCAGTGAGCCGAGATCACGCCACTGCCCTCCAGCCTGGATGACAGAGCGAGACTCTGTCTTTAAAAAAAAAAAAAAAAAAAAAAAAGAAAAAGAAAAGAAAGAAAAGAAAAACCTGAAAAAGATTTCTGGGATCCTGAGAATGAAGTGGCTTGTTCTGTTCTCTGGGCAAAGCCCTGTGGATATTCTGATAACCAGGGAAAGCAGTGAGCTGGAGGCACCTGTCTGGAAATAGAGCTTATAGTCCTTAAAGCCACAGGGGAAGCTGTGCTGAGGAGGCCTGGGGAGCGAGTCTTGGGGACAGGGGGATCAAGGGGCCACTGGTGGGAGGGAAGCCAGGAAGAGACTGAGAAGTAGCCAGAAAGGCCAGAGTGAGGAGGGCAAGCTGGTGCCATATAAGCCAAAGCAGCATTGCAGTGAGGGACATGCAGGGCCAAATGCCACAGAAAGTTGAAGATGGCTGAGGGCTAAGGTGAGTCTAATGAATTTAGCAGGCAAGAGATGACTGTGGGGAAAAAGGTTTTAGAAGATTGGTGGCATGTCCACGAATTGTTTTATCTGAAGCACAGTGGCCCACCTTCGTGCTGAGAGCCTGTGGCACTCCAGCCTCTTCTGAGGAAAATGGTCCCAGGCAGTTCTATCTACACAGAGTTGTCTCCTTGGGTTCTTTCCATCCAGAATGATGCCTTCTCTGCTTTTCCCCACTTCAGTGATGACTGGACCAGGAATGGGACCAGGTGACTCAATCTCAAGTGCCCCAGCCCCCTGCCTGTGGAGGTACTCTTAGTATGTTTGCAACAGACCTGACCTGATCCTTTCTCTGGTGCAGCGTAAATTCTTGGTGAGAAATCACCAGGCTCAGTGTGCATCCAGAATGAGGTGAGACCATTTTTCCAGTTCTCCATGGGGCTTGCTGTCCATGCTAGTCTTGGAAGCTCAAGGCCTCAGAGTAACCATGTGGTTGGAAAGACCACTCCGGGGCTGCCTCATTTTTCCATATATCATCAAAAAAATTTGTATTTCAGACTAACCAGGGAATGTTCCTTTCCTGAATCTGAAGGGACCTAATGTGACTAGCAGCATGTCTCCTCTAAAGCTGTGGCCACTGGCTGGACCAGGAACTGAATAGCCTTCACGGGAGAACAGTCTAGCCTCCCCTCATTCCACAGTCAAGGAAACAGGGAAAGCTGCCTAGAAAGAGTATGTGGGTAAAACTATAGCATCTTCCACCAAGTGATGTAAAATTTAAGGACAAGGAGGGTCTTCAGTTTGGATTGGTCTTCACATACATCTGAGAGAATAATGAATGGAGAACTAGGATTCCTGAATTCTGCCTCTGCCATAGTTTAACCTTGTAGTGCTGGGCAAACCACTTCCCAGCCTCAGTAAAATGAGGTGGCTGGACTTAATGGTTGGTGAGGTCATTTCCAACTTTACATATTGCATTGCTTCAGTCTGAGTGTTAAGCATGTTTAGAAGAAGGTTATCAAATAAGTCCTTCCCTTCAAGTTGCTCCTTTCCTTCCTCAGTAGCTGGGACAGGCCTGCCACACCGCTGATCAGGGGCCCAGGAGAAGCACTTTGCTAGGGGACAGGAAACACATCTATGTTTCTATGACTCTATGTCACTCCATATCTTTGAGCTTGCATTTTACTTTTATTGGTAAAATGTAAATAAATATCAGTAAAATCGGGTGACTGTGAAGAACAAACGCATTTCATATTATGTATGTATATCCTCCTTCTCCAAAGATTTGAGAGTTGTATAAAATACATGAAGGAAGTGAGAGTAAGGGGAAGAAGATGGTGAATCTGGAGGCACACTGATTCACAGCACTCATTCCTTAAAGTCTTGTCCATGTGGCACAGGGGTTGCAAATTTGGCCCTCAAGATTTCTGTGGCCACAGAAAAGAGATGAATAAAGTCAATTACCCCATTTGCAGTATTCAGTGTATACAAAAAATTCAGCTGTTTAGGAGATGAGCATTCGTACTAGGACTCGAGAGAGATTTCTCAGAGAGAGGACATGGTGAGATGCAGTGAGCAGGGCTAGATGATAAGCCAGCAGTGAGTTTCATGGGCTCACATAACAAGTGGGAAAGTGCTTTAGACTTTAAACCATGAGCCCTAATCAAACAAACAAACCCTCCCCCACCTCCATCGCCCAGAGAATCATACCTCACAGCTGCATACAGAGCAATGTGATTGCTGTGGCCACTTACTCCCCCTGCATCGAAAGTCACCACCTGTAGAGAAACACAGGGTTTTCACTTATGACTGTCTGAATGCCTTCTCCACCACCTCAACTTCAATGGAGCTATCTCCATCCCTTGGGAAGGAGAGGAGAGAACAGAACCCTGACACTTTCCAAATGCAGCATCTATCTGAAGTGACTTCGGAGCAGATCAGTGGTGTGTAGCTCGTGCTGTGGTTGATCACGTAGAGACTGTTTCCCAGCGTTTGACGCTTTACTCTTGTTCCTAACCAGTGGAGCAGAGTGGAATTCAGCCATGATATCAACTTGGGTTCAGAATATCTTTGTTGCTTATCGGTTTAGCCATTTATTAGCACATTTAGCATTCCTGGCTAGCTTCTAAGTGAACTCTGTTCATGCAGATACAGCCTGAATTACTGGTTCTCTTTTTCTCGTGCCATACTGAGGGCAAAAAAAAAACTTTGAGGGACAATGTCCACCGTGTCCTGGGATTGAGTTCATGGAAAAAGTGTATTTATTCATAGACTGCCTCTGTTCCCATTTTCACAGCTATATCAACATCTGTTTATTAACTACAAGCTCAGTCTGTATTCCAACATTTCATTTCTACACAAATGAATTAAAGAAAAAACAAAGAATAATTTGAATAATTATAATAAAAAGGCTAACTTAAATAATAAAAGAAACATAAAAACGACAACAAGGACTGAAGAAAAGGATAGAATGGTTGATTAGGGGTGATAGAAAGAGGCCAGCTGTCCCCAAGGAAAGGTGACCATCCTGCATGGATGAAGGAGCCTGGAACTGGGATTGGAATGGTCTGGGAAGGGATTCACTCTTGGTCTTTCTATTTTAAACTGTAAAGCATAGTGACTGCATATACAGCAAGCCCTCTGTTAATAAGAGTGGCTAACATTTACTGAGCAAAGGCATAGTATTAACCCTATCTTACATCTGAGGAAGTTCAGAAAGCAGAGGCCGAAGCTGGGATCACCTTGCCACTGAGTGGAGGAGTTGTTCTTGGGGTTTGGATCTTTCTGACTCCACAGTCCACGCTCTTTACCAGCATCCTCTATGTGAGAAGGCGTGCTAGGTTGCAGGAAGAAGCACTGTGTAAGAATCAAAAGACCTTTGGGAGACCGAGGCGGGCAGATAACTTGAGGTCAGGAGTTCGAGACCAGCCTGGCCAACATGGCGAAATCCTGTCTACTAAAAATACAAAAATGAGCCGGACGTGGTGGTGAGCGCCTGTAATCCCAGCTACCTGAGAGGCTGAGGCAGGAGAATCACTTGAACCTGGGAGGTGGAGGTTGCAGTGAGCCAATATCACGTCACTAGACTCCAGCCTGGGTGACAAGAGTGAAATTCCATCTCAAAAAAAAAAAAAAAAAAAAAAAGAGAGAATCAGAAGACCTGTACTCTTATTCTGATAGCTACCAACCAAGTACATAAGTTTAGATTAGTTATGCTTTCTCCTGGAGTCTGGAAGAGCTCATCTGTGAGGGAATATGGTATTCCAGGCAAGCAAACACTCTGGTTAGAAGGATTATCTTGAGAGTCATTAATAGATCCCTTATTTGAAAAGATAAGTACATAGTTAACCTCACTGTTCATGGCACCAAACACACACACACACACACACACACACACACACACACACACACACACTTTTTTGTTTTGTTTTGTTTTTGTTTTTGTTTTTTTTGAGACGGAGTCTCGCTGTGTCTCCCAGGCTGGAGTGCAGTGGCGTGATCTCGGCTCACTGCAAGCTCCGCCTCCCGGGTTCACGCCATTCTCCCGCCTCAGCCTCCCAAGTAGCTGAGACTACAGGCGCCCGCCACCATGCCCGGCTAGTTTTTTGTATTTTTAGTAGAGACGGGGTTTCACCATGTTAGCCAGGATAGTCTTGATCTCCTGACCTTGTGATCCACCCGCCTCGGCCTCCCAAAGTGCTGGGATTACAGGCTTGAGCCACCGCGCCCGGCCACACACACACAAACTTTTTAATAATTCAGAAGACATTTTAGGATCCTGTGACGTTAAAGTTACCATGACCCTCAATGTATTACCATGTTGACAAAATCAACAGAAGTGGTGGGTAATGGAAGAATTTTAACAACAGAATGCCATAATTCAACTAGAGTCTTTTAATGATGAATGGTTTATATTACTTTTTCTTTCTTTCTTTTTCTGAGATGGAGTCTTGCTCTGTTGCCCAAACTAGAGTGCAGTGGTGCAATCTTGGCTCACTGTAACCCGTCTCCTGGGTTCAAGAGATTCTCTCACCTCTGTTCCCAAGTAGCTGGGCCTACCGTTACGTGCCACCACGCCTGGCTAATTTTTGTATTTTTAGTAGAGACAGGGTTTCACCATGTTGGCCAGGCTGGTCTCGAACTCCTGACTCAAGTGATCCACCCGCCTCGGCCTCCCAGTGTTGGGATTACAGGCATGAGCCATGTGCCTGGCCTAATGTTTATATTTCTGTTTCTTTTTTTTTTTTTTTTGAGATGGAGTCTTGCTCTGTTGCCCAGGCTGGAGTGCAGTGGCGTGATCTCTCGGCTCACTGCAACTTCCACCTCCCAGGTTCAAGCAATTCTTCTGCCTCAGCCTTCTGAGTAGCTGGGATTACAGGTGCGTGCCACCACACCTGGCTAATTTTTTATATATTTGGTAGGGATGGGTTTTATCATGTTGGCCAGGCTGGTCTCGAACTCCTGACTTGCTGATCCACCCGCCTTGGCCTCCCAAAGTGCTGGGATTACAGATGTGAGCCCTGACACCAGGCCTAATGTTTATATTTCTATCCTGAACCAGATTACTGTTTTGTGCTCAACGATGGAATCCAAGTAAGAACTAATTTAAAAATGATACTTTTCGGCTGGGCGGGGTCTCTACAAAAGGTACAAAAAATTAGCTGGGCGTGGTGGCGGGCACCTGTAGTCCCAGCTACTCAGGAGGCTGAGGTGGGAGAATGGCGTGAATCCAGGAGGCGGAGGTTGCAGTGAGCCGAGATCGTGCCACTGCACTCCAGCCTGGGTGACTGAGTGAGACTCATCTCAAAAAAAACAAAAACAAACAAACACACAACAACAAAAAAAACAGGATACTTTTCATGCTTCTGTCACTTACTTTTCAAACTGCTTTTATGTTCACTTTATTACTTTCCTCTTTAGGTCCCTGGAAGAAGACTAATCTAATTATCTATGAGATGGTTAAGTGTTCCTGCTCTGCCTCCCAGGCTGTAGTACAGTGGCATGATCATAGCTCACTGCAGCCTTGACCTCCTGGGCTCATGCAGTCCTCCCACCTCATCCTCCTAAGTAGCTGGGACTACAGGGGCATGCCACCATGCCTGGCTAATTTTCTAAATTTTTAGTAGAGACAAGGTCTCATTATGTTACTGAGGTTGGTCTTGAACTCCTGGGCTCAAGCAATCTGCCTGCTTCAGCCTCCCAAAATGCTGGGATTACAGGCGTGAGCCACTGCATCCAGGGTTTCTTTGTTTTTGTTTTTGTTTTATTTTTTAGAGACAAGGTCTTCCTCTGTCGCCCAGGCTGGAATGGTGTGATCATGGCTCACTGTAACTTTGAACTCCTGGGCTCAAGTGATCCTCCTGTCTTCCTCTCCCAAGTAGCTGAGACTATAGGCACATGCCACCAGGCCCAGCTAATTAAAAAATTTTCTTTTTGTAAAGACAAGGTCTCGCCACATTGCCCAGGCTGGTCTCAAACCCAGGGGTCAAATGATCCTCCTGTTTTGGCCTCCTAAAGTGCTGGGATTACAGGCATAAGATATTGTGCCCAGCCGAGCATTTCTTTTTAGAGGTTGTGGTAATAGCTGTAATAATAGCTAACTGACATTACTGAGCACTTACTCTGTACCAGGCACTGGGGTCAAAATCATTCTTACCTTTGATGACAGAACTATATGTAATGCCCAGAGGATACATAAGGGGACACATTTTTAAATGTGGTTTCCTTCATGGTAGTAAAGAAAGAGTCTTGACAACTGTGCTAGGTGCAGTTATTGCATTCAAGCTGCCCTCTCCCACCCAGCATGCACGGTGCAGGCTGGAAACGCGCAGCTGTGGAAATAAAGCAGAAACTTTGAAGGAGTTAGCACCTAGGCCAAGGTGCCCTGGACTTTACTGCACTGGGTCAGGCCCACACCCTATGGCCTAGCAAGAGGACCAAATCTAAGAGGTGGAGACAGTGGAAACAACCACAGAACACAAGGTCCAGTCACCAAACATCCTCTGAGAGTGCCATGGCCATGGGGAGACCGGCTTCTGGGCATCATGAGATTCAGGAATCATTGGGAACATCATGAAGAGTCAGCATCACTTTAGGTGAATTCAGGGTGATCTCAACATGGTCTCCTGATAACAGAGAGAAGGGTTGTGCTTGTGCCATGGGAATGGCCCCTTTTGTTAAAACCGAGCAGCTCCCTGACAGAACCCTCTCTCTTTCATTTCCCTCTCCCTTTCCTTTTAAAGCTCCAACTGCCAAGTTTCCATGGGATCAAGTGCCCTGAAGAGAAAGGCTTTCCCAGGGCTGGGCAATCGAAGCTGAGTCTTACTATTAGTAGCATGTGTTTCCATCTCCCCTACTCTCCTGGCCGTCTCTGAACTGTCATTCTAAGAATCTCACCCCTTCAGGGTTGATATAGTTCAAAAGCCGGCCGGGTGCGGTGGCTCACGCCCGTAATCCCAGCACTTTGGGAGGCAGAGGCAGGCAGATCACCTGAGGTCGGGAGTTCAAGACGAGCCTGACCAACATGGAGAAACCCCGTCTCTACTAAAAATACAAAATTAGCTGGGCCTGGTGGCGCATGCCTGTAATCCCAGCTACTCGGGAGGCTGAGGCAGGAGAATCACTTGAACCTAGGAGTCAGAGGTTGCAGTGAGACAAGATTGCGCCATTGCACTGCAACATGGCCAACAAGAGGGAAACTCCATCTCAAAAAAAAAAAAGAGCTAAACATATAACTTAGATACATGGTTCTGATCTCACCCTTCCATGCAGTACAAGGTGGGTGGTGGGGTGGTGGTTGGGGGAGATCAAAGTCTACTTTTATCTCTAACTCTAGTTAATCACAGCACCTTGGGTAAGTCGGAAAACTTTAGTACTGGAAGTTATTTCAACACGGAATGTCTTGGTTTTCCTCATGTATAAGATCAGGAAAAGTAATGCCAGCTCTACTTTCCTCGCTGGGTTGAGGTGAAGATAGTCTTTAAAAACTGTACAGCGAGGCCGAGCGCGGTGGCTCAAGCCTGTAATCCCAGCACTTTGGGAGGCCGAGACGGGCGGATCACAAGGTCAGGAGATCGAGACCATCCTGGCTAACACGGTGAAACCCCGTCTCTACTAAAACATAGAAAAAACTAGCCGGGCGAGGTGGTGGGCGCCTGTAGTCCCAGCTACTCGGGAGGCTGAGGCAGGAGAATGGTGGGAACCCGGGAGGCGGAGCTTGCAGTGAGCTGAGATCGTTCCACTGCACTCCAACCTGGGCGACAGAGCGAAACTCCGTCTCAAAAAAAAACAAAAAACAAACAAACAAAAAAAAACAAAAAACTGTACAGTGAGGCCGGGCACGATGGCTCACGCCCGTAATCCCAGCATTTTGGAGGGCCGAGGTGGGTGGGAGATGAGGTCAGGAGTTCAAGATCAGCCTGGCCAGGTTGGTGAAACCCTGTCTCTACTAAAAATACAAAAAAACTAGCCAGGCACGATGGCGTGCTTCTGTAGTCCCTGCTACTCAGGAGGCTGAGGCAGGAGATTCACTTGAACCCGGGAGGCAGAGGTTAGTAGTGAGCTGAGATCACACCACTGCACTCCAGCCTGGCGACAGAGTGAGACTCTGTCTCAAAAAACAACAACAGGCCGGGCGCCGGTGGCTCACGCCTGTAATCCCGGCACGTTGGGAGGCCGAGGCAGGTGGATAACGAGGTCAGGAGATCGAGACCATCCTGGCTAACATGGTGAAACCCCGTATCTACTAAAAATACAAAAAATTAGCCGGACATGGTGGCAGGTGCCTGTAGTCCCAGCTACTCGGGAGGCTGAGGCAGGAGAATGGCGTGAATCCGGGAGGCAGAGATTGCAGTGAGCCGAGATGGCGCCACTGCAGTCCAGCCTGGGTGACAGAGCAAGACTCTGCCTCAAAAACAACAACAACAACAACAACAAAATTAGCTGGGCATTCTGGCGTGCACCTGTAGCCCCAGCTACTCAGGAGGTTGAGGCAGGAGGGTCATTTGAGCCTAGGAGTTTGATGTTATAGTGGGCTATGATAGCACCACGCATTCCAGCCTAGGCGACAAGAACAAGAACCTCATCTTGCTACAAAAACGAAAACTGTACAGCAGAAAACCCTAGAATAACTCAACTCCCAGTCTGTTGCCATCAGATGGAGCTGGCTAGCACACTGGCTGGATGAATATCAGAAGGGTGCTGGAGGGGAGTCCCTTGGTTAGTGGATTTGGGGTCCCATGAAATTCAGCTCCATCACTTTTGAAATTCTCCAGTCTTTGCTTTTTCTCTCATCCTGTACCTTGCAGTTTCTCCCTTTCTGTTGCAAGTAGGGCTAAGCTAAATTATGTTCAGTTCTCTGAACTTTGCAAATTTGTACATGACAATGTCACCTGTCATTCTTTACAAAACTCCATCCACTGTTATTTTTTCCTAAAGTGCAAAAGTATTTGTTCAAATAAAATCTTACCCAGATCCCAAAAAATAGGTAACTATGGGGCTGCTCTGGTTTCTAAGACACTGGTTCTCACCTAGGGTAGTTTTGCCCCGGGCTCATTTGGTAACTTTTGGAGGTTTTTGGTTTTTTTTTGAGTCACAGTCTTGCTCTGTTGCCCAGGCTGGAGTAGTGCAGTGGCACGATCTCAGCTCACTGCAAGCTCTGCCTCCCGGGTTCACGCAATTCTCCTGCCTCAGCCTCCCAAGTAGCTGGGACTACAGGCGCCTGCCACCATGCCCGGCTAATTTTTTGTGTTTTTAGTAGAGACGGGGTTTCACTGCATTAGCCAGGATGGTCTCGATCTCCTGATGTCGTGATCCGCCTGCCTCGGCCTCCCTAAGTGCTGGGATTACAGGCGTGAGCCACTGCGCCCAGCTGGTTTTTGTTTTTTTGTTTTGTTTTGAGACAGGGTCTCATTCTGTCACCTAGGCTGGAGTGCAGTGACGTGATCATGCTCACTGCAGCCTCAACCTCCCAGGCTCAAGTGATTCTTCCACCTCAGCCTCAGCCTTCTGAGTAGCTGGGACTATAAGTGTGTGCTACCACACCTAGCTAATTTTTAAATTTTTTTGTAAAGGCAGGGTCTCACTGTGTTGTCCAGGCTGGTCTCAAGCGATCTACCCCCTGCCTGAGCCTCTGAAAGTGTTGGAATTACAGGTGTGAGCCATTGCATGCAGCCTAGAGACGTTTCGATTGTGACAACTGAGGAGGGGGATTGCTACTGACATCTAGTGGGTAGTGGCCAGGGATGCAGCTAAACATCCTTCAATTCACAAGGCCAACCCCCACAACAAATTCTCCAGTCTCAAATGTGCAATAGTGCCGCACCGACACATCCTGCTCTATGGGAGCAAGGACTAAGTGCTTCTGGCTCACTGTTGTATTGCCAGTTCACCACTGATAGTGAATGTCCCATATTGAGTACTCAATAAATATTGGATGAAAGTTGAGGTAGAGGGGTTGAGGCCCAGGACCTAGCCTGCTTGACACCCAGAGAGGACATTACTACCCCCCTAGGCTGCTTTCCAAGGATGGTAGCTTTGTACTTTTCTTTTTAACATTTATTTTATTTCATTTTATTTAAAAATAGAGATGGAGTCTTGCTATATTGCCCAGGCTGGTCATAAACTCCTGGCCTCAAGTGATCCTCCCACCTCAGCCTCCCAAAGTGCTAGGATTATAGGCGTGAGCCACCACACCCAGCCACCTTTGTACTTTTCAAAGCTCTGTCCTGTCTGCTATTCCTTGT
The DNA here is from genome assembly GCF_024542745.1 of Macaca thibetana thibetana. Taxonomy (NCBI): domain Eukaryota; kingdom Metazoa; phylum Chordata; class Mammalia; order Primates; family Cercopithecidae; genus Macaca; species Macaca thibetana. Next base: position 5,096,359 of record NC_065593.1, on the reverse strand, counting down.
GGTCTTTGTGATGTTCCTGCAGTACTATAGAGCTGAGGCCAGACAGAACCCAGTTTCCTGCATTGATGGCTGCAGAGTCAGTTTTGCTTTGGATGATGATGGAGAGCTTATGCTCTCATCCTGGTTCAGCCCAGGTGAGAAACTCTCTCCCCGTGGCTTAGTCTGTGCTCCACACCTCTGTCTGTGCTTCTGTGTTGCTGTTCCACCATCTCTTGTGTGCAGTTGAAACTTCTGGGCTGAATGGAAACCCATGCTCAGCTCGAATGATGGCCAGTTATAGCTACACTGGCCACGGTGTTAGCATGATCTTATACTTCTACTATGGCACTAAGTGCAGGCCAGAGAAATCATTCTCAACTGTACTGTAAACTTGAGTTTCCTTATTAATAGCAAGTGTGTCACAAGAAATTTGTTAGTAGGCTGGGCGCAGTGGCTCACGCCTGTAATCCCAGCACTTTGAGAGACTGTGAAACCCCATCTCTACCAAAAAAAAAAAAAATTATCTGGGCATGGTGGCGCACACCTGTAGTCCAAGCTACTCGGGAGGCTGAGGCAGGAGAATCGCTTGAACTGGGGAGTCAGAGGTTGCAGTGAGCTGAGGTCACGCCACTGCACTCCAGTACGGAGACAGAGTGAAACTCCGTCTCACAGGAAAAAAAAAAGATGAGAGTATCCTACAGCAGGAGCAACTTGAAGACCAGTAGTTCTCGTGCACTGAAGTAGGGGAGGACAGAGAGTATTTAGGGACTGGGAAGCCACTAGCATAGAAAATGAGGTGCCAGGGGGTACTTCAGGCTGGCCCTGACAACTTCCAACCTCAGCCCTGTCTACATATCTAGGCTGTGGAGGCTCTGAGAAGTTCCAACTGTGTGGGCTGAAGAGGAGGAGTAAGAGAACCAAGGCAAGCCCCAGTCAGCACAGCTGGGCATTATTCCTAAGCCCATGGATCTAACACTACTGCTTTCATGCTCAGACCCTCTGGGAAGGGTAAGCAAGATTGTGGGGCCTGCAAGCTGCCAGTGACCATTTTTCCAGCCAGGAAAAGGAATAAAGCCAACATGCAGAGCAAGATGGAGATGAGTCCTGGTAGGGTCGGGGTATCTGAGGCCCATCTGTAGCTCAGCCTTTATGTGACTCAGGGTGAGTCAGTTAAGTGCCTGTTTTGGCCTGTGTGTACTAAATTTCAGTTGTATTTCTGTCATTAGAAAACAAAAACAGTTCAATCAATATATCAATGAAAATCTGCTCTCAGGACCTGGTGCAGTGGCTCACACCTGTAATCCCAGTGCTTTGGGAGGCCAGTGAGGGAGGATAGCTTGAGCCCAAGAGATGGAGACCAGCCTGGCCAACATAGCAAGATCCTGTAACTAAAAAAAAAATTTAGGCCGGGCATGGTGGCTGATGCCTGTAATCTCAGCACTTTGGGAGGCCAAGGTGGGTGGATCATGAGGTCAGGAGATCGAGACCATCCTGGCTAATATAGGGAAACCCCTTCCCTATTAAAAATACAAAAAATTAGCCGGGCGTGGTGGCAGGCGCCTGTAGTCCCAGCTACTCGGGAGGCTGAGGCAGGAGAATGGTGTGATCCCAGGAGGTGGAACTTGCAGTGAGTGGAGATCGTGCGACTGCACTCCAGCCTGGGCGACAGAGCAAGACTGTATCTCAAAAAAAAAAAAAAAAAATAAAAATTGGCTGGGTGTGGTGGCTCACGCCTGTAATCCCAGCACTTGGGAGACCGAGGTGGGTGGATCATGAGGTCAGGAGTTTGAGACCAGCCTGACCAACATGGTGAAACTCCATCTCTACTAAAAATACAAAAATTGCCGGGCGCGGTGGCTCAAGCCTGTAATCCCAGCACTTTGGGAGGCCAAGACGGGTGGATCACAACGTCAGGAGATTGAGACCATCCTGGCTAACACAGTGAAACCCCGTCTCTACTAAAAAATACAAAAAACGAGCCGGGCGAGGTGGCAGGCGCCTGTAGTCCCAGCTACTCAGGAGGGAGGCAGGAGAATGGCATTAAACCCGGGAGGCGGAGCTTGCAGTGAGCTGAGATCCGGTCACTGCACTCCAGCCTGGGAGACAGAGCGAGACTCCGTCTCAAAAAAAAACAAAAAACAAAAAACAAAAAACAAAAATTAGCCTGGCGTGGTGGAACTCACCTGTAGTTCCAGCTACTCGGGAGGCTGAGGCAGGAGAATCACTTGAACCCAGGAGGCGGAGGTTGCAGTGAGCCAAGATCCCGCCACTGCACTCCAGCCTGGGCGATAGAGGGAGACTCCATTTCAGGAAAAAAAAAGAAAAAAAGAAAAAAAAAATTTACCTGGACATGATGGTATGTGCCTATAGTCCTAGCTACTTGGGAGGCTGAGGCAGCCACTGCACTCCAGCTTGGGCAACAGAGGGACAACCTGTGCCTAAAAAAAAAAAAAAAAAAAAGCCTAATATGTTTCTCTGCCAGCAGGATTCATGTTTAATGAGAACTTAATCAAAACTCAAGCCAAATGAGTGAGGCTTTAAATGTGGAATTTTAGGTATTATCTCATGAAGGATTACTATATATTTTTTGAGTGGTAGACAGTAAGCCTCCTTGGCAGCTTTAAAATTGACTATGGGCTAAGCAGTCCTGCTGATCCTAGAAGAGCTGAGACTGGTGTTGCTTGGCTTGTCCACCTTTGCAGTAAATACGAATCTCTGCTATTGCTCTAATTGCATGTAAAATTTTCTTCCTTAGTGGGTATAAATGCATTCTCATGGTTTTTTTGGAATGAAGAAATCAACGCTTAAAAATCCTAGCTTCACCACCACTTGCTTACCTTGGACAAGCTGCTTGGCCTCTGCAAAACCTGTTTCTTCAACGTAAACTGAGAATTTTACTTTTTTTTTTTTTTTTGAGACGGAGTCTCGCTCTGTCACCCAGGCTGGAGTGCAGTGGCCGGATCTCAGCTCACTGCAAGCTCCACTTCCTGGGTTTACGCCATTCTCCTGCCTCAGCCTCCCGAGTAGCTGGGACTACAGGCGCCGCCACCTCGCCCGGCTAGTTTTTTGTATTATTTTTAGTAGACATGGGGTTTCACTGTGTTAGCCAGGATGGTCTTGATCTCCTGACCTCGTGATACGCCCGTCTCGGCCTCCCAAAGTGCTGGGATTACAGGCTTGAGCCACCGCGCCTGGCCCTACTTTTTTTTTGAATTTCTGAGACAGAGTCTTGCTCTGCCGCCCAGGATGGAGTGCAGTAACAGAATCTTTGCGCACTGCAACCTCTGCCTCCCAAGTTCAAGTGATTCTCGAGCCTCAGCCTCCCAAGTAGCTGCGATACAGGCACACACAACCACACCCGGCTAATTTTTGTATTTTTAATAGAGACGGGGTTTCACCATGCTGGCCAGGCTGGTCTGGAACTCCCGACTTAGGTGATCTGTCCAACTCGGCCTACCAATGTGCTGGGATTACAGGCATGAGCCACCGCATCCAGCCGCAAAGTTTACTTTTAAAGTTAAGATGATATTCTGTGAAAATGCTTGGTAAACAGTGAGGTGAAGTTCTGTATAAATGAGAATCATTGGGCAGGCTATGGGAGACCTGAGTTTTTAGGTGTCAGGACAAACGCAGGGGCTTGAGGGTGTTAAGGGGCACAGTTTAGAAAAAACTTCTGCCTCTATCTGAGCATTGATAATTTAGTTATTCAGTCTCACAAAAGATAGTAAATATATCAAAAGGCATGTTTGTTCCTCAGTAGGTTTAACAGTGAGCATTGGAAGTTCTGGCCTCCTTAGAGAGTGGCCCTGGAGAAGGACTGGAAGTGGGAGGGCAGCCACAGGAAAAATTACAGAAACCACCTGGTGTGAATGGGACCAAGACCTCAGGCTTTCCATTCAGGGAGCTGTCCCCTTACCAGATTGATGCCATTCACTTCTATGTGCTGGAGGAGGACGCTGGCCACATGCTCTGTGTCCCACTGCACACCTGGGTCATCTGGGAAATCCCTACAAGGGAGAAGCACAACTTGAACACATTTTCTAATCAGGCGCAACCTTCTCCCTAAGCTCCAGTAAGTAGGTGCATGCCCGGTTTTGTGATAATTACATTGGGGGTAAGGGGTCCCTGCCCTTAAGCTTCCTCAGATTTCAGTTAAGGTGAAATTCACAAACATGAGACAACTAGAAATTAATGCACAATTCCACACAACACACTTTTGGAGCTTTATGCTTATTGCTGAGGGGAAGAAACAATATCAACGAGATAAGGCTCTGTTTACAAGTTGGGGAGACAAATGTGTTAAAAATGAACTTGAGCACAAGGCATGATGATATGCACTTTATGAGAATAATAGTAACAGTACTTTAATAAAAAGTACAAAGATATGTTATTTCATTAACCTCATGAACACCTTTTGATGGAGTTTTTTTTTTTTGAGATGGAGTCTCCCTCTGTCACCCAGGCTGGAGTACAGTGGTGAGATCTCGGTTCACTACAATCTTTGCCTCCTGGGTTCAAGCGATTCTCCTGCCTCAGCCTCCTGAGTAGCTGGGATTGCAGGCACCCACCACCACGCCCGGCTAATTTTTGTATTTTTAGTAGAGACGGGGTTTCACCATGTTGGCCAGCCTGGTCTCGAACTCCTGACCTCAGGTGATCGGCCCAACCTCGGCCTCCCGAAGTGCTAGAATTACTGCTCCGTCACCTAGGCTGGAGTACAGTGGCTCACTGCAACCTCCGCCTCCTGGGTTCAAGAAATTCTCCCACCTCAGTCTCCCGAGTAGCTGGGATTACAGGCATATACCACCACACCTGGCTAATTTTTTTTTTTTTTTCCCTGAGACTGAGTCCTGCTCTGTTGCCCAGGCTGCAATGTAGTGGCGTGATCTTAGCTCACTGTAACCTCCACCTCCTGGGTTCCAACAGTTCTCCTACTCAGCCTCCCAAGTAGCTGGGATTACAGGTGCCCGTCACCACACCCAGCTACTTTTTTGTATTTTTAGTAGAGATGAAGTTTCACCATGTTGGCTAGACTAGTCTTGAACTTCTGACCTCAGGTGATCTGCCTGCCTCAGCCTCCCAAAGTGCTGGGATTAGAGGTGTGAACCATCATGCCTGGCCTTTGACAGAGCCTTTATCAATGAAGTTAAGTAGCTTGTTTGCAAGACTGTTAGAGTTAGATTTTGAATGCAGGTTTTGCCTGCAAAGCCAAAATGCTTTAGCAGTAGGGAGCTGGCTACATCCCCCCTCCATCAGGACTGGGGCTTGCTGCATGTTAGGTACAAAAGTCTTTACCAGAATAAACTGCAACTTATCTGTGTCTCCACCTGGCCACACCACAGGCCTATCTATCTCCTTCTCCAACCTGCTGAAATCCTTCCTATCTCTTTTTTGTGCTTTGATCTATGGTGTCACCTGATATGAGACCAAGGCCTACTTTGGCCCCCTTTTTTGAAAATATTATTAATAATCTTATAAACTGATACCTATCTCTCTTTTGGTCAGGTCCTACAGCAACACCCATAATGCTGCTGAGAGGACATGGGCTCTGCTCCCTACCAGGCAGGTTGTTATCACTTCCCTATGGACAAAGGTCATTAACTGGCCCCCTTTCGAACTTTGGGCAAAGGAGAGTCACAGGAGGTTTTTCAGCACAAAAATGACATGAGCCTCAGCAATAAATAGTGTCATTATTTCCTTTGCTTCAGCTGGTTCATTTACCAACCACTTATGGCAGTGGTCCCCAACCTTTTTGGCACCAGGGACCAGTTTCATGGAAGATACTTTTTCCACGGACAGGGGTGGGAGGCATTAGATTCTCATAGGGGTGTGCAACCTAGATCCCTCGCATGTGGAGTTCAAAATAGCGTTTGCACTCCTATGAGAATCTAATTCCACCACTGATCTGACAGGAGGCAGAGTTGGGGCAGTAATGCTTGCTTGCCCGCCACTCACCTCCTGCTGTGCTGCCTGGTTCCTAACAGGCCAGGGACGTGTACTGGTCTGAAGCCTGGGGGTTGAGGACCTCTTCTTTAGGGTGTTTACTGCAGAGGGCAGCTTTGTACTTTTCAAAGCCCTATCCCGTCGGCCACTCCAGGTGGTTCTCATAGTGCTCCTGCAGTGAGCAGGACGGGCAGCTCAGCAGGTGGGGGACAGGATTGGGAGAAAGGGATAAAGTGGGATCAGGACAAAGTCCAGTTTTGCTTCCTGGATATGGAGCTGAATATGATGTGTAAAACATAACCCCCTGAGCTCAGGCAGCTGAAGGAGAAATAGACACAGGGCACAGAGAAAATGTCTTGGAGTGACAACAGCTACATACATACTCCCGGCTGAGAGGTCCACATAAATGTACCAAGGCATCATTTTGGAGAGAGAATACACCAGTAATAGTATATGGAACGTTAGCACACGAGAGAAAGGATAGGAGGATAGTTGGCTAAGCCTACTAATTCTCTGTTGTTCTGAGGTTCTAACGTGCTGAAAGATAAACCTCAAAGAGGGGGAAGTTCATGGCTGCCTTTCATTTATCTTCAGAGAACTGGGATCTGCTTTTTTGAGGGGCGATGCAGGAACAAGTGTTGCTCCATGCCTTTCTTTCGGTGGCTCCACCCAGTCATTGTGGGTGAGGCCAATCATTTAGGGAGGGACTTTGAACTGTAAATATCTGCTCTGTGATGTGACACATCTGATAACGCATCATCACTTTTATGATTAAGTCCAAACTCCTCTGGTCAGGCATTCAAGTTTTCCCCAATCTATATCCTATTTTGATTCACTTCCTTTCTCATTATTTGAAGGGGTCAATGAGATAACACAGGTCAGAAGGCATTTAAGAACTGTCTGTAATGCCAGCACTTTGGGAGGCTGAGGCGGGTGGATCACAAGGTCAGGAGATCGAGACCATCCTGGCTAATACAGTGAAACCCCGTCTCTACTAAAAATGCAAAAAAAATTAGCTGGGCGTGGTGGCGGGTGCCTGTAGTCCCAGCTACTCAGGAGGTTGAGGCAGGATAATGGCATGAACCTGGGAGGTGGAGCTTGCAGTAAGCTGAGACTGCGCCACTGCACTCCAGCCTGGGCCATGGAGCGAGACTCCAAGAACTGTAAAGAAATGTGTAAACATCAAAATCGTGGCTGTTATTGCTGCATTAGCCTAATTTAAACCCCCCTTTAAAAAAAAAAAGAAAGAACTCCCCAGTCCTTTTTTTTTTTTTTTTTTTTTTTTTTTTTTTTGGGATGGAGTCTCACTCTGTAGCCCAGGCTGGAGTGCAGTGGGGCAATCTCAGCTCACTGCAACATCTGCCTCCTAGGTTCAAGTTATTTTCCTGCCTCAGCCTCCCCAGTAGCTGGGACTACAGACACCTGCCACCATACCCAGCTAATTTTTGTATTTTTAGTAGAGACAGGGTTTCACCATATTGGACAGGCTGGTCTCAAACTCCTGACCTTGTAATCCACCCACCTCGGTCTTCCAAAGTGTTGGGATTACAGGTGTGAGCCACCGCGCCCAGCCCCCAGTCCTTCTTTCTTGCAGTCCCTTGCAGAGCTCTTTGACGGCCACTTCTATTGCGGTTGATGATTTCAAAGTGGGGTAGGCACCACAGGAGATGTGTAAGATGACTCACTGAGGTAAAGCAATGAATCACCAGGACTTCTATTTACCTGTTTTTCTGTTTAAATCTATATTTTGTAGCTATTTTATAAGGCATCATATACGAACGGGGTTAACATGTATATAATTTGAGTAAATAAGTATATAAATATGGAGGTGCAAGCTCAAATGTTGTTTCTTGCCATTAGGGGAGTGTGATAAAAATGTTTGGAGATCACTAATCTACTCATTTTTCATTTATTTTCTCCTGAATATTTTATTTTATTTATTTATTTTTGAGACAGAGTTTTACTCTTGTTGCCTAGGCTGGAGTGCAATGTCACCATCTTGGTTCACTGTAACCTCTGCCTCCCGGGTTCAAGTGATTCTCTTGCCTCAGTCTCCCAAGTAGCTGGGATTACAGGCGTGCGCCACCATGCCCGGCTAATTTTGTATTTTTAGTAGAGACAGGGTTTCACCATATTGGCCAGGCCAGTCTCAAACTCCTGACCTTGTGATCCACCCACCTTGGCGTCCCAAAGTGCTGGGATTACAGGCGTGAGCCACCACGCCTGGCTGATATTTTATTTTTTTGAGACAGATACTTGCTCTGTCACCCAGGCTAGAATGCGGTGGTACAAGCACAGCTCACTGGAGCCTTGACCTCCAGGCTCAAGTGATCCTCCCATCTCAGCCTCCCAAGTAGCTGAGATTACAGGTGTCAGCCACCAAGCCCAGCTAATAACTCGGTGATTTTTAGTACATGTATGGAATCTCTACATTTTATTTTACTAGTATTTTACATATATATATATATACACACACATATATACACACACACACACACACATATATATATATATATATTTTTTTTTGAGACAGAGTCTTGCTCTGTCACCCAGGTTGGAGTGCAGCGACATGATCTCAGCTCACTGCAACCTCCGCCTCCTGGGTTCAAGCGATTCTCCTGCCTCAGCCCATCAGTAGCTGGGATTACAGGCATGCAACACCATGCCCGGTTAGTTTTTGTATTTTCAGTAGAGACAGGGTTTCACCATGTTGGCCAGCCTGGTCTAGAACTCCTGACCTCAGATGATCCACCCACCTCAGCCTCCCAAAGTGCTGGGATTACAGGCTACATATATTTAATTCTTTACTCTCCAACCTATCATAAGTCCCCTGATGGACGATGTTACATGAGCCATTCATCAGTCAAGGTCTAGCCAAGTAAATAGAGACCACCAGGTATTTCAGAAGGAATTTAATACAGAAATCTGTTTACCCACTCACTGTATGGGAAGAGCTGAGAGGCCAAACAGTGAAACAACGCAGAGACTGGCAACAACAGAAGGGCACCACCGCCTCTAAGATGGGACACCAGAGCCATGGAAGGGGAGCAGTGGTGGGAACTAGATGTCAGGAGAACTAGCCTGATGTCAGGAAAAATACCAACCTGCTGATGGACATGCCACTTAGGGTGGAGGGTGGGGGAAATACCTTGTTCTTCCCTCTGCTACCTCCTAGTCATCCATCATTGCCATCTACTGGTCAAACCTCTCCAGAAGCCAATGGACATGGGAGCCTGGAAACTGTAGTTTCCATTGGAAAAGAGCAAAGGCGTAAGATTGAGGCGACGTCTTACTCACAGCAAGTGTTCAATTGATACTTACTTTCAATTGCTGCTCAATCTTGACCCTAAACCTTCAAAGGACAGCAGCAGTCTGGCCACCTGCCTCTCACTGTCTAAGAGTTTTCCAACTTTATGGAAAAGCAATAACCCACCATGTGCTTGGTTATAGAGGGCAGCGGGGAGCACTGTAGTGGGGGACATGGGGGCACCACAGGGCAATCAGGATTCAAGGCCAGCGAAGGGAGACATGGCAAAGGTTAATAGCCAACTTCACCCCAGAAGCTCAAGGACAGAGTACTGTCCATGATTACAATGGTCCAGTGTCACCAGCAGGCAATGTGATGTGGCAGAGAGAACATGGGGTAGGATGACACAGAACCCGAGTTCTAGCTCCCCTGCTTTCCATGTGACCATGGCAGGAGCTGCATCATCAGTAAAGATAAAATAATTCTGGGATGCACCTGATGACTGCCTGAGAGTCCTTCCAACTCGTAAGTTTAGGACTGTGTCATAAGCAAATGATTGACCTCACCCACTATCAGGAGGTGGACCAACTGAAAGAAAAGCATGGAGCAACACCTGTTCCTGTGAGCCTTTCTCCAAACGAGCTTCCCTCACAGAGCAAAGACACGGCTATCAGGTATGACACAGATAACCTCCCAAAAGCCAGAGACCAGATCTCTCATTGGGCAAGGCCAAATTCTTTTAAAAAAAAATTTTTTTTTCTATGAAATACTTTATTAGGCAAAACTGCATACTATACACATGCTTTAAAATGCATCAGGAAAGGTGAAGACACAAATGAACAAGTGTGTAGTGACACATGGCTGTCAGAACACACTAAAGAACCCAGTTTCCCTCCTTTACCAAGAAGCAAGGCCAAATTCTTTACTACACACCTTTCTTGTATTTAAAAACCTTCACTGAACTCCTCTACCAACTATAGCTCAAACTACCCGACTTCGTACCTGATTCGAATAGTATTCTATTATTTTCTGTTGTTTTGTGTGTCTCTTCAGCTAAAGTTAAAATATAAGACTAGGCCTGTTCCTTATTCTTCTATTTCTTAGGTGGTACATGGCACAACTCAAGTAAATGAACAAGTTTTTAAAATAAATAAACAATGAGTAATTGTGCTTCTACCCTATGCAAGGAAGAGTGTTTGGGGGTTTAATAAGCACCAGTTGCTTGATAGAAGTACCCTGTATTTGGATGAACCAAAGGCAATTATACCAGCTACTGGGGGCTGATGCATGTAAGCAAGATGTTTGAAAGATTGCAATTTTCTTTTTCTTTTTTTTTTTTTTTTTTTTTTTGAGATGGAGTCTGCCTCTGTCGCCCAGGCTGAAGTGCAGTGGTGTGATCTCGGCTCACTGCAACCTCTGCCTCCCGGGTTCACGCCATTCTCCTGCCTCAGCCTCCCGAGTAGCTGGGACTACAGGTGCCCGCCACCATGCCCGGCTAATTTTGTTTTTGTATTTTTAGTAGAGATGGGGTTTCACTGTGTTAGCCAGGATGGTCTCGATCTCCTGACCTCGCGATCCGCCCGCCTCGGCCTCCCAAAGTGCTGGCATTACAGGCATGAGCCACTGCGCCTGGCTGAAAGATTGCAATTTTATAAAACAGATTAGGGGTAAAAAGTGTACACACTGGGCAAAAGGGCAAAATATCCTAATAGAACCCCTTCCCCTTGATATAGGAAAATATAAAATTTAATGCTGGGAAATTTCAAACAGATAAATGTAGAAAAAACTCCTTTTAGACCAACTATCTGAGTTGTTATTTGCCTAAAGTTCAATCCTAATCAGCTCAAGGCCTAGGTCCAAGTATTGTTTCTGTCTTCTATAATAGAGTAACAATTCTACCCTAGATAAACATGTTGTAAGTCAGTTTTTGGATGCTTCCTTAAGAGACAGTTGGTGAATGCCATTTGCCCCAGTTTTCTTTGTCTCGTCCCTCTTCCTGATAACTAGAACAGGAGAAGCCCTCTTGGTCTGTGAAGTAATCTTAGGTATGAAGTCAGACACAGCAGAGTAATGAAAAAGGAGAAAACCTGCAAGGACTCTGGGGAGTGAGCCATCACACGGTCCCGGACAGCACCCCTCCTCCTACCTCAGTTACTGTGGGTCATCTGCTATTTGCAGCACAGCCAAATTCTCATTTACAGATGCCATAATTTTTTAAAGCTTCCCTATCATCAGTTATTTAGGTTGTATCCAGTTTTTTAGTATTGTAAAAAGGTTGTAATGAGCATCCTTATCCATAACTCTCTGTACGCCTCTCTCAATACTTCTTTGTGATAAAATCATAAATGTAACTTCTGAGTCAATGGTGAAATGAAAAGCACATGTGTGGATCTCTCTTGTAAGAACTCTGCTATGAAGAGTAGATGGAAAGTGTGTTAACTTGCAAGGGGTACAGCATCAAAGGAGTGCTTTTTTTTTTTTTTTTAAAAAGAGAGAGATTTGTACATTTTATAGGCTGAAAGGAAAAACTAATAAGTACAATTTATATCAAGAGCTCCATTCCAGCCCGAGATGTTGGCTCATGCCTGTAATCCCAGCACTTTGGGAGGCTGAGGTGGGTGGATCACCTGACATCAGGAATTCGAGACCAGCCTGGCCAACACGGTGAAACACGTCTCTACTAAAAGTCAAAAAATTAGCTAGATATGGTGGTGCACGCCTGTAATCCCAGCTACTCGGGAGGCTGAGGCAGGAAAATCGCTTGAACCTGGGAGGTGGAGGTTGCAGTGAGCCAAGATCATGTCACTGTACTCCAGTCTGGGTGACAGAGCAAGGCTCCATTTCAAAAAAAAAAAAAAAAAAAAAAAAGAGCTCCATTACTTTGAAAAATCTAAGGTATTTTAATATTGTCTGCTTTTTAATCCTTTTTAAATTTTATAGCCATGGGGTCTTGCTATGTTGCCCAGCTAGTCTTTAACTCCTGGTATCAAGCGATCCTCCTGCCTCAGCCTTATTTTCTTTTTTCCTTTTCCTTCTTTTTTTTTTTTTTGAGATGGAGCACCCGCCATCATGCCTGGCTAATTTTTGTGCTTTTGTAGAGACGGGGTTTCACCACGTTGGTCAAGCTGGTGTCAAACTCCTGACCTCAGGTGATACACCCTCCTCTGCCTCCCAAAGTGCTGGGATTACAGGCATGAGCCACCGCATCCAGCCAAGTCCTATTCTCTTATCCTTGTAAGCTCTCTGAAAAATCCATATCATTTACTTCTTCTTCTTCTTCTTTTTTTTTTTTTGAGCTAGCGTCTCGCTCTGTTGCCCAGGCTATAGTGCAGTGGTGCCATCTCAGCTCACTGCAACCTCTGTCTCCTGGGTTCAAGCAATTCTCCTTCTTCAGCCTCCTGAGTAGTTGGGACTACAGGCACCCACCACCACGCCCGACTAATTTTTGTAGTTTTAATGAAAATGGGGTTTCACCATATTGGCCAGGCTGTTCTCAAACTTCCGACCTCAAGTGATTTGCCCACCTTGGGCTCCCAAAGTGCTGGGATTACAGGCACGAGCCACCACGCCCAGCCCCATATAATTTACTTCTTTCCACAGTTGGAAAGAACTGGTTAAAAGAGATTTACTTAGTACATGTGGACTTATACAAGCACTAATGGGGCCAACTGAGAATATAAAAGAATGCACATATGGTAAAGACCACAATTTTATCTTGTTAACTGACGCTCCTCCTTGGAAATTACTTGTATGTAATTCAAAACCAATTTGAAAGCATAAGTCAAGCCTCAAAGAGCAGTCAAGCTTTACACTTAAAAGAATATCTGGGGGCCATGTATGGTGGCTCACACCTGTCATCTCGGCACTTTGGGAGGCCAAAATGGGAGGATCACTTGAGCACAGGAGTTCAAGACCAGCCTGGGCAACATAGCGAGATCCCATCTCTACAAAAAATAAATTATAAAAATTAGCCAGGTCAGTGGCATGCACCTGTAGTCCTAGCTACTTGGGAGGCTGAGGTATAAGGATCACTTGAGCCTGGGAGATCAAGACTGCAGTGAACCGTAATCACACCACTGCACTGCAGCCTGGGCAACAGAATGAGACCCTGTCTCAAAAGAGAGGGAAGGGAAGGGGAGGGGAGGAAAGGGGAGAGGAGGGGAGGGGAGGGGAGAGGACAGATCACTCCTGTAATCCCAGCACTTTGGGAGGCCCGGGAGCGGGGGGCGGATCACTTGAGGTCAAGAGTTTGAGACATGCCTGGCTAACATGTTGAAACCCCATCTCTAGTAAAAATACAATAATTAGCCGGGTGTAGTAGCACATGCCTGTAGTCCCAGCTACTCTGGAGGCTGAGGCAGGAGAATCACTTGAACCCAGGAGGCGGATGTTGCAGTGAGCAACTGCATTCCAGCCTGGGCAACAAAGCGAGTCTCAAAAAACAAACAAACAAACAAAACCCCCCCAAAAAAACAAAGAAAAAAAGAAGGCTGGGTGTGGTGGCTCACACCTGTAATCCCAGCACTTTGGGAGGCCAAGGTGGGCGGATCACCTGAGGTCAAGAGTTTGAGACCAGCCTGACCAACAAGGAGAAACCCCATCTCTACTTAAAATACAAAATTAGCCAGGCGTGGTGGTGGGCGCCTGTAATCCCAGTTACTTGGGAGGCTGAGGCAGGAGAATCGCTTGAACCCAGGAGGCGGAGGTTGCAGTGAGCTAAGATCGTGCCACTGCACTCCAGCCTGGACAACAAGAGCGAAACTCTGTCTTTTTTTTTAAAAAAAGAAAAGTCTGGCATTTCCCTCCCTATGTGACATAGGCATGAACCAGGCAATGGATTTGCTCCAACAAAAGACAGGTATTCTAGTGCACTTCCCTTGCGGCCTGTGACTTTTCAAATCCAGACCTTTGCAGCTGTACAGGGAATGGTCGTAAAGTTACTGAGCTTAGAGTTCCTAGAAACTTCCTTTCATTTTAAGCAAGGTCCTTTGTGACTTTTATTGCAATTTTAATCAAAGAGTATGGAAATTTCTCAGATACTGATGTGCGTGGGTAAGTTTGCAAAGATGTAAAGCTGAGTTAAGTCTGCCTAAAACAGATGGATATGGAGGACTGAAGCCAAGTTTCCGGCCAGGTTTTATCCAAGTAAAGGAGAGATGACGAATCTGAAGAATGGAGCTAGATGAGATAGCATCATATACTGCTGGTGCAGGACGAAGATAACTAGAGATTGCATCAGGCAGTTGCCGAATCCTCCTTTGTTGACATATTGCTCTCCTTTCAGAATTCCAGTCCAAAGGGTTTATCTCACCTGGCCTTCTCAGCTCAGAAATGATAAAAGGCAAGCTGTGAAATATCTGGTAAGGTTGTACCTTGCACCTAAACCTTCGAATACAGAGACCTGTGGTCTTTGCACTCCATCACTTTACATCTCAAATCAGAATTCCAGTCCAAAGGGTTTATCTCACCTGGCCTTCTCAGCTCAGAAATGATAAAAGGCAAGCTCTGAAATATCTGGTAAGGTTGTACCTTGCACCTAGACCTTCGAATGCAGAGATGGTCTTTGCCCTCCATCACTTTATATCCCAAATCAGTTAGGTGGTGTTTCCTGATAAGAAGCCAGCAAAAGAGAACTGAGAATAAAAGGCAAAACTTTCAAGAGGGTTCACAGAGAAAATCTGAGGACTACTTAAAACATTAAAGAGACCTATTAAAGAATGTTTAGCCAGGTGCAGTGGCTCACACCTGTAATCCCAGCACTTTGGGAGGCCGAGGTGGGTGGATCACCTGAGGTCGGGAGTTCGAGACCAGCCTGGCCAACACGGAGAACCCTGTCTCTACTAAAAATACAAAAATTAGCCGGGTGTGGTGGCAGGCACCTGTAATCCCAGCTACTCGGAAGGCTGAGGCAGGAGAATAGCCTCAACCCAGGAGGCGGGGGCTGCAGTGAGCCGAGACTGCACCACTGCACTCCAGCCTAGGCAACAAGAGTGAGACTTCGTCTCAATAAATAAATAAAAAGAAAACAGTCAATTTAGAAAAGAAGAAATGCAAACTGCCAACATATATTCCTTCTGCTTCTCAGAAAGAATCAAAGAAATGCAAGATTAAAGCAAGATGTCTGTGTTGGAGAAAGACACAGAGAAAGGGGCACCGTTATATACTGCTGGTATCAGTTTAAATTGTTGCATCTCAAGAAGAAGGCAACTTGCCTAGATGTGAATATCTGTGCCCTTTGACCCTGTGTTTCTGGAAATCTATCCTAAGGAAATAATTAGAGAAGCCTAAAGGCCAACGTCAGCTCAGGCAGAGAGATACCACTTTCACTGCAATTGGAGCGGAAAGAGGTCGGCAGTTCTGTTGCTCTGCACCAGGGAGCAATTTCTCTAACTTCCTGAATTGTGGCTTATGAAAAATGCTAAAGATAACACAAGAGTTTTTTTGGGCATGTTCAGAGTAACAGCAAAGAAAGCACAGATACACCCACAGTAAGGAATGTCAACGTATAACAGGACAAAAAAACCCTAGTCACTAAACTTTAATTTTGCTTCTGACTTCTCAGTCAAAAAGAATGAGACTCAGACGAAAGAGGAACAGAAATATATTTAGAGGAATTGAATTTTGAAAACAAAAATAAGTCTGTGAGAGAACTTCTTAAAGGGCTCTGAATGTATTCAAGTCTCAGTTCCCCTAGGAAGAAGGCCTCAGCTTAGTGTGTACTTTACTGGGGACTGCGACCCCAGGAGCAGAAGCCACTGACAGATGGAGAAGGCAGGGAAGCAGGGATGCTCTATTGATGTGGCCCTACTTAGGGGCACTGGCTGTTGTGATCCCACGAAACTGTCTGAAAGATGTAAGAAAATCATCTTACAAATGTCCATCTTCCCAGGAAGATAAAGAAGGAAGTACTTATCTCCATAGGCTGTTAGCTCTCTAATCTTTCCGAGTTGAGCCCGCTTGGGGACCCCAGAGCAATGGCAAGTCCTGGGGCAGACAGCAGGAGGAGCAGTGTGGGCCTGAGGCGAGGGGCTGTGAGCTGGAACCAGCCTGAGGCTTCTGGGTGCCTGCACAGCCGTGGCTGGAGAAAGGCATCTGGAGGGGTCCCCAGGGACCCACACCACCAGAGCGGGGCTCCGAGATAATGAAATCATTGTATATTTAAGTGATCTGGACTAAGCACACACTATGTGCCAAACATAGGGCTGAGTTTTAGGGATATAAACATGAATACAAGTCATGGTCCCTTCCCTTGGGAAGCTTAGAGGCAGAGTTCGGGCCGCTGTAGGCTGAGCAGTTTGCTGAGGGAAGGAGAGATGGGCAGGGGAAGAGGTGAGAATCCAGGCAGGTTCACGGTACCATCAGTCAGTGGCTATTGAAGCACATGAGGCACCTCACGAATATGACGGCACCGCGCGTCTGACTCTGAGGAGAAAGAGACTACTATTTTGGAAGCTAAGAATACAACAGAAGAAGCCAACTCTTGCCAGTCTTTAAGTGTGACACGTACAAGCCCGACGACTCCTTCCCTGAGGTGTACTTAGCAAACACAGTGTTAATACCTCTGGAAAAGGCCCCAAACTCTAAGCCCCGCCCTAGACCTTAATGTTCAGGAAACAAGCCAGGCTGAAAGAGTTCATTAAAATAACGTTGTGTTTTTCTCCTCCACTGGCTGCATATATCCTCAAACAGTGACCTTTCCTACACATTCTAATGAGTCACACTGGCTGGCACTTTTTAGTCGGGAGAGTCATGGAAACCCTTTGTGAAAATCTGTGGGGTTATGGGTCCCTTCAGTCACCAGGTGCTGGTGAGGGAAGCCCCCCTTCCTTCCTCTCCCCTGCTAAGTAAGCCCAGGGGCCCAGATCTTCCTCCCCCAGACCTAGCCCTGCACGGAGCGGGAGACTCCGCAGCCTCCGCTGCTGGAACTCAAGCAGGGTTGGGTAACAGCTTATCTCTGAAAACCTAGTCCCACTTTTGCACACTGCACTCTGAACTTTAATACAGACGGAGGCGGCTCACACGCCCTTATTTGGTCCTGTGGCTTGTACAGCGCAGGCCGGAAGGTTCAGCCACCCCTCCACCCACCTCTGGCCCATCTCTAAACTCGATTACTTCCTTTGTCATCCAAAGCGAGCAAAGGTCAGTAGAGTTCAGAGCTAACGTTAAGGCTAGCCAAGGACGTGGAAGCCTAACCTGGGACTGCCAATATCGCCCCCCAAGGGCCACTGTGGGAGGCAGCAACTGTCTCCTGGTCTGAGGGCCTGGCAGGATCGTCGCTGCTCCAACTATAGGAGTGTGAAGAAATGAAGTCTAAGCTGCAGGGAGATTGCAGCAGGGTCCAACAACTTCTGGGGGGTGTCTCTGCACCGCCAAGGACTAACGTAAACCATAGGCAGAGAAAAGAAACGGAAAAGATGAGTAAGAGAAGGAAAAGGTGATCCGAGAAAAAGAAAAAGGACTGAAAAAAGAGATGTATAAAGATCAATGCACTTTTATTAAGTATCTGCTGTGATAAGGACATCATTTCCAAGCAGCTTAGGAGCCCAGACAGACCAAATGCCCCAAGAGAGCCTTTTCCACATACGGCTTGAAGCCCCCAAATCAAACCACAAAATGGATTTTTTTTTCTTTTTTTTGGGAGACAAAGTCTCACTCTGTCGCCCAGGCTGGAGTGCAGTGGCGCAACCTCTGCTGTCCGAGTTCAAGCGATTCTCTCGCCTCAGCCTTCCGAGTAGCTGGGATTACAGGCACCTGCCATCATGCCTGGCTAATTTTTGTAGTTTTAGTAGAGACGGAGGTTTCACCATCTTGGCCAGGATGGTCTTGAACTCCTGACCTCGTGATCCACCTGCCTTGGCCTCCCAAAGTGCTGGGATTACAGGCGTGAGCCACCATGCCCAGCCTGGATTTTTCCTGTCTCATAGGACATAAAAGGATTAGCAAATCATGAGTGCCAAGTATTATACCGAAATCAGTTACCTGTGTTCTTCTTCCCAGAAAGATGCATTTCATATTATTGCAACAAATAAAGTACATAAAGCTTGCAAAGTCCTTGTGAGAAATCTTTCTTCAAAAATTGCCAATTTGGCCAGGTATGGTGGCTCATGCCTATAATCTCAGCCTTTTGGGAGGCTGAAGTGGGAGTGCTGCTTAAGGCCAGGAGTTTAAGACCAGCTGGGCAACAATAGTAAGATCCTGTCTCTACAAATATATTCTTTAATTGCCAATTTGCTATCTAATGTTGTAACCACCCAGTGGGTTCACCTTGCCTGCTGCCTAGACAGAGTCGATTTATCAAGACACAGGAATTGCAGTAGAGAAAGAGTAATTAATTCATGCAGAGCCGGCTGTAATGGAGACCAGAGTCTCTTATTATTACTCAAGTCAGTCTCCCGTAGCATTCTGGAATGAGTTTTTAAGGACGACCTGGTGCAGGGGGAAGCCAGTTAGCGAGGAGTGCTGATTGGTTAAGTAGGAGATGAAATCATAGGGAATTGAAGCTGTCCTGTTGTGCTGAGTCAGTTCCTGGGTGGGGGCCACAAGATCAGATGAGCCAGTTAATCGATCTGGGTGGTGCCCGCTGATCCATCAAGTGCAGAGTCTGCAAAATATCTCAAGCACTGATCTTAGGAGCAGTTTAGGGAGGGTCAGAATCTCATAGCCCCCCCCGCTGCATGACTCCTAAAACCTAATTTTTAATCTTGTGCCTAATTCGTTAGTCCTACAAAGGCAGTCTAGTCCCCAGGCAAAAGGAGATATGTTTTGAGAAAGGGCTGCTATCATCTTTGTTTTAAACTATGAACTGGCGGGGTGCAGTGGCTCACGTCTGTAATCCCAGCACTTTGGGAGGCAGAGGAGAGTGGATTGCCTGAGGTCAGAAGTTCCAGATCAGCCTGGCTAACATGTTAAAACCCGGTCTCTACTAAAAATACAAAAAGATTAGCCAGGCCTGGTAGCGCACACCTGTAGTCCTAGCTACTTGGGAGGCTGAAGCAGGAGAATCGCTTCAACCCGGGAGGCGGAGGTTGCAACCCGAGATCGCGCCGTTGCACTCCAGCCTGGGCAATAGAGCGAGATTCCATCTCAAAAAAAAAAAAAAAAAAAAAAAAAAGAAAAGAAAAGAAGTTTGAGTGAGTGAGAGTGATAGGAAAGTGAAAAAATAAAGATCTAAAGGAGTGACAGCCTGGGGAAGGAGTTTTATAAGCTAGAAGATGTTTGACTAGTGAGGCAAAGAAGTTGGTAGAATTGGAGGATGAAGCTACTGGAGGGGGCAAAATAACAGAGACAGAACAGAGGAATTGCAGATAAAAGTGTGGTGCAGTTTGTGATTGGGGAAAAGGGACATATCAAGCAGGGAGCAGAGCTGTTGGTTTTAACTGGGTTAACTGCTCCCACTTCATCAGGCCGCTATGAGGATTAAATGAGATAGTATCTGAAAATCACTAAGAACAGAGGTTGGCATATGGCAAGTGTCCAATTAATGTTAGCTATTGAGCTTATTCTTGATTGGAAGGTAATTCAATGCTGGGGAAAGAAATGAGCAATGGGGCGGCTAGGCGCAGTGTCTCACACCTGCAATCCCAGCACTTTGGGAGGCCGGGGCAGGTGGATCACTTGAGGTCAGGAGTTTGAGACCAGCCTGGCCAACATGGTGAAACCCAGTCTCTACTAAAGATACAAAAATTAGCCAGGTGAGATGATGGGTGCCTGTAATCCCACCTAATTGGGAGGCTGAGGCAGGAGAATCGCTCAAACCCAAGAGGCAGAGTTTGCAGTGAGCTGAGGCCACTGCACTCCAGCCTGGACTACAGAGTGAGATGTCATCTCAAAAAAAAAAAAAAAAAAAAAAAAAAAGAAAGAAAGAAAGAAAAAGAAAAAAATAAATGAATGGGATATGAGGCTTCACGAAGAAGTGGTCAGCTAACAGCAGACAGCCCTGTGTGATTAGATTGCAAAATGAAGGAGAATAGAGCTGGGCCATGAGGGGCCTTCAATATTCTGCTCAAGGGATTGGACTAAGATAGACCCAATAGGGGGCCTTTAAAGATTTTGGGGGATTCAATCTATGTTTTAGAAAGGCATACTCTGGAGCAGGCTGAATGAGATAAAAATCTTTGCAGATGTGCATAGAGAAGATGATGAGGAGGGCCTGGATTAAGATGGTGGGGTTGAAAAGATGGATATCAATAGCAGAATGATACAGAACTAGACTCTACCTGATGAGGATGCTGACTAGAATGGAAGGTAGACTGAGAGAGAAGACCTGAGGCATTTACCAGAGGGACTGGGGGGAGGGTGGTGGTGCCAGCAGCACAGATGTGAGAACTGAAACTGCCTAGGAGAGGGCACTTTAAAGACAGCACTTTAAAGATCTACAAAGAAAGAGCTGGCAAGAAGAGGAGCCAGGAAAGGAGAGAGGAGGAGCAGTTGGAGATTGCCTGTCTGACTTGCTCTGGATAGGACATAAACATTTACCAGATACCAGCAGCATGCCAAGGACGAGGCTGGGTGCTGGTAACTGAGCATGACAAGTACAGAACCTGTTTATAAAAGCAGCTTTCAGGCTGAGCGCAGTGGCTCATGCCTGTAATCCTAGCACTTTGGGAGGCCGAGGTAGGCAGATCACCTGAGGTCAGAAGTTCGAGACCAGCCTGGCCAACATGGTGAAACCCCATCTCTACTAAAAATATAAAAAAATAGCTGGGCATGGTGGCGGGCACCTGTAATCCCAGTTACTCGGGAGGCTGAGGCAGGAGAATCGCTTGAACCTGGGAGGCAGAGGTTGCAGTGAGGCGAGAGTGCGACATTGCACTCCAGCCTGGGCAACAAGAGTGAAATTCTGTCTCAAAAAAAAAAAAAAAAAAAAAAAAAAGCAGCTTTCATGAGCAATATCCTGGTGGCCACCCAAGTTCATGAGGCAAACGCAAGATACATTTCCCTCTCTATGAGGCAACCTTGGCAGACCAGGAAGGGAATTATGAGATAAGGCTTTAAGCTTGATCAATGGATTCTGATCGAAGTGAAGTGGGTTCTTACTCATATTCAACAGCATTAATAGTAATTGCTAACTCCTTAATAATTCAATAAGAGCTTTTGTATAATCGGTGATTTAAAAAGTTTTACAGGCCGGGCGCGGTGGCTCACGCCTGTAATCCCAGCACTTTGGGAGGCCGAGGCGGGCGGATCACAAGGTCAGGAGATCGAGACCACGGTGAAACCCCGTCTCTACTAAAAATACAAAAAATTAGCCGGGTGCGGTGGCGGGCGCCTATAGTCCCAGCTACTCGGGAGGCTGAGGCAGGAGAATGGCCTGAACCCAGGAGACGGAGCTTGCAGTGAGCCGAGATCGTGCCACTGCACTCCAGCCTGGGGGACAGAGCGAGACTCTGTCTCAAAAAAAAAAAAAAAAAAAAATTAAAAAATAAAAAGTTTTACAAAATCTTCACGCTATTCAATTGTTTAATATAGATTAACATCTCTCTCTCTCTCTCTTATTTTTTTTAAGAGACAGAGTCTTACTCTGTTGCTTAGGCTGATCTTGAACTCCGGGTCTCAGATGATCCTCCCACCTCAGCCTCCCAAAGTGCTCAGATTACAGGTGTGAGCCACGCCACCTGGCCAGATTAACACCTCTTCTAAGAGCAGTGAGTCTTGAATGATAAATTTTGCTCCTCAGAAATATATATATTTTTGAAACAGGGTCTTGCTCTGTCATCCAGGCTGGAGTGCAGTGGTGCAGACACAGCTCACCGCAGCCTCAACCTCCTAGGATCAGGTAATCCTCCTTCCTCAGCCTCCTAAGTAGTTGGGACTACAGGCATGCACCACCATGGCCAACTGATTAAAACAATTGTTTTGGCCAGGCATGGTGTCTCACACCTGTAATCCCAGCACTTTGGGAGGCCAAGGCTGGCGGATCACCTGAGGTCAGAAATTAGACACCAGCCTGGCCAACATGGCGAAACCTCATTTCTACTAAAAATACAAAAATTAGCTGGGCATGGTGATGTGCGCCTGTAATCCTAGCTACTCAGGAGGCTGAGGCAGGAGAATCGCTTAAACCCGGGAGACAGAAGTTGCAGTGAGCCAAGATCATGCCACTGCACTCCAACCTGGGCGACAAGTGAGACTCTGTCTCAAAAAAAAAATTTTTTTTTTTTTTTTTTTTTAACACATGGGGTCTCACCATGTTGCCCAGGCTGGTCTTGTACTCCTGGGTTCAAGTGATGCTCCCGCTTCAACCTCCCAAAGTGCTGGGATTGAACCACCGCACCTGGCCAGAAATATCTTTTGAAGTAGGCATTGCTTACTATTACTGGCTGCTGGACCCATAATGGGGGCTGAGTCCTATGACCAGCCTGGACATCTTGGCCAGCTTCTTTTTTTTTTTTTTTGAGACGGAGTCTCGCTCTGTCGCCCAGGCTGGAGTACAGTGGCCGGATCTCAGCTCACTGCAAGCTCCGCCTCCCAGGTTCACGCCATTCTCCTGCCTCAGCCTCCCGAGTAGCTGGGACTACAGGCGCCCGCCACCTCGCCCGGCTAATTTTTTTGTATTTTTTAGTAGAGACGGGGTTTTACTGTGCTAGCCAGGATGGTCTCGATCTCCTGACCTCGTGATCCGCCCGTCTCGGCCTCCCAAAGTGCTGGGATTACAGGCGTGAGCCACCGCGCCCAGCCGCCCAGCTTCTTGAGAGGTGCCAGCATCACATCAGGATATATGTATGAGCTGCATTCTGCACTGACTCTTTCACCAACTTAATGAGTACTCTGGATTCCCTGATACCATTCTTAAAAAGAGTTTGAGGAAGATACTTTCCTTCCACATGATTAATGCTGATTCATTAACCAGAGAATGCAGGAGTTAGAAGGGACTTTAAGAATCATCTAAGTAGTCCTGTTAGCCTTAGAAAGAGTAATTCTAGGGATATTTTGTGAAATCCTCACTGACTATGTTTGGGAAGTAAAATGATTGCTTTGTTAAGGTGTTCAGGTTTGGGTGTTTAGGGTATGTAAAAATAGGTATTTTACATAATAGTAGTAACTAGACTGGTGAAAAAAAACCCAGACCAATTATTTACCTCTAATTCAGCATTCCATTGTGCTATCTCTCTCCTATAACTCAGGCTTTTCTAAGTTGTAAAGAACAAGGGTATGGAGTCTTTCTACCTCCCTCCTGCATGTTCGCTCTGAGATGCTGGCTATGGTGGGCAAGAAGGAGGCTAAGCCAAGGAATCCCCAGCCATTCCTGTCACACCCAGAAAAAGAGAGGGCTTTTAGGGCACTGTGGGCAGGCAAAGCTGAGGGAAATTTGGGATTTGTGCTAATTTCCAGGAAGACCTTGTCTGGTGATGCTCAGATAGCTTTTGCAGGGTGAATTCTTCTCAAAAGGCAGTGGTCTCCAGATCAGGGCAGTCCACCACTACGGTGAGTTACAGTCCTGATCTGCTGATCAACACCCTCTTAGCAGTGCCCCTATGGACAGCTGTCGCCCCCCTTCCATTGTCTAAGGGCAACAGCAGAATGTCTGAGGATAGGTCTTACAGGTTGCATTGCTCTTGCTCCCCTTCGGCTTGCCTGCTTCTTGTCAGATGGGAGCTGTATCAGTGGGCACCCCACCTGTGTACCAGAGCTCCTGCTTCTGCAGGAGACTGAGGCCAGTATTTCCCCCTTGTCTTGGAAGATTCTAACACAGGTCCCCTTCTTCTTTCTCCTTTAGCCAGTCTTGTAAAAATTTGTCAATATCGGTACCCAATTCCTTCTAAAATTAGTATTTCTTAGATGTAGGCAAGGAACTAAGCATTAAATATTGCAGCAGAAAATATGCACGCCTACCAGGCTAGGGATTTATAGAGAAAATATACAAGAGAGATCCAAATCACTTCGAAATCATTTCCAAGTGGGTTGACGCTATTTGATGTGGTTACTTAAGAGTGTAGATAAAAGATACACTTGCAGTGCTGGCCAGAAGATAGCCTTAGTTATTACAAATGTTGCATCTGGCTTTGCAGAGAGCAAATGCCTAGACACACTCTCAGGGATGGGATGGGATTTGTTAAACAATCTCTTGCATCCAGTCTTTGAAACATAAAAGCCGTTGATATTCTTTTAGAGCAGGTGAAAAATGCTTGGACTTTTCTTAGAAAAGGGAGAACATTCCTAGAATTAGCATCTAAAACATGTCAAAATTTAGCTTGCAAAAACGAGTTAAAAATGAACTACTGTTCTACAGCAATGTTTTCCAACTGAGGTCCACAAATCCCTGAGAGTCTGTGGCTAAATTCTCAGGGGTTCATGCATTCCTAGAAAAATTTTTACTTAAATAATAATCTGAAACATTTCACGATTATTTCCTTGACAACTTCAAATGAATGTATGTTCACGTGATTTTAGTGCTTATATTTATACATGTGAAAGCACAAGAGTCTTCTCAAAGTAACTGAGATTTTTTTCCTTTTAAAAAACACCTAGTGGGCCAGGCATGGTGGCTCATGCCTGTAATCCCAGCACTTTGGAAGGTTGAGGTGGGCGGATCACAAGGTCAGGAGTTCAAGACCAGCCTGGCCAAGATGGTGAAACCCCATCTCTACTAAAAATACAAAAATTGGCCAGGTGCAGTGGCTCAAACCTGCAATCCCAGCACTTTGGGAGGCCGAGACGGGCAAATCACGAGGTCAGGAGATCGAGACCATCCTGGCTAACATGGTGAAATGCCGTCTCTACTAAAAAATACAAAAAAGTAGCCGGGCGAGGTGGCGGGTGCCTGTAGTCCCAGCTACTCGGGAGGCTGAGGCAGGAGAATGGCATAAACCCGGAAGGCGGAGCTTGCAGTGAGCTGAGATCCGGCCACTGCACTCCAGCCTGGGCGACAGAGCGAGACTCCGTCTCAAAAACAAACAAACAAACAAACAAAAATTAGTCAGGCATAGTGGCAGGCACCTATAATCCCAGCTACTTGGGAGGCTGAGGCAGATAATTGGTTGAACCCGGCAGGTGGAGGTTGCAGTGAGCCAAGATCGTGCCACTGCTCTCCAGCCTGGGTGACAGAGTGAGATTCCATCTCAAACAAACAAACAAACAAACAAAAGAAAACACTGAGTGAACCCTAATGTAAATTATGGATTCCAGGTGATAACTATATGTCAATGTTGGCTAATCAAGTGTAACAAATGTACCATTTTGGTTGGGGATGCTGATAACCAGAGAGGCTGTGCAGGCGTGGGACAAGGGCTATAACTTCTGCTCAATTTTGCTGTGAACTTAAAACTGCTCTAAAAAATAAAGTCTGTTAGAAAAAAAATTATTTAAAAAATGACCCAATACTGTATGTAAGCTAAACATGAACAGAAAAGTTAAATTACAAGAAAAAAAAGATCCATCCATCACTCAAAGTTAACCAATCCTGCTCCAAAGTATTGGGGGCTAAAAACCAGCTGACGTTCACTAGGCAATTAAGGCTAATCTATCTGCATCAACCCTCTTTCTCCAGTCTTATGGGACCCTTAGCCTCTCTCGAGTAGAGTCAGTATGGACCCATGCAGGCACCATTTGGTGGGACCTGCCCCTGGGAGCAGATAAGGTCTAGAATTACCAATGTGAAAACATATTTCAGACCCAGTATCTAATGGACCGGGGTGAATCTCAAGCATCTGTGTGTACATCAAACTCCAGGCACTTCCTCAGTGATGCATACAGTTTTCCATGTCCATGTGCCTGGGCTTCTGCCCTGATGTAGTTGTCTGTTCCTCTACTGAGAATAAAGCCTGCCCAGTTGGTCAAGACCGTAAGAGGGTCTGGCAAGATGACATGTTCAAGCCTAGTGACTTGAACCCGTTTTCTCTCCTAGATGCTGGCTATAGTCATCTAGCTCCAAACAAGGTCAACCCAGAATCACAGCAAGGCACCCCTGCCTGACTCTGACCATCTTGTTAGCTAGAAACATTTGCCGTAATGGCTTACCCAATAGATTGGGCCTCCTTGGAAATAGATACTAGTCCAGTTCAAGCCTGTATTCACCCCATTCCCAGGCTACTATAATCTGATGACTGACTCACTGGCATGTGCTGTTGAGGTCCCTGTGCCTCTGATAGACACAGCAGTCTAAGATATGACAATCTGGAGCAAGAGAAAGACAATGGGGACTGAGTTGAGGTACAATAGGAAGAATTTAATAAACCTTTTATAAAAAATCTTCTCTTGGGAAGTGTAATAAAATAAACAAATGTAAATGAAAATTTAAAAGTTAGATATATAAATCTGTTCAAGGATAATGCTGAGCCTAAGTCCATCCTAAGTGGGTCTCATTGGCCTTGCAGGCAAAATATCTCTTTATTACATGCATTTGTTTAGAAGTCGCAGTCCTTTGATGCCAACAAGTCTAATCTTATGCCTTACACTAAATGAACTGGCATCTAAAATATGTGAAAAATTAGGTTGTAAAAATGAATTTAAAGTGACTGGCTGCTCTGCCTATGGAGTAGCTATTCTTTTATTTCCTTTACTTAATAAACTTCCTTTCACTTTACTCTATGGATTTGCCTTGAATTCCTTCTTGGGCAAGATCCAGAACCCCCTCTTGTGGTCTGGATCAGGACTCCTTCCCGGTAACATCTTTCAGGTGAACCCTGAAGGGACAATACTGAGGAAACCCTGGCCCAAAGGAAATAGACTGCTGCACCAATTGGCCACCTTTGGCTGTACCTGCTTACGATGCCCTAGAAACTGCATGCTTTCCTGGGCCTGTTCCTCCAAGTGCTCTACCCTGAAGCCCATAATCCAATTAAGAAACTGGTAAATGAAAAATCTTAACAACTACTGAATATTCTTCTGTCTGTGTATTTATATGTGTTGTGTGTATGATATGAAAGCATTTTGATTAATTAGTTTAAAAATAATAGGTGCTTAAATCAAATATTGTCAGAAAAGTAAAAAGTATAAATGCTTTTTAGTTCATGAGACTTAAGCAATCTTTGAGAAATAAAAATAGTTTTACATGCAAGGAAAGTGAAATGTGGTTTTTGGTAAAAGATTATAAGAAGGCAAGTGAATGTGGATTTTTTTTTAACCTAGATTTAAGGGTTAAAGGATTGTTTTAGGTTAGATAGGAAAAAGCTGAAGTTTGAACAAGTTGTAGAAGGTGTGTGAAAAATTAATCTTGTAAAAGAAATTCTGTGTGTGAACATATTAGCTAAAATTAAAGGGGTATTATTCAGTTTATCCATAAATTGAAGACTGAAATAAAAGCACAACAGAGTTTTCTTAGAACACGAATCTGCCCTTTAACAAAAATTGTAAAGGGTTTTAAAAGGTTTATAAGAATCTTACCTTATGGTCAGACATTAAAATTGGATAGATTTGCCTATAAGGTTTTATTAAGAATCGGGTTTGAGCCTGGGCACAGTGGCTCACGCTTATAATCCCAGCACTTTGGGAGGCCAAGGCAGGTGCATCACCTGAGGTCAGGAGTTTGAGACCCATCCTCACTGGCGTGTGCTGTTGAGGTCCCTGTGCCTGGCCAACATGGCAAAACCCTGTTTCTACTAAAAATACAAAAATTAGCTGGGCGTGGTAGCTCACACTTGTAATCCCAGTTACTTGGGAGACTGAGGCAGGAGAATTGCTTGAACCTGGGAGGCAGAGGTTGCGGTGAGCCGAGATTGCACCACTGCACTCCAGCCTGAGCAACAGAGTGAGATTCTGTCTCAGGAAAAAAAAAAAAAAAAAGAATTGGATTTGACATCAATAATGCACTAATTCAATTGTGAAGTTTGACTTATTGGTATAAAAATCACATACGAAGCACTGTCAAATACAAAATGGTGTTTGGCTTTCTTTGGGCTATATTTGTATAAATATGTTATTGGTATATGTTCCAAAATCATAGAAAACTATAATTCTGATATGACTCAGTGTATGTTGTTAATCATTATAATTGTTATGTAAAAATTGTTATATGCCACAGAAGTAACCAAAATTCTTAGTCAACAGTGGCTTTAATAGAGGCTGCCCTAAGGTGTTTTGTCATCCATGGATAATTGTTGTCTTGTCTTGATCCTCTTTAGAAGGTGGTTTTATAATCAACTATAGAACTCTAATAGGTGTTATTGAATGTAGGTTTCTAATAACTTTGGAAATTGTGACATTAAAATAGAGGCAAAAGCTTTCAGGACTCATGGAGAGCTGAAATGTTCATGAATATCAAGCAAAACAGGAGTTAACTGCATGGATTGACCTAACAGAAGACTGAAGCAATCTTTTTTTAACTTTGGCTTAAAATGTTGCTGATCCTGGCCTGGTGCGGTGGCTCATGCCTGTAATTCCAGCACTTTGGGAGGCCGAGGTGGGTGGATCACAAGGTCAGGAGATAGAGATCATCCTGGCTAACACAGTGAAACCCTGTCTCTACTAAAAATGCAAAAAAAATTAGCCAGGTGTGGTGGCGGGCTCCTGTAGTCCCAGCTACTCAGGAGGCTGAGGCAGGAGAATGGCGTGAACCTGGGAGGCAGAGCTTGCAGTGAGCCGAGATCGTGCCGCTGCACTCCAGCCTGGTTGACAGAGCGAGTCTCTGTCTCAAAAAAAAAAAAAAAAAAAAAGTTGCTGATCATTCCTTTTGTTTTTTAGAGCCAAAGAAGCTTTTCTTTTGAGCTATTAACAGCTTTTAACAATTGAGTAAAGTATACTCCTGTGAACAAAATTTGAAGCATATTTGTTTCTCTCTACCCAATTTCTCCAAAATTTGGAAACCATTTGTGAATATTTTTAACTTATAGCAATATAATTGTTTGCATAAATGCAATAAGAATGTTTTCTTTTGTACCAGAACACAATTGGAGAAACTGATTTTTTACCAAGGCTTTGACTGGAATGACACTTTTTCCTTTAAGGAATCAAACTTGACTTACAGTGCCAATAAAAGCCCCTTAGGAAAACTGGCCTCATACATTGTCTACGTAGTCCCTGTACAGGGTTCCTGACCTGTGGTAAGTAAGGAATGTCACTTTATGACAAGTCCAGGAGCCTCAAGTTATCTTGGGACCTCAAGAGGAGAGAAATTTACCCAATTCATACAGATATTTGAGGGTACAGATCCATGGCTGGGCTCAGCTTTAAAAAAGTCTTATCTGAGATTCCTTCTAAGGAACAAAGTTCCATCAAAGCCGATTTAAAAAGCCTATCTGAAAAATAATTATTGTTGCTGTACTTTATACAAATAATCAGGCCACGTATAATAAAGCAAACCACTCTTACTTGTTTTTAGTAAAAATGGGAGACTAGAGAGAAAAAAGTTATCTTTCAAAAACTATGGTACATGTGTTATTAGAGTGTAGATTTTTATTTTATTTTATTTATTTTATTTTTTGAGATGGAGTCTTGCTCTCGTCACCCAGGCTGGAGTGCAGTGGCGTGATCGTGGCTCACTGCAGCCTCCATCTCCCAGGTTCAAGTAATTCTCCTGCTTCAGCCTCTTGAGTAGCTGGGATTACAGATGCCCACCACCACGCCCACTTGGTTAATTTTTGTACTTTTCGTAGAGACGAGGTTTTGCCATGTTGGCCAGGCTGGTCTCAAACTCTTGACCTCAGGTGATCCACCCACCTTGGCCTCCCAAAGTGCTGGAATTACAGGCATGAGCCACCGCGCTCAGCCAGAGTTAGTCTTATTGGTTGTTTTTAAGTTTTTTTTCCTGCAATTTTAACTGACTGCTTATTCCTGAGAACCAACCAGTGATCTCTGGCTGCTGCTTAGAAGAAACAAAAGGGATGGATAATGTAAAAATCTGGATCAATATTCTAATTCTGGCCACATATTGGAATCAGCTAGTGACCCCATATCAGCTTGGTTTCAACAATTGCCCAGTTCATAGAAAGCCTTCTTATTTAGTTTACTTGGAATAATTTCACTTATTTTGCTTTACCGTTGTGGAATATGTTATTGTTATACTCTTTGTGTAGGAATGCAGGATAAGCTTATTGAATGTTTCCTTAAATTGAACACTTATTAATCTTTTAGATATCACCTTTTGTCAGAGTTACAAATGGACTTCACCATAATGACGCTTTCTTTCTTTTTTTTTGAGACAGAGTCTCACTCTGTCACCCAGACAGGAGTACAATGGCCTGATCTCGGCTCACTGCAACCTCCACCTCCTGGGTTCAAACGATTCTCCTGCCTCAGCCTCTTGAGTAGCTATGATTACAGGCACCCACCACCACACTTGGCTAATTTTTATATTTGTAGTAGAGACAGGGCTTCACCATGTTGCCCAGGCTGGTCTTGAACTCCTGATCTCAAGTGATCTGCCTGCCTTGGCCTCCCAAAGCACTGGGATTCCAGGTGTGAGCCCCTGCGCCCAGCCTCTATACTGACACTTTCTGTCAGAGCTCCTCTCTACCCCAAATACAAGAGACCCTAATAGGCAGTAATATCATTGCCCCTATTCAGCCTGAAGAAGTCACAGAAGATGGATCTTCATCTCTCTACAACCCTTAGGATTAAGGTTCTCTTATAAAAGGAAAGGGCGAAATATGTCAGAGGCATTTGAACCAGAGCAATTCCATCTTGAATAGCGGCTGGGTAAAATAAGGCTGACACCTACTGGGTTGCATTCTCAGGAGGTTAGCATTCTTACTTATGAGATAGGAGGTCGGCACAAAATACAGGTCATAAAGACCTTATTGATAAAACAACATGCAGTAAAATGTTGTTTTACTGCATGCCCACCAAAACCAAGATGGCAATGAAAGTGACCTCTGGTGGTTCTCATTGCTCATTATTCGCTAATTATAATGCATTAGCATGCTAAAGGACACTCCCACCAGTGCCACTGACAGTTTACAAATGCCATGGCAACGTCAGGAAGTTACCCACTATGGTCTAAAATGGGGAGGAACCCTCAGTTCTGGGAACTGCCCACCCCTTTCCCGGAAAACTCACGAATAAGCCAACACTTGTTTAGAGTATAATCAGGAAATGACTGTAAGTCTTCTTAGTGCAGCAGCCCACTTTGCTGCTCTGCCTGTGGAACAGCCATTCTTTATTCTTTTACTTTCTTTTTTTTTTGAGACGGAGTCTTGCTCTGTCGCCCAGGCTGGGGTGCAGTGGTGCGATCTCAGCTCACTGCAGCCTCTGCCTCCCGGGTTCCAGCAATTCTCCTGCCCCAGCCTCCTGAGTAGCTAGGATTATAGGCGCAAGCCACCACACCCGGCTACTTTTTGTATATTTAGTAGAGACAAGGATCACCTCAGGTGATCCGCCCGCCTCGGCCTCCTAAAGCGCTGATATTACAGGCGTGAGCCATAGCGCCCGGCCTATTCCTTTACTTTCCTTTTTTGTTTTAGATGAAATATCGCTCTTGTCCCCCAGGCTGGAGTGCCATGGGGCGATCTCGGCTCAATGCAACCTCCACCTCCTGGGTTCAAGCGATTCTCCTGCCTCAGCCTCCCGAGTAGCTGAGATTACAGGCGTGTGCCACCACGCCTGGCTAATTTTTGTATTTTTAGTAGAGACAGGGTTTCACCATGTTGGCCAGGCTGGTCTCGAACTCCTGACCTCAAGTGATCCGCCCGCCTCAGCCTCCCAAAGTGCTGGGATTACAGGTGTGAGCCACCGTGCCTGGCCTCCTTTACTTCCTTAATAAACTTGCTTTCACTTAAAATAAATAAATAAAGTGACCTACGTTCTACAGCAACATTTTCCAACTGAGATCCACAAGAGAACTCTTGCCTTCCTCTTCTTGGCCTCAGGTCTGAACTCCCTGTCCTGCGACCCATTTCCTTTATCACACTCCAACCTCCTCCTCACGTCTGGCCTCAGTCTTATCTCCTACATCTGGCGTTGTCCTGACTTCCACACTTGACACCTGACACTATCTTCTTGGCAATAACCTTAGTTCCCAACTGACCGGACTAAGGTTCCCTATTTGTGATAGTCAGCTTCAGAATACTTTAAATAAATGCCTTTCCTGATTAAGTACACTCTAGAAGCCCTGATGATCTGGGGCTTTGAACCACACCCTGTGAGTATCAAGGGCAACGACGGAGGCCATCAGTTTGCTAATGAGAACAGGAGCCTCTTCACTAGCCAGGAGAACCTGGAGACCTTACTCTCCTCCAGAAGCCCTGTTCACGCCTCTAACACTTCAGCCCTAAAAAGTATTCAATGGCTTAGTTTAGCCATAGGGCAAAAGGGTTTTCCCTCAAAGAAATGTTTTCCCCCTTTAGGCAGAGTGATATTTTTGGTGTCCAGACTAACAGGGATGATGAACAGATGAATTATTTAGTGGAGGTGATGCATTATGCAGTCACTAAATCCACACATCTGGGACACCCTTTGGTTTTTTTCCTCCCTCTTATCTTTGACAATCAATTGTTCATCAAGCCTTAGAAACGCTACCTCTGTAGCAGCACTAGAAACTATCTCCTCTCAATTTCCTCTGCCATTGTTTCTTTTCTGACTCTCCTTTCTCACCTGACCATGCCCATTGGTTCCACTGCACCAAGTCTGGAGCCCCCTTCCCAAGCTGCTCTCCACAGTATTGTCAGAGAAATCTTTCTAAAATGAAAATCAGATCAAGTTATCGCCCAGTTTGACGTACTTCAAAGCTCCTTATAGTTTTAAGACATTTCAATTCCATAACCTTCGCCTCACACATGGTCTTTGTGATCTGGCATTTGCCTGGCTCCCTCACTTGATCTTCTGTCATATTCCCTCAGGCATGTGGACTCCAGCTATCTGGAAGAACTCATATGGAATGCAACTGGCTAATTCCTACTTGTTCCTTAAAGCTCAGATCACAGGTAACCTGTCTCTAGTGTCTTTCCTGGCTCCTGCATCTGAGTCCATGGTACCTTTGTGTGCGGTCCTCACATCATTAGTCAGTTTGTTGGCTTTTACTAGACTGCAAGTTCCTTGAGGGCAAGGACTTGACTTGCCATTTTGTACTCCCAGGACCTGATATTTGAGATACAGTATATGCTCAAAAAATGAGTGCTAAATGGACAAACAAATATATTTCAAAGATTAATAAAGAAACAAAGTGAAATCCATGTTCCTCTCATGTCCTCTCAGAATCCTGTTTCATCCTGACTTCCATGTGAACCTGGCTCAGTGGGGCACCAGTGTTTTGTAAATACCTCAATCACAACTACAGAGTGTGCATCAAACACTGAGAATCCCAGGCAGATGACAAGAGTGGCTGAAGGTGACTGACCCAAGTGGTCAGGGAAGTAAGAAGGTAGGAGGACAGCTGGAGCCAGGGACTGTTAACAGAAGCCAAGAGTGGTTTGTGGGTTGGGGGAGTGGTCAACATTGGCCAGAGCTGCTGAGAGGTCCAGTAGGACTGGGACTGAAAAGCATCCTACTGATTTCACAAATAGGAAGTTACCAGTGACTCTGGAAAGAGGAGCTTCAATGGCAGCGAGAGGAAGGAGGATGATGAGCCAGAATTTAATGCATTGGGGAATTAATAAGAGGATGTGAAGACAATACATGTAGATAATACTTGGTTATGAAGGAAGAGAGAGAAGTAGGGCAGTAGTGGGATGAGGAGGGTTAAGCAGAGGTTCGTGTTTATTTGTTTTTAATGATGAGAGAATCTTGAACAAACAAATATGGAAAGAACCCAAGCAATACAATAGGAATAGAGGCAAATGAAAATTTCCAGGAAGGCATGCTATGGTATAACAGATTACATGGCATAGGTCAGAACTATTGACAAAATGTCAATAATGAGGCTGTAAATAACAGACGTCCAGGTGTAGTCCTGGCAGCTAGTTGTAGGAAACAGATTGCTGTTAACTATTCTCTCCAAGTTCTGGGAATTTATTTCATAGGTAAGGCAATGGAGTGAGTGAAAATTTGATATTCACAACCTGTTTCAGGCTAAGGATAAAAGGCAGAAATAAGCAAGTTCACAGGAGGGAAACAGTGACACTGACTTTCACAAAATGGGATAAAAAGCAATGGCTTTGGGGTTAGGGTTGCCAATAGCCAGTTACAATTTGATTTTAAGCTGGGCATGGAGGCTCACACCTATAATCACAGTGCTTTGGGGGGCCAAGGTGGGAAGATTGCTTAAGGCCAGGAGTTCGAAACCAGCCTGGGAGACAGAGGAAACTATGTCTCAAAAAATAATAAAAATAAAATAAAATAAAATTTGAATTTCAGATAAACAAGTGAATAATTTTTTCAGTATAATTATGTTCTGGCAGGGCATGGTGGCTTACGCCTATAATCCCAGCACTTTGGGAGGCCGAGGTGGGCAGACCACGAGGTCAGGAGTTCAAGACCGGCCTGGCCAATATGGTGAAACCCCATCTCTACTAAAAATACAAAAATTAGCTGGGTGTGGTGGCGCGCGCCTGTAGTCCCAGCTACTCAGGAGGCTGAGGCAGAAGGATTGCTTGAACCCAGGAGGTGGAGGTTGCGGTGAGCCGAGATTGCACCACTGCACTCCAGTGTGGGCGACAGAGTGAAACTTCATCTCAAAAAAAAAAAAAAAAAAATTTGTTCTATGTTAAATTTGGGACACACTTAACATTAAAAAATTATTGTTTATCTGAAATTAAAATTTAATTAGGCATTTTGTATTTTAGTTGTAACCCTATGTAGGGTACATACCTATTTGCAGGACAGTTAATCCGTTTATTGAATCACAAAATGCTAGTTGTGAAAAAACCTCAGAGATAATCTAACACAATGCTTCTGTTTGATGAAGAGAAGCCTGAGGGTCAGAGCATGAATGTGCCTGCCCGCTGTCGCAAAAGGTGGAGCTGAGGACTGATCCTGGACTGCTCGAGGTTGCTACAGAAGAATAATTCCTAATTCTATTTTTGAGTCTAGCTTTAGGAGACATAACGAAATTCCCTAAGATGCCTTAGAATCACAATAATTTTAATAAACATTATTCAATAAAGAAATACATATATATTCCATGACTTCTTTAGGAATTACTGAGGAAAAAGGTACATTGTTGAATTGATCTGTCATTCATAATACATCCCAATTACAAAAAGGTTAATAACCTTTACACTGGAAATGAGTCCAAGGGAGGGACCATGACTACTTTTCTTTTTCTCTCTTTTTTTTTTTGAGACAGAGCCTCGCTTTGTCGTGCAGGCTGGAATGGAGTTGCACGATCTCGGCTCACTGCAGTCTCCACCTCCTGGGTTCAAGTGATTCTGCTCAGCCTCCCGAGTAGCAGGGATTACAGGCGCCCGCCACCACACCAGGCTAATTTTTGTATTTTCAGTAGAGACGGGGTTTCACCATGTCCGCCAGGCTGGTCTCAAACTCCTGGCCTCAGGTGATCCGCCCACCTCAGCCTCCTGAAGTGCTGGGATTACAGGCGTGAGCCACTGTGCCCGGCCTGACTACATAAGTTTTCATGGGTAACGTCTAGCGTGCTTGTAAGTAGGAGGCTGACAATCATCTAATGAAAAAAATACTGCATAATTTTTTCTCAGGTTCTATTTAATAAACTTGAAATTAATTGTGTGATCACAGAGGATCAGTCTAGGAAAACACCTGCAAAATTAGAACACAGGCAGGACAATGAACTAAATATGCCACAGTGGGAAGACTGGAGAGTGACAGCAAGACTAGCATCTGATTAGAATTTTTTTTTTTTTTTTTGACACAGCGTTTCACTCTTGTCGCCCAGGCTGGAGTGCAGTAGTGCGAGCTCGGCTCACTGCAACCTCCGCCTCCTGGGTTCAAGCAATTCTTCTGCCTCAGCCTCCTGAGTAGCTGGGACTACAGGTGCCTGCCACCATGCCTGGCTAATTTTTTTTATTTTTAGTAGACAAGGTTTCGCAATGTTGGGCAGGCTGGTCTCAAACTCCTGACCTCAGGTGATCTGCCTGCCTCAGCCTCCCAAAGTGCTGAGATTACAGGCGTGAGCCACCATGTCCGGCCTAGAATTTTTAAAGTATAGATGAGTGCTGAAGAAACAGGATATGGTTTCAGCTCTGTAACTTTGTAAAAACAGATGAATGAAGTGTAAGATTATCTTGGTCAAATACTTGAAAGATGCAATGACTCATTCTTAAAAAAAAACAAAACAAAACTTGGATTTCAACCCAGAGACTCCAGCCCAGAGGTTCCCAAACATTACTGTGCCTTAGGATCATTTGGGGAGTTAAAAAAAAAAAATTCGGGTTTTTAATCACCCACCCCATTAGATTCATGCAGAGTACAGTGGAGCCTAGGTATCTGTGTTTTATCAAATGCCCCAGGTAATTCTTTTTCTTTTTTTTTTTTTTTTTGAGATGGAGTCTCACTGTGTCACCAGGCTGGAGTGCAGTGGATGATCTAGGCATCTAGGCTCACTGCAACCTTAGCCTCCCGGGTTTAAGTGATTCTCCTACCTGAGCCTCCTGAGTAGCTGGGATTACCGGCACATGCCAACACACCCAGCTAATTTTTTTTGTATTTTTAGTAGAGATGGGATTTCACCATGTTAGCCAGGCTAGTCTCGAACTCCTGACCCCAGGTGATTCACCTGCCTCAGCCTCCCAAAATGCTGGGATTGCAGGCATGAGCCACTGTGCCTGGTCTGCCCCAGGTAATTCTATTGCACCTAGGCTGCAGATCAACCTCTGTGTTTTACAAAACACCACTCTAGTCAGTCTGGATGGAGAGTGGTCATGTAAAGTCTAGGCTATAGAGGCCATATGTGTCGGCTAAAGCACAGATGACAGACCACATGGCCCTATGTGTACCTTTGAGAAGTTACTTACTCTCCCTCTAACTCAGTTTCCTCATCTGTAAAATGGGAGTAATAACAGCATTTACTCCTAGAGAATTTAACAACTTAATAAATTTAAGGGATGTAGAATAGAGTTGGACACAGAGTAAAAACCTGGCTGGGCATGGTGGCTCACGCCTGTAATCCCAGCACTTTGGGAGGCCGAGGCGGGCAGATCATGAGGTCAGGAGATCAAGACCATCCTGGCCAACATGGTGTAACTCTGTCTCTACTAAAAACACAAAAAAATAGTCAGGCATGGTGGCGCACGCCTGTAGTCCCAGCTACTCGGGAGGTTGAGGCAGGAGAATTGCTTGAATCCTGGAGGCAGAGGCTGCAGCGAGCCAAGATTGCGCCACTCCACTCCAGCCTGGGTGACAGAACAAGACTCCATCTAAAACAAAACAAAACAAAACAACAACAAAAGAAAAAATGCCAGGCGCGGTGGCTCACGCCTGCAATCTCAACACTTTGGGAGGCTGAGGTGGGTGGATCACTTGACGTCAGGAGTTTGAGATCAGCCTGGCCAACGTGGTGAAATTCCATCTCTACTAAAAATACAAAAAACTAGTCAGGCATGGTGGTGGGTGCCTGTAATCCCAGCTACTTGGAAGACTGAGAGGTAGGAGAATTGCTTGAATCCAGGAGGCAGAGGTTGCAGTTAGCCAAGATTGCACCACCGCACTCTAGCCTGGTCAACAAGAGCAAGACTTCATCTCAAGAAAAACAAAACAAAACAGAACAAAAAACAAAAAACACCTAATATATGTCAGCTATGATTGTTATTAGGCTGCTAGCAATGTTTCACTTAAAAGGGGAAAAGGAAGTGGCAACAGAAGGGAAATGGCTCAGAAGACAGCAAATATCTCACTTTACACCCCTGTCTTGCACTATGTTTGTGCTACTATTACCCCCAATATTCATAGCATGCAGCTTGGGGCCTCTGATGCCTTTGGGTTTTCTTTTTTTTTTTTTTTTTTTTTTTTTTTTTGAGACTTTGAGACGGAGTCTCGCTTTGTCGCCCAGGCTGGAGTGCAGTGGCACGATCTCGGCTCACTGCAAGCTCCGCCTCCCGGGTTCACGCCATTCTCCCGCCTCAGCCTCCAAGTAGCTGTGACTACAGGCGCGCACCACCACGCCTGGCTAATTTTTTGTATTTTTAGTAGAGATGGGGTTTCACCGTGTTAGCCAGGATGGTCTCGATCTCCTGACCTCGTGATTCGCCCGCCTCGGCCTCCCAAAGTGCTGGGATTACAGGCGTGAGCCACCGCGCTCAGCGCCTTTGGGTTTTCTATCTGTAATGCTCTTCTCCTGCTTCTTCACAAGCCTATCTTTCAACCCATTCCCATCTTGGCTGAGGTCATGTAGACCAGTCATCATCTTCAGGAGAACTTTCCCTAAATCTCAGGTTAGACAAAGTACCTCTCTTCCGAGATCTTTCTCTACACTTCCCCTTGTGCTCCATCTCTGCTCTTACCACGGCATGGTGAATATTTACAATCTCCTCCCCTCACTGGTCTGGGAGCTCCTTGAGGGGTGAGTCTGTTCTCCTTACCAATCTAGCCCCTGTTCTTCCCTGGCATAGAGTTAAGTAGAGCAGAGCCTGCCTCCACCAGGAGAGCCTGGGACACCTTCTTTACTGTGGCTAGTATTGCGCAAACAATTCTGGTGCTCAAGTTGCACCCCCTGGGCTGGCTCTTAGTGAAGATATTGAGTCTAAACTTGGGGTCAAAGAAAAATTAATTGCCAAGTTAGAAACCGCAAATTCGGGTTAATTTCTTTCCTTTTCTTTTCTTTTTTTTTGATATGGAGTCTCACTATGTTACCCAGGCTGGAGTGCAGTGGCACCATTATAGCCCACTGCAGTCTGGGTTCAAGTGATCTTCCTGCCTCAGCCTCTCAGGTAGCTGGAATTATAGGGCGTGTGCTACTGTGTCTGGCTAAATTTAGGTTAATTTCTAAGACCTAATGGCTAAAGAACCCCGACAATATGACCACAGTTGACCCTTGAACATGTTTGAACTGTGTGGGTCCACTTATACAAAGATATTTTTTCAACAAAAGTTACACCAACTGTGCCTGCCTCTCCCGCTTTCCCATCCACTTCCTCTACTTCTTCCGCCTCTGCCACCCCTGAGACAGCAAGATAGCCTACTCAATGTGAAGACAGGGATGAAGACCTTCATGATGATCCATTTCCACTTCATGAATAGTAAATACACTTTCTCTTCCTTATGATTTTCTTAATAACATTTCTTTTCTCTAGCTTACCTTATTGTAAAAATACAGTATATGATAAAGATACAAAATATGTGTTAATCAATTGTTTATTTTATCAAGAAGGCTTCTGGTCAATAGGCTACTAGTGGTTTGGGGAATCTAATGTTTTATGTAGGTTTTCAACTGTGTGGTGGGGGGTTGGCACCCTAACACTCTCATTGTTCAAAGGTCACCTGTAACTCTAAAAACAATGAAAAGGAATTGCTGGGATGGTGCTGTTTGGAATAATTCAGAGATCAAGGAGATTCATAAACTTAGTTTCCACGACAATCCCCCACCCCTGCAGGAAAAAAAAAAAAAAAAAAAAGCCAGGCTCGGTGGCTCAAGCCTGTAATCCCAGCACTTTGGGAGGCTGAGGCAGGCAGATCACAAGGTCAGGAGATCGAGACCATCCTGGCTAACACAGTGAAACCCCGTCTCTACTAAAAATACAAAAAAATTAGCCGGGCGTGTTGGCGGGTGCCTGTAGTCCTAGCTACTCAGGAGGTTGAGGCAGAAGAATGGCGTGAACGCAGGATGCAGAGCTTGCAGTGAGCCGAGATAGCGCCACTGCACTCCAGCCTGGGTGACAGAGCGAGACTCCCATCTCAAAAAAAAAAAAAAAGAGACTATTATCTGTTGAGCAGCTTCCCTTGTAAGTCAGGATACTAGGCAGTTAAAGGTCTTGATTCAGTCAACGTAAGAGGCTGGTGATGTGAGTACCACCTCACTCAATTCGTAGATATGAAGCCATGATTTCAGTTGCCCAAGAGTATCTGACACAATAAATGAAGTAATAGAAGATACTCATTCTTTTTTTTTGAGACAGAGTCTTACTCTGTTTCCCAAGCTGGAGTGCAATGGCGCGATCTCAGCTCAGGCAACCTCCCTCTCTTGGGTTCCAGCAATTCTTCCGCCTTAGCCTCCCCCTATCATGTGGGGCTAATTTTTGTATTTTTGTAGAGATGGGGTTTCACCATGTTGGCCAGGCTGGTCCTGAACCACTGACCTCAGGTGATCCGCCTGCCTCGGCCTCCCAAAGTGCTGGGATTACAGGCGTGAGCCACCACACCAGGCCAGAAGATACTCATTCTAATTCTGGAGATGAATGAGGTTATGTAAAATAGCACTGAGATTTTTCTAGAAAGAGACATGACAGCCAGATACTTGGTGTGTTTTTCAGACTAACACTTAGGGGTATATGGTAAGGTAACTAAGACATGTCCTCTCAGTCCTCTTACTTCTTTTCAGCATGAAGAGTCCTTTCTGGGTGAAAGGGCCCTCAGTTCCCCTTCTTCATGATTAGTACTGAGGAGAAGCTGCCCAGGGATGGGATGATTCCTAACAGGATATTCAGGACTTTTACTCTTCTTAAAGTACAGGGTCTATAATGCTCTTCAGGGCATGGGGGGAAATGCAGGGTCTGAAGCCCAGAAACTCTCCTTTACTTGTTGGGACTATTAAGCCCCAGCTGTTTCTAAGAAAGTTTCCTTGATTTTTCTTTCTTTTTTTTTTCAATATGGAGTCTCGCTCTGTTGCCCATGCTACAAGTGCAGTGGTGCAATCTTGGCTCATTGCAACCTCTGCCTCCTGGGTTCAAGCGATTCTCCTGCCTCAGTCTCCCAAGTAGCTAGGACTACAGGTGTGCGCCACGATGCCTGGCTAATTTTTGTATTTTTAGTAGAGAGGGGTTTCACTATGTTGGCCAGGCTGGTCTCAAACTCCTCACCTCGTGATCTGCCCGCCTCGGCCTCCCAAAGTGCTGGGATTACAGACGTAAGCCACCACGCCTGGCCTGGTTTCCTTAACTCTTGATGCCAATTAGGTTGTGAGGACTAATATTCCATCATGGGCAGTCTTGAGCACCTATGCAGTCATCATGTTAACACCCACAGGAGTCTCCAGCCCTAAATCATCTGTCCAAATCACCTCGTGACCACAACTTGCTCACTATGTGCCCTTTTGCATCACTCCCCACCCATTTATGAATGTGACCTAATTAGCACCCTTAAGGTCACCCTTAGTTACCTTACCATATACCCCTAAGTGTTAGTCTTAAGGTAACACTATTGCCTTTATTCCTAGGTGTTCTTCTCCAAACCCCTTTCTGTTACCTCACAATGACACAGTGTCACTTCCCCTCTCATACAGAAAGAATTAATACCACTACTCTGCAGTCAGTGGGCTGATTCTTCACAAAGGCCTTTACCATCTTAGAAGGACTATCAGCACTATATAAATTGACGTGAAACGTTATAAAACTGTTTGTCTCTTTATTCATGTTGCCACGTGAAAATGACTACATTGCATTTCAATAATATGGAAAGTAGCCAGGCACAGTGGCTCACACCTGTAATCCCAGCACTTTGGGAGGCAGAGGAGGGCGGGTTACCTGAGGTCAGGAGTTAGAGACCAGCCGGGCCAACATGGTGAAACCCCCGTCTCTACGAAAAACACAAAAATTAGCCGGGCGTGGTGGCGGGCACCTGTAATCCCAGCTACTTGGGAGGCTGAGGCAGAAGAATCGCTTGAACCGGGGAGGCAGAGGTTGCAGTGAGCTGAGATCACACCGTTGCACTCCAGCCTGGGCGACAAGAGTGAGACTCTGGCTCAAAATAATAATAATAATAATAATAATAATAATAATAATAATAATAAGGACAATGTGTTTGGGAAGACTAGTTTGACTTAAAGGTTACATGGCATACACAAAATTCCTTGTGAGGACATTCTAGGTGAGGCATTTCAAAGAGATAGGCAGTTATCTTCTAGAGCAGCTAATCTGCTTCTGGTATTAAGAGTCAATTTATATAGGCCATATGTAGTGGTTCACACCTGTAATCTGAGAACTTTGGGAGGCTGAGGTGGGTGGATCACCTGAGGTCAGGAGCTTGAGACCAGCCTGGCCAACATGGTGAAACCTTGTCTCTACTAAAAATACAAAAAATTAAGGCTGGGCCCAGAGACTCATGCCTATAATCCCAGCACTTTGGGAGGCTGAGGCGGGTGGATCACTTGAGGTCAGGAGTTCAAGACCAGCCTGGCCAACATGGTGAAACCCCATCTGTACTAAAAATATAAAAATTAGCCGGGCATAGTAGTATGTGCCTGTAGTCCCAGCTACTCTGGAGGCTGAGGCAGGAGGATCACTTGAGCCCAGCAGTTTGAGGCTGCCATGAGCTGTGACTAAGCCACTGCACTCCAGCCTGAGAGCAAGATCCTGTCTCAATGAAATAAAAGAAAATGTACAATTCAAGTTTTTAGTATGTTCACAGAGTTGTACAGCCATTACACTAATCAATTCAATTTTTTTACTATGTTCACAGAGTTGTGCAGTCATTACCACAATCAATTATCAAATCTAGAACATTTTCATCCCCCCCCACAAATAAATCATATTTTAATAAACCCCATTTTTCCCTCCTCCCAGCCCCTGGCAAACACTTATATACTCTGTTTCTATGGATTTGTTTCTGGGCATTTAATATAAGTGGAATTGTATGTAGCTTTTTGTGTCTAATTTATTTCACTTAGCATAATGTTTTCCAGTTTCATCCATGCTACAGCATCAATAAGTATTTTATTCCTTTTATGGCCCAAATAATATTGTAATTGTATTAACATACTACATTGTGTTTATCCACTTATCAGTGACAAACGTTTCGGTTGTTTCTGCCTGTTGGCTAGTGTGAAAAGTATTGCTATGAACATTCATATACAAGTTTTTGTTTGAATTATTATTTTCAATTCTTTTAGGCATTTACCTAGAAAGATAATTGCTAGTCATATGGTAATTCTATGTTTATTTTTAATTTTAATTTTTTTTTAGAGATGGGGTTTCACTATGTTGCTGAGGCTGGTCTTGAACTGGCCTCAAATAATCCTCCTGCCTCAGTCTCCCAAGTAGCTGGGGTTACAGGCACAAACCATTGTATCTGATGTTTATTTTTAATTTTTTGAGGAACTGCCAAACTGTTTTCCACGGTGGCTGCATCATTTTTCATGCCTACCAGCAATGTATTAGGGTTCCAATTTCTTTGCATTCTCACTAACACTTTTATTTTTCCTTTAAAAAATTTATGTAGGTGTGAGTGGCATCTCGCTGTGGTTTGGATTTACATTCCACTAATGACTTATGATGTTGAACATCTTTTCATGTGATTTGGGGCCATTTGTCCCATCTGACATCTTCTTTGGAGAAATGCCTACTCAAGTCCTTTGCCTGTTTTTCAACTGGACTGTCTTTTTTTTCTTGAGACAGTGTGTCACTCTGTTGCCCAGGCTGCAGTGCAGTGGTGTGATCTTGCCTCACTGCAACCTCTGCCTCCCGGGTTCAAGTGATTCTCCTGCCTCAGCCTCTTGAGTAGCTGGGATTACAGGCGCCCACCACCG
This sequence comes from Macaca thibetana thibetana, assembly GCF_024542745.1. Classification (NCBI taxonomy): domain Eukaryota; kingdom Metazoa; phylum Chordata; class Mammalia; order Primates; family Cercopithecidae; genus Macaca; species Macaca thibetana. Next base: position 5,052,797 of record NC_065593.1, on the reverse strand, counting down.
TACCCGGCTAATTTTTGTATTTTTAGTAGAGACGGGGTTTCACCATGTTGACCAGGCTGGTCTTGAACTCCTGGTCTCAAGTGATCTGCCCGCCTTGGCCTCCCAAAGTGCTGGGATTACAGGCATGAGCCACTGTGCCTGGCCACAGGGGCAATTTTAATAATTTTTAAAATTACTTTTTCAGCCACACATGGTAGCTGACACCTATAATCCTAGTGTTTTGGGAGGCTGAGGCAGGCAGATCACTGGGAGCCTCAGAGGTCAAGACCAGCCTGGGCAACATGATGAAACCTCGTATCTACAAAAAATACAAAAAAATTAGCCAGGCATGGTGGTGCGCACCTATAGTCTCAGGTACTTGGGAGGCACTGAGGTGGAGGGATCATCCCTGTCTCAAATTCCAGGCTGGTCTCAAACTCCTGGCTTCAAGCAATAATAATAATGTATTATTATTTTCTCTGCCTCCAGAGTATTGGGATTACAGGCGTGAACCACTGTGCCCACCCTATTTGTTGTCTTTTTGTTGTAAGACTTCTTTATATATTCTGAATGTCAATCCCTGATGAGCTATATGGCTTGTAAATATTTTCTCCCATTCTTCAGATTGTCTTTCCCAATCTAGGTTCAAATGATCCTCCTGCCTCGGCCTCCCAAAGTCAACTTCATTATTTTGCATGTGGATGTTCCAGCACCATTTGTTGAAAAGAGTATTCTTTTCCCATTGAATTGTCTTGGCACCATTGTTGAAAATCAACTGACTATATGTGAGAGTAGAATGTATTATTCTTTTTTTTTTCCTGCCAAGTCCAGGATTGAGGCTTAGAACGTATTACTAAAAAGAAAGAAACAAAAAAGAGCAACATAACATAATAAAGCCTACTCATCCTTCCATTACAGAAACCAGCCCATTAAGTTGTGTCTCAGTCTTAAGGAACTAGGTCTATCTGATCATAACAGTTGTACCAAACTAGTAGATGTAGCAACACATCATCTTGAATTACAACACAAACAGCTGCAACTTTACTTGTCCTAAGGGCTCTCTGGAACATCCCACACACGACTAGAAATTGTTTTTTGGAACTTGGTGTTATGGGGAAATAATCTGAAAGACTGACCCAATAACCTTTCTTCTGGACACTAACATTATTTGTCTTTAAGACTTGCATTTTAGAAAATTCGTTGCCTCATATACAGTTTTTGGTCCCAGTACAATTTTTGTAGAGGCAACGGTGAGCCAACTAAATTCATTTTGGTTAAGAAAAAAATGTCTACTTCCAGGCTGGATGTGGTGGCTCACACCTTTAATCCCAGCACTTTGGGAGGCCGAGGTGGGCCAATCACCTGAAGTCAGGAGTTCAAGACCAGCCTGACCAACATGGAGAAATCCCACCTCTACTAAAAATAAAATTAGCTGGGCGTGGTGGTGCATGCCTGTAATCCTAGCTACTAGGGAGGCTGAGGCAGGAGACTCCCTTGAACCCAGGAGGTGGAGGTTGCAGTGAGCTGAGATTGCACCATTGCACTCCAGCCTGGGCAACAGCAGCGAAACTCTGTCTCAAAAAATAAATAAATAAATAAAATAAAAATAAAAGAGGCCGGGCGCAGTGGCTCACGCCTGTAATCCCAGCACTTTGGGATTGGTGACAGTGGGAGACTCCATCTAAGAAAAAAAAATAAAAAGAAAAAAAAATCTCCTTCCTTCCTTCCTTCCTTCCTTCCCTTCCTTCCTTCCTTCCTTCCTCCCTCCCTCCCTCCCTCCCTCCCTCCTTCCTTCCTTCCTTCCTTCCTGCCTTCCAAGTTTTGCTCCTGTGGCCCAGGCTGGAGTACAGTGACGCTGTCTTAGCTCACTGCATCCTCCGCCTCCCAGGTTGAAGCGATTCTCCCACCTCAGCCTCCCGAATAGCTAGGATTACTGGTGCCCGCCACAACACCCAGTTAATTTGTATTTTTAGTAGAGATGGGGTTTCACCATGTTGGCCAGGCTGCTCTCAAATTCCTGACCTCAAGTGATCCGCCCGCCTTGGCCTCCCAAAGTGCTGGGATTACAGGCATGAGCTACCGTGCCCGGTGGAAATATGGACTTCTAGTTAAAGGACTAGTGTCATTTTCACTTTACTCTCTTCTCTCAAACCCCATTAAAAACAACAACAAAAGGAATAAGAATTAAATAGCATCAATTTCTATTAAGAAAGAAAGAAAAAAAAAAACACCGCTGAAAACCACAAAACATGATACATTCCTGCCTATTACTGTCAACCCTGCCCCAGAAAGAGGAGGGCATACAGCCGTCTGGTACATGCTGCACCTTGGACTTTTAACAGGATATAGAATTCCCTCAAAACTGAGCCTCAGAGGCATCTTCAGAGGCTCACCATCTTCAGAGACAACTAGTGTTCTTTTTGGTTGTTTTTTGCTTGTTTTTTTTCAGATGGAGTTTCGCTCTTGTTGCCCAGGCTGGAGTGCAACGGTGCGATCTCAGCTCACTGCAACCTCCGCCTCCTGGGTTCAAGTGATTCTCCTGCCTCAGCCTCCCGAGTAGCTGGGATTACAGGCGCCCGCTGCCAGTCCTTGCTAATTTTTGTATTTTTAGTAGAGATGGGGTTTCACCATGTTGGCCAGGCTGGTCTCAAACTCCTGACCTCAGGTGATCCACATGCCTTGGCCTCCCAAAGTGCTGGGATTACAGGTGTGAGCCACCGCGTCTGGCCTGTTGTTTGTTTTTTAAGGACATTAATTAATTAATTTTGTTTGAGACAGGGTCTCACTCTGCTGTCCAGGCTAGAGTGCAGTGGCAGTGGAGTGCATGGCTCATTGTGGCCTTGACTTCCTGGGCTCAAATGATCAGGAAGAGGGTCTTAAAAAGAGACTGGCTGGCATGGTGGCTCATGCCTGCAATCCTAGCACTTTGAGAGGCTAAAGTGGGCAGATCACTTGAGCCCAAGAGTTCAAGACCAGCCTAGGCAACATGGCAAAACCCATTTCTACTAAAAACACAAAAAATTCCCGAGTGTGGTAGAGCATGCCTATAGTCCCAGCTACTTGGGAGGCTGAGGATCACCTGAGCCCAGGAGGCAGAGGTTGCAGTGAGTTGAGACTACACCACTGCACTCCAGTGACAGAGTAATACCCTGTCTCAGAAACAAAACAAAACAAAAAACAAAACAAACAAATATAAAGGGTGAAAAATGGCTGGGCATGGTGGCCCATGCCTGTAACCCTAGCACTTTAGGAGGCTAAGGCAGGCAGATCACAAGGTCAGGAGTTTGAGACCAGCCTGGCCAACATAGTGAAATCCCATCTCTACTAAAAAATACAAAATTAGCCAGGCGTGGTGGCACACGACTGTAGTCCCAGCTACTTGGGAGGCTGAGGCAGGAGAATCGCTTGAACCCGGGAGGTGGAGGTTGCAGTGAGCAGAGATCACGCCATTGCACTCCAGCCCAGGTAACAGTGTGAGACTGTCTCATACAAATAAACAAACAACAAAAACCCCTCAATATTATATTATGAGCATCTTCCTGGGTTATTAAATATGCACAGAAAACTTTAAATTGTGGTTTAATGTTCTAGACCATGGCTATAAAACAGTTCACCTACTGCTAGATGTTTCAGTTGCTACCAGTTTTTTGCTATTATAAATAGTACTGCAATGAATATCACAATATATAAAGGCACCTCGAATCCTATTTTTGTGGTATTTGCAAACCTTTTCCAAACAACCTCTTCCAATGAGTGGTATTAGCTCCAAGTGTATGCTTTGTTCCTTCCTGGTCTCATTTTTTTTTGTATTTGACTTCCCTAGTCATATTACTTTAAGGCTCAGTCTCCCTTCAGTTCCCAGAATAAACTGGCTTTGAAGTAGTATCGAAGCAGCTTTCAGTTTTCACGTAATAGCTCTATTATCAGCTAGGTCTACTTTGGTCTCCTTCCTTGGTTTCTTTTCTAGGAAACATTCTTGTCCTTTGCACCCTTTGGGAGGACCAGAGCCCTGCCCTGCTCTTGCCAACAGGGACTGGAACTGTGCCCTTGAGCCTCAGCCCAGTCACTTCTTTGTGTATTTGGAGAAAAGGACTGCTGGAGGCTTTATTTTAATCTCTCAGAGTGAGAGGACACTTGGTCAGATCCACTTTGGCAGCAAGCTATGGTCTTTTTTGTTTTTTGTAGGGGGAAGCCTCTCACAGAGTTTCAAGAGGAGAAAGAGTTTAATTACTAACATGATCCCAACAGTCCCAGCCTCTGCTTTGTGGCTTCTCTTTCCCTGTTACGATTTGCATGGATTTATTGGAAAACACAATGACTTCCAGGAACTGTTAGCAAGCCAGGCCCATTTATGTTTCTTAGTAGGTACTAGATTCTATATCCTTGTTCAGCTTAAATTAAAAGTCTTGGACTTTTTAATGCTACATTGATGTCAAGACAAGCACTGGGAGAAACGAGATTTTTATTGTGCTGAAACCTTAGGACAATGGAGCCAAATCTATAGAATGGCAAAATAAATAGATGTAGAAAAATACTTTCAAACCTAAGTATTCATTTAGAACTTTCCATCCAGTGTGGCAATCAGGAACAGGAAGAGAGAGAGAGAGAGAGAGAAAGAACTTTCCAGAAGGTTAAAACTAGTAAGTCAAGGGTTTAGACTTTAAATAAAAGGAAAACAATTTCACTTAAGACTCAGAAATTAGTTTGCTAATTTCCATTTCTGGGTAAATAAAAACTGAGGAAAGTGGGTTGAATAGCTTAAGCATCATTCAAGTTCTTAGAGACCACACATTCACATGCTGGCCACAGGAAGAAAGTTTATTGTATAAATGGAATCATTCCTTTACTAAACAAACATAATTGAGCAAGTACTATATATCAAGGGTTCAAAGGGTCTTATGACCTACAGTAAAAAACTAGTGTATATGGGCCAGGCGCGGTGGTTCACGCCTGTAATCCCAGCACTTTGAGAGGCTGAGGCGGGCGGATCACGAGGTCAGGAGATCGAGACCATCCTGGCTAACACAGTGAAACCTCGTTTCTACTAAAAATAGAAAACATTAGCCCGACCTGGTGGTGGGCGCCTGTAGTCCCAGTTACTCAGGAGGCTGAGGCAGGAGAATGATGTGAACCTGGGAGGCGAAGCTTGCAGTGAGTTGAGATAGCACCACTGCACTCCAGCCTGGGCGATAAAGCAAGACTCTGTCTCAAAAAAACAAAACCAACCAACCAAAAAAAAAAAAAAATTCGTGTATATGCCGGGTGCGGTGGCTCACGCCTGTACTCCCAGTACTTTGGGAGGCCGAGGCAGGCGGATCACCTGAGGTTGCAAGTTAGAGACCAGCCTGAACAACATGGAGAAACACCATCTCTACTAAAAATACAAAACTAGCCAGGTGTGGCGGCGCATGCCTGTAATCCCAGCTACTCGGGAGGCTGAGGTAGGAGAGTCACTTGAACCCGGGAGGCAGAGGTTGCGTTGAGCCGAGATCACGCCATTGCACTCTAGCCTGGGCAACAAGAGCAAAACTCTGTCTCAAAAAAGAAAAGAAAAAAAGAAAAAAAAATTAGTTTATATGCTAGATATACAACACAGTGGAACAATGGGAATGTAACAAAAGTGTTCAAGAAAACCTGGGGCAAATCAGGGATGATGCCATGGGATCTAAGATAATTCTTCTGAAGGATAAACAGAAGGTTGCTAGAGGGACAAGACGAGCGGTGTTGGAAAATGAGGAAGCGTGTTAGAGGAGGGACTAGCACATACAAAGGCGTGGATGCATTAGACAGCATGGTGTATTGGAGGCACAGCTTAAATAGGAGACTGGGAGATGGAGAGGAGAAACATAGATTGGGGTACTGAGAAGTCCTACCTTTTTTTTTTTTTCTTAGACGAAGTCTTGTTTTGTCACCTAGGTGGGAGTACAGTGGCATGATCATCACTAATTGCAGCCTTGACCTCCTGGGCTCAAGTGATCCTCCTGCCTCAGCCTCCCCAGTTCCTAGAACTACTGGTGTGCAGCATGCCTGGCTAATTTTTAATTTTTAGTAGAGATAGGGTCTGGTGTGTTGCCCCGGCTGGTCTTGAATTCCTGGGCGCAAACTATTGAGCCTCCCATCTTGGTCTCCCAAAGTGCTGGGATTACAGGCATGAGCCACTGTGTCTGGCCAGTTCTACCTATTTTTGTTATGGGAATAGAGGTGATATGTGTATAAACAAGTGCTAAAAGATGAGGCTGAGCAAGGAAAAAGAAATTAGACCACAAACTGCTTTTTGTGTGTATTTTTTAAAAGTTTTAAAAAACCTTTTAGAAAAGTAATAATTGTATATATTCATGGGTTACAATGTGATCTTTTGATATAAGTATACATTGTAGGTTGATCAAATCAGGCTATTTATCACATTCATCACCTCAACTATAAATTGTTTCTTTGACCAGGAACAGCTTTTAGACCTTCAAGTTGTGCCAAACAATAGGTCATTGGGGCCCCATGCACTTTAATAGGCATAGGTTTTAATTGGAGGGATCTTGTTTGTTTTCTGTTTTTTTTTTTGAGATGGAGTTTCCCTCGTGTTGCCCAGGCTGGAGTGCAATAGCACGATCTTGGCTCACCGCAACCTCCGCCTTCCAGGTTCAAGCTATTCTCCTGCCTCAGCCTCCCGAGCAGCTGGGATTACAGGCACATGCCTCCACGCCTAGCTAATTTTTGTATTTTTAGTAGAGACGGAGTTTCACCATGTTGGCCAGGCTGGTCTCGAACTCCTGACCTCAGGTCATCTGCCCACCTCAGCCTCCCAAAGTGCTGGGATTACAGGAATAAGCCACCGCGCCGAGCCTTCTTTATTTTATTTTACCATAAACAGTCCTCTTCTGACTCCCTCACCATTTCTAGTCTAAGCGCTTAGGAGTGGTGTCTCTGGGTCACTCCCTACTCATCCTCCAGAAAGAAGCACACGAGAAGACTACACTGTTTATGAAAAGGTTTAAAGGCATTGTCATCTTTTAAAGGAACTCTGTTCTATGCTTTGAACTTATCAAGTAAAATATTATCAAAATGTACACAGAATTATTTCTAATCTAGCATTCACTTGGATGGCTAGAAGTTGAGTAGAGAGGGAGGAAAGTTTTATTAGTTATGTAGGGTAGTCTTTTAAATTATATATATGCTTTCAAAATTATATACATATAATTATTATTATATACACATAATTTTAAAAGTAATAAAGGCTTACTAAAAACAACCTACACAGATTCATGTGGAATTAAAAAGTGATTATCCCTCTTCCCTGGCTCCAACTAAGTAGTAGCTACTGTTAAAGAGTTTGGTGTCTATCCTTTTAGAAATTGTCTGTGCATACTACCTAAGTCTTGTCTTAGTGTTATTTAAAAAAGGAAAAGAGGCTGGGTGGGGTGGCCCACGCCTGTAATCCCAGCACTTTGGGAGGCCAAGGTGGGTGGACCATGAGGTCAAGAGATCGAGACCATCCTTGCCAGCATGGTGAAACACCGTCTCTAATAAAAATACAAAAATTAGCTGGGCGTGTTGGCGTGTGCCTGTAATCCCAGCTACTTGGGAAGCTGAGGCAGGAGACTCGCTTGAACCTGGGAGGTGGAGGTTGCAGTGAGCCGAGATCGCACCATTGCACTCCAGCCTGGTGACAGAGCGAGACTCTATCTCAACAACAACAACAACAACAACAACAACAAAAGAAATAAATTATCTGTGCATACAGAAATTCATGTTTTTGTTTTTTTAAATATAAATAAAATAATTCTATAGATTCTTCATAATATGCTAAGAAGCACAAAAGCAACAAATGAAGACCAAATCTGTTGGCTGCATTTCTCAATCACATACAGTTCCCAAGTATTCTGGAAAGGGTCTCTAATCTTCTTTCTAGGCCTGACCTTCAACACACACATAATGAAATATCTGTCCACAAATCCAGCAGCAATGACTGTCATGGCAAAACCTATTATTCATTTCCTATACCTTTCACTACTTTTCTCTTTCTTCAGCATCTAGCACAGTGTTATTCTAGGTACTGACTAGGTATCTGTTAACATCTGTGTAGCACACATTTTAACATCATACTAGATGTTAAGGTACTGGGTAAAGTTGCCAAAAGTCCCCATATAGTCATCTTATGATTGAGATTATGCCTTCTTTTCTTGAGAACTAGATTTTTCCCCCTTCTTTAACTGATTAGTTGAGGGGTTTACTTGGATGAGCTCCCCTGGCTAAATGTTTTGTAGTGAAGTTCAGAACAAGGGGAAAATAGAGCTGATTCTGTACGATGTCAACTAAATATAGTCATAAACCCATGTTGGTCTTTTAAACAATTTTTATTATTTTTTTATTTTTATTTTTTATTTATTTATTTTTTGAGACAGAGTCTTGCTCTGTTGCCCAGGCTGGGGTGCAATGGCATGATCAAGGCTCACTGTAACCTTGACCTCTTGGCCCCAAGCGATTCTCCCACTTCAACCTCCCGAGGAGCTGGGACCACAGGCACACGCCACCATACCAGGTTAGTTTTACTTTTTGTAGAGACGGGGTTTCACTATGTTGCCCAGGCTGGTCTTGAAATCCTGGGCTCAGGTGATCCTCCCACCTCGGTCTCCCAAAGTGCTAGGATTACATGCACAAGCCACTGTGCCTAGCTTGTCTTTCAAATACAGTAACAAAGTGGTGATCTGTTTCCCTGAAGAAAGTCAGAATCTATTCCATCTCCCTTTCTGTTTTTGAATCCTCACATTGTCATTTATTAAACGTGTGACCACAAAGATTCTCTTAACCTCTCTGAGCTTTAGTTTCTTCCTGTGAAACAAAAAAAGAAAATAAAACCTATCTTGTGCAGTTAGTCTAAGAATTAAATGAGATTGCCTTTGTGAAAGCATGTGTCAGGCATGGAGAAGGTGGAAAATACAGTGGTTGAAGCGTACACTCTGCAGCCAGATTGCATCAGCTCAAATGCCAGCTCTACCACTTATTAGCTGGATGACCTTGAGCAAATTACTCAGTCTCTCACTGTGTCTCTGTAAGATGGGAAAAATAATTGGACTATTTTGAGGATTAAGTAAGATCATATATTTATTACTATTTTTTGGCACTGACAGTAGTAGTTTTATATTTACTCTTATTGTTATAAGTGCAGGTCCTCTATAAAACTTCCCTTTCTCTTCTTCCCCTTCATTATTCTCTTTGATTTATCTAAATAATCTAAAGTAAGATTTGAAAGCTCTGCTTTTTCTGGGTTAAGAGATGAGAGGCTGAAAGACTGACTGTTGCGTGTTGCTATGGATTAAACTGTGATCCCTCCAAATTCATCTTAGGTTGAAGCCCTAAACCCAAATGTGACTGTATTTGGAGGCAGGTTTTTTGGAGGTACAGCACCCTCCCTTTACCTGTGGATGATATGTTCCAAGATCCCCAGTGGATACCTGAAATAGCGGATGGTACTGAACCCTATATATACTACGTCTTTTCCTATACACACATAACTATGATGAAGTTTAATTTATAAATTAGACACAGTAAGTGGGTTAGTTAATTTTAAGTATTGGCCAGGCATGGTGGCTCACACCCCTGTAATCCCAGCACTTTGAGAGACCAAGGAGGCGGATGGATCACCTGAGGTCAGGAGTTTAAGACCAGCCTGACCAACATGGGAAAACCCTGACTCGACTAAAAATACAAAATTAGCTGGGCATGGTGGCGCACGTCAGTAATCCTGGCTACTTGGGAGGCTGAGGCAGGAGAATAATTTGAACCCAAGAGGTGGAGGGTGCAGTAAGCCAAAATCATGCCACTGCATTCCAGCCTGGGCAACAAGAGTGAAACTCTGTCACACACACACAAAAAACAATAATTTAGGTATCAACTTGACTGGATTAAGGACTACCTAGAGAACTGGTAAAGGATTATTTCTGGGCATTTTTATGAGGGGGTTTCCAGAGGATACTGGCCTGTGATTCAGGGAACTGAGAGGGGAAGACATGCCATCAATGCAGGTAGGCACAATCCAATCAGTGGGGGACCCGCATGCAACAAAAAGGTGACTTCTTCTCTCCTGGAGCTGGGATACATTCTTTTTCTTCTGTCCTTGGACATCAGAACTCCAGACTCTTTGGCTTTTAGATTCTAGGGCTTATACCAGTGGCCTGCTGGTTTCTCAGGCCCTTGGCCTTGGACTGAGTCATACTTCTGGCATCCAGCTTGCAGATGGCCTGTTGTGGGACTTCTCAGCCTCCATAATCACATGAGCCAACTCCCCAAATAAATCCCCTCATATATCTATATCCTACTTTTTGTTTTTTTTTTTTGTTTTTGTTCTTGTCTTTGTCTCACTCTGTTGCTCAGGCTGGAGTGTAATGGTGCAATCTTGGCTCACTGCAACTTGTTGCCTCCCAGGATCAACTGATTCTCGCGCCTCAGCCTCCTGAGTAGCTGGGACTACAGGCATGCGCCACCACGCTCAGCTAATTTTTGTATTTTTAGTAGAGATGGGGTTTCATCATGTTGACCAGGCTGGTCTTGAACTCCTGACCTCAGATGATCCACCTGCCTCAGCCTCCCAAATTGCTGGGATTACAGGTGTTGAGTGAACCACTGTGCCCAGCCAGAATGGTGTACATTTTAAAAGGTATAAATTGTTTATTTCTGGAATTTCCATTTAATATTTTTAGACCACAGTTGACTGCAGGTAACCGAAACAATAGAAAGCAAAACTGTGGATAAGGGAGGACTACTGCAATTAAGGTTATATAAGCCCATAAATGTAGGGCCCTAATCTGATAGAACTGATGGTGCTATAAGAAAAGGAAGAGATCTCTCTCCGTCTGTCTCTCCACCACATGAGGCACAGTGAGAAGGCAGCCATGTGTAAGTCAGGATGAGGACCCTTACCAGAAACCAACTCTGCCAGACCTTGATCTTGGACTTCTAGTCTGCAGGACTGTGAGAAAACAAATTTGTGTTGTTTAAGCCATCCAGTCTATGGTGTTTTGTTTTGGCAGCCCAACCTGACTAAGACAGATTTTAGTACTGTGAAGTAACAGATACATAAAAATGTGCAAGTGGCTTTGGAACTAGATAATGGGTAGAGGTTGGAGGAGTTTTGAGGTGAATGTTAGAAAAAATCCTAGACTGCCAGGAAGGAGTGGTTGGTAGAAACATGGACATTAAAGCTGATTCTCGTGAGGACTCAGTAAGGGAAAAGGAGAGCTGGAGAGAAAACCTCCATCTTCTTAAGAGAATACATAAACAATCATGAACAGAATGTCAGTAGAAATATGGTCTTTAAGGCCATTCTGATGGGGTCTCAGAGAAAAATGAGATAAGATATTGGAAAATGGAGAAAAAGTGATCACTATTATAAAGAAGCAAAGAACTTGCCCGTATTGTGTTCTAGTGTTTTGTGGAAGATAGAACTTGTGAAGGATGAAATTAGATATTTAGCTGAGGTGAATTCTAAGTAAAATTTTGAAGGTGTGGCCTGGGTCCTCTTGACTGTTTATAGTAAAATGTAAGAGTTGAGAGATAAAGAGGGAAGTGTTATGCTTAAAAGGAACCAGAACGTAAAGGTTTGGGAAAATTTTCAGCCTGTCCATTTTGTAAAAAAATGAGAAAGCTTGAGGTCGAGTGCGGTGGCTCAAGCCTGTAATCCCAGCACTTTGGGACACCAAGGCGGGTGGATCACGAGGTCAGGAGTTCGGGACCAGCCTGACCAACATGCTGAAACCCTGTCTCTACTAAAAACACAAAAATTAGCCTGGTGTGGTGGTGTGCACCTGTAATCACAGCTACTTGGGAGGCTGAGGCAGGAGAATCACTTGAACCCGGAAGGCAGAGGCTGCAGTGAGCCAAGATCGTGCCACTGCACTTCAGCCTGGGCAGCAGAGTGAGACTCCATCTCAAAAACAAAAACAAAAACAAAAAAAAGAGAGAAAGCTTGTTCTGAAGAGAGCACTCTGGTGTGACTGAACAACCATTTGATGAGGAGATTAGCACAGGTGTGAACCACACATGTAATCAACCACCTCAACAACAGCCAGGAGAAAGAAAAAATCGGGCGGGACGAAAGAAGGCTGCTGGACTTAGAGTCTACAGGACGAGACAACAGAGCTATCTGGCTGCAAACATGCATTGTCCTTCAGGAAAAGGGAAGAAGGACCTCAAAAGTTATCCAGAGATCAGAAGGACTACTATTTCCACCACAGGCTCCAGAGGGCTTGGAGGGCCTAATATCGACCCAAAGAGGATTATTCTCAAGCCTCAAGATCTAATGGAGTTTACTTTCCTAGGTTTTGGCCTTGCCTGGGGCCTGTCACCCATTTCTCCCTTTTGGAATGAAAATATCTATCCTATGCCTCTCCATTCCTTGTATTTTGTAAATATATAACTTGTCTGTTTTCACAGGTTCCACAGCTGGTGAGGCTATTTAGATGAGACTTTGGACTTTCGAGTTAATGCTGGAATGAGTAAAGACTTTGGAGGCTGTTAGGATGGGATGAATGTATTTTGTATGCAATAAGGACATTAATTTTGGGAGTCTGGGATGGAATGCTATAAATTGAATAGTGTCCTCAACAAATTCATGTGCTGAAGCCCTAACCACTAGTTGTAACTGTATTTTGAGATAGGGTTTTAGGAGGTAACTAAGATTACATGAGGTCATACGAGTGGGGCTTTAATCCAATAAAACTTGTAGCTTTATAAGAAGAGCCAGGGAAGAAGGAGAGGGTGAGAGAATCTCTTTCCAGCATGTGAGAACATAGCGAGAAGGTCATCTACAAGCCAGGAAGAGAATCCTCATCAGAAAGTGACCCTGCAAGACCTTGATCTGGACTTCTAGCCTGCAGAAATGTGGGAAAATAAATTTCTATTGTTTAAGCTACACTGTCTATGGTATTTTGTTAAGGGAGCCTGAGCAGACTAAGATGCATTTTTCTTGAATCTTCAAACTGGTTTCTTGAAGTATTTACTTTTTTTTTTTTGAGACGGAATCTCACTCTGTTGCCAGGCTGGAGTGTAGTGGCACAATCTCAGCTCACTGCAACCTCTGCCTCCCGGGTTCAATTGATTCTCCTGTGTCAGCCTCCCAAGTAGCTGGGACTACAGGCATGCACCACCACACCCAGCTAATTTTTGTATTTTTAGTAGAGATGGGGTTTCACCATGTTGGCCAGGATGTTCTCAATCTCTTGACCACGTGATCCACCCCTCAGCCTCCCAAAGTGCTGGGATTACAGGTGTGAGCCACCGCACATGGCCTGAAGTACTTACTTTTAACAGGCTTACTATCCCTCTACTATAGCATTTCACGAGTAGGAGAGTGATGCTGAAGCTACATGGTCTTCATGTGATACTATAAAAAATACAGGGGACATGGCCGGGCGTGGTGGCTGGGCCAGGCATAGTGGCTCGCACCTGTAATCCCAGCACTTTGGGAGGCTGAGGCGGGCGGATCATGAGGTCAAGAGATTGAGATCATCCTGGCCAACATGGTGAAACCCCATCTCTACTAAAAATACAAAAAATTAGCCACTGCACTCCAGCTTGGTGACAGAGCAAGACTCTGTCTCAAAAACAAAAAAACAAACAACAACAACAAAAAAACATATATATATGTACTCCCTGGCTTACAATCCGGCTACATCCCAATAAACCCATCCTAAATTGAAAATATCATAAGTAAAAAACACACTCTAGGTCGGGTGCAGTGGCTCATGCTTGTAATCCCAGCACTTTGGAAGGTCGAGGCGGATGGATCATTTGAGGTTAGGAGTTCGAGACCAGCCTCGCCAACATGGCAAAACCCCATCTCTACTAAAAATACAAAAATTTAGCTGGGTGTAGTGGTGGGCGTCTGTAATCCCAGCTTCTTGGGAGGCCGAGGCGGGCGGATCACGAGGTCAAGAGATCGAGACCATCCTGGCCAACATGTGAAACTTCGTCTCTACTAAAAATACAAAAATTAGCTGGGCGTGGCAGTGGGTGCCTGTAATCCCAGCTTCTTGGGACGCTGAGGTAGGAGAATTGCTTGAACCCGGGAGTTGGAGGTTGCAGTGAGCCGAGATTGCACCATTACACTCCTACACTCCAGCCTGGGCAACAAAAGCGAAACTCTGTCTCAAAAAAATAACAAGAACAACAAAAAACACACTCCAGTCTGGGTGTGATGGCTCACACCTGTAATCCCAGCACTTTGGAAGACTGAGGTAGGTGGGTTGCTTGAGCTCAGGAGCTCAAAACCAGCCTATGCAATGTGGTGAAACCCTGTCTCTAAAATAATTATCAAAAAAATTAGCTGTAAGTGGTGAGGTGTGCCTGTAGTCCCAGCTACTCAGAAGGCTAAGGCAGGAGGGTAACTTGAGCCCAGGAGGTGGAGGCTGCAGTAAGCCATGATCCTGCCACTGCATTCTAGCCTGGGTAACAGAGTGAGACCCTGTCTCAAAAGCAAAAAACAAAAACCAAAAACTCCCCACTCTATACCTTCAACTTAGTAGGTGTTTATCCAAATGTAACCCCATCCCAAGTTGAGGAGTGTACTGAATGCACATTGCTTTCTATCAGAGTAAAGATCTTAATAACCAAGATCTCCAAAACAGATTTGGCCCTGAAAAAAATTGCATTACTGGGCCAAAGCAGACACTGCACAGGCAGGACACTGTGCAAATGGAGTGCCTGAGAAAAAATGCATCATTATTAACATTGAAATTGCCTTTGCAAAATTTTGACTGAGGCAGTGAAAGAGAGCTAACTTAACCGACTCCATCTTGCTTCTAACCTCCATGCTGTCCTTGTTCATTCCTGGGCATAGGATGAACTAACTTTGGGAGAAACTCAGTTTATAGATCATAGTTTAAACAAAGATGGTAACAGCCCTTTCCCAAAGCAGACCTCCTTCTTGCCTGGGGACTAGATTGCCTTTGTAGGACTAATGAATTAGGTCCAAGATTAGAAATTATGGTTTAGGAGTCATGCAGCTGGAGGATACAAGATTCTGACCCTCCCTAAACTGCTAAGATAAGTGCTTGAGATATTTTGCAGATCCTGCATTTGATGGATCACCCAGATCAATAAACTGGCTCATCTGATCTTGTAGCCCCCCACCCAGGAACTGACTCAGCCCAAGAAGAGAACTTTGACTCCCCATGATTTCATCTCTGACCAATCAGCTCACTGGCTTCACCCCACTCACCAAGTTATCCTCAAAAACTCTGCTGCCTGAATGCTCAGGGAGACAGATTTGAGTAACAATAAAACTCTGGTCTCCCGCAGCTCTGTGTGAATTACTCTTTCACCATTGCAATTCCTGGTCTTGATAAAGTGGCTCTGTCTAGGCAGTGGGCAAGGTGAACCCCTTGGGCGGTTACAATATTAACGTGAAAAAACAAATCACAACATTCACAGAGTAAGAGGGCGGGATATCATCTTTGAAAACAGGCCGGGCGCGGTGGCTCACGCCTGTAATCCCAGCACTTTGGGAGGCCGAGGCGGGCGGATCACAAGGTCAGGAGATCGAGACCACGGTGAAACCCCGTCTCTACTAAAAATACAAAAAATTAGCCGGGCGCGGTTGTGGGCGCCTGTAGTCCCAGCTACTCGGGAGGCTGAGGCAGGAGAATGGCGTGAACCCGGGAGGTGGAGCTTGCAGTGAGCCGAGATCGCGCCACTGCACTCCAGCCTGGGCGACAGAGCGAGACTCCGTCTCAAAAAAAAAAAAAAAAAAAAAAAAAAAAGAAAACAAAGGAACCCATGATTCCTTTCACAAATTGACTCAAAACCATGTATCTTTCGAGGTTTACGGAGGAAGAAATTTAGGAACAGAATTCAGTAACTTGCCTAGGTTATGCAATTAAAAACTTGATTAAACTTGGGTCTCATTCTGGGCAGTCTGGCTCTATAAATTCACTGGCATAAACAGAAGAAAGTCTCCCGTGGTGACCTCAGCAGTTTACCCTGAAGCAAGTAAGATCAAGAATAAATCTAAACTTTTTCTTCATCTCTTTGTAGCATACTGAAATGAACAGGATCCCCTCCCCAAATTGAATACAATGAACATCAATTCCCACCAATGCCTAATATTATAAAGAATAACCAGCAGGTCGGGCACGGTGGCTCATGCCTGTAATCCCAGCACTTTTGGAGGCTGAGGCAGAAGGATCCCCTAAGGTCAGCTTTGAGACCAGCCTGGCCAACATGGTGAAACCCTGTCTCTACTAAAAATATAAAAATTACCTGGGTGTGGTGGCACATGCCTGTGATCCTAGCTACTTGGGAGGCTGAGGCAGGAGAATCGCTTGAACCCAAGAGGTGGAGGCTGACATGAGCCAAGATTGCACCACTGCATTCCAGCCTGGGTGACAGAGCAAGACTCCGTCTCATAAAAAACAAACAAATAAACAAACAAACAAACACACACCAGTAACAACACAGTTAATGGTCAAACACTAGATATGTTGTCAATCAAATCATAAATAAAGATAAAGTTGCCTGCTTTCCCTATTTTGTTTAACATAGATTAAGGAAATCCACTCAAAGCAATAAGAAATGGATCAGGGCCAAGCGCAGTGGCTCACGCCTGTAATCTCAGCACTTTGGGAGGCAGATCATTTGTGGTCAGGAGTTCAAGACTAGCCTGACCAACATGGTGAAACCCTATCTCTACTGAAAAAACAAAAAATTAGCCGGGCATGGTGGCGTACGCCTGTAATTTCAGCTACTCAGGAGGCTGAGACAGAAGAATCACTTGAACCCAGGAGGCAGAGGTTGCAATGAGCTGAGATCGTGCCACTGCACTCCAGCCTGTGTGACAGAGCAAAACTCTGTCTCAAAAAAAAAAAAAAAAAAAAAAAAAAAAAAAAAAAAGGATCAGAAATAAGAGACATACCTTGAAAAAATGAAGGATTGTATTAGCATTATTTGCAGATGATTTACCTACAAAACTTTAGGGAATCAAGTTAAAACTGGTAGGTTTTTTACAGAAGTTTCAAAGTGATGAATATAAAATAAATATGTTAAAAAAATCAATAAAGCTACATACTAGCAGTAAATTCTTAGCCAAAAAATCTTATTCACAACAATAACAATAAAAAAGAATCAAAATAACTTTAGCAGAATTGTTTAGTACCTAGATGAAGAAAACTACAAAAAGTCCTATATAGACTGGGAATGGTGGCTCATGCTGTAATATCAACACTTTGGGAAGCTGAGGCAGATCACTTGAGCCCAAGGGTTGGAGACCAGCCTAGGTGACATGGCAAGACTCTGTCTCTAAAAAAACTTTTAAAATTAGTTGGGCATGGTGGTGCACACCTGTAGTCCTAGCTACTTAGGAGGCTGAGGTGGGAAGATTGCTTGAGCCCAGAAGTTAGAGCTTGCAGTAAGACATGATCACGTCATTGCACTTTAGCCTGATGGCAGAGACCGTGTCTCCAAAAACTAACAAACAAAAAAAAACTCCAAAGAAAAAGTCCTATACTCCGACCCAGTAATTCAATATCTGGAAATTCATTTATGGAAAGAGTCAGAACTTCAAAGATTTGCTAAAAAAAATTATAAGTGCTTAAATATTAGAAAGATTTAAATATTCAATAGTAGGAGCATGTTAAATGTTATGGTACATCTTTACTATTAAATCTTTACAATCATTAAAGACTTTTAATGATTATTTAATGACATAGGAAAATGCTAAAAATACTCTCTAGTGAAAAAAAGCAGGGTACCAAATTTCTTATACCATTTGATGCTAATTTTGTTTAACACTGGGCAGATAATTCTCATTTTCCTTATAATTTTCTCAAGTATTCCCACCTTACATCTCAATTCTTCCAGTTCTCCTCATTATAGTTTGTGGTTTTATTTTCCTCTGACTGATCCCCAATTCTTATCACTCCAGTTAATCCACAGGCAATTTCATTCACCCCAAATACTTTCTTTTTTTTTTTTTTTTTTTTGGAGATGGAGTTTCACTCTTGTTGCCCAGGCTGGAGTATAATGGTGCGATCTCAGCTCACCGCAACCTCCTCTTCCCAGGTTCAAGTGATTCTCCTGCCTCAGCCTCCCGAGTAGCTGGGATTATAAGCATGCACCACCATACTTGGCTAATTTTGTATTTTTAGTAGAGATGGGGTTTCTCCATGTTGGTCAGGCTGGTCTCAAACTCCCAACCTCAGGTGATCCACCCTCCTTGGCCTCCCAAAGCGCTGGGATTACAGGTATGAGCCACTGCACTCAGCCCACCCCAAAGACTTTCATCCTCCCATATGCTAAAGATGCCTAATTTATTATCTCTTCATACCCAATTCTCCTCCTTTGCAAACTACCCTCGCTAATCTTTATCCACCTAGATATCTAGGTGGGTTTCCATTATCCCAAATTTCTTCTGTTCCTTGAATTCCTACCATTTCTTTCTTTCTTTTTTTTTTTTTTTTGAGAGGGAGTTTCGTTCTTATTGCCCGGGCTGGAGTGCAATGGCGTGATTTCGGCTCACCGCAACCTCTGCCTCCTGGGTTCAAGCCATTCTCCTGCCTCAGCCTCCCAAGTAGCTGGGATTACAGGGATGCGCCACCACACCCAGCTAATTTTGTATTTTTAGTAGAGACCGGGTTTCTCCATGTTGGTCAGGCTGGTCTCGAATTCCTGACCTCAGGTGATCTGCCCCCTCTCGGCCTCCCAAAGTGCTGGGATTAGAGGCGTGAGCCACCGCACCCAGCCTATTTCTACCTTTTAAATAAGATTGGAGGCCAGCTGTGGTGGCTCATGCCTATAATCCCAGCATTTTGGAAGGCCAAAGTGGGAGACTGCTTGAGTCCAGGAGTTCAAGACCTGCTTGGGCAAGCTAGCAAGACCCCATCTCTACCAAAAAAAAAAAAAAAAAAAAAAAAAAAAAAAGGTAGCTAGCATGGTGGTGCATGCCTGTGGTCCCAGTTACTCAGGAGGCTGAGGTGGAAGGATCCTTGAACCGCGGAGTTAGGCTGCAGTGAGCTGTGATTGTGCCACTGCATTTATCCTGGGTGACACAGCAAAACTCTGTCTCAAGTAAAATGAAACAAAACAAAACTTTGAGGCTCGGGCTGGGCATGGTGGCTCACATCCATAATCTCAGCACTTTGAGGGGTTGAGGTGGGAGGATTGCTTGAGGAGTTCCAGACCAGCCTGGGTTCATTAGTCCATTCTCACATTGCTATAAATACCTGAGACTTGGTAATTTATAAGGAAAAGAGGTTTAATTGGCTCATGGTTCTGCAGGCTATAAAGGAAGAATAGTAGTTTCCGATTTTGAGGAGGCCTCAGGAAGCTTCCAATATGGCAGAAGGCAAAGGGGGAGCAAACATCTTACATGGCAGAGGGAGGAGCAAGAGAGAGAGGGAGGAAGTACTATATACTTTTAAACAAGCAGATCTTGCCAGAACACACTGACAAGGACAGTACCAAGCAGGATAGTGCCAAACTATTCATGAGAAATCGGCCTCCATGATCCAACCACCTCCGACTGATCCAAGGCCCCACCTCCAATATTAGGATTACAATTCCACATGAGATTTGGTGGGGACACAGATCAAAACTATATCACTGCGTAACTCAGGGAGAACCCATCTCGACGAAAAGTTAAAAAATAAGCCAGGCATGGTGGCCCACACCTGTAGTCCCAGCTACTCAAGAGTTCAAGGCTGCAGTAAGCTAAGATTGCACCACTGCCTAACAGCCTGGGTGTCAGCGTGACACCTTGTCTCTTAAAAAAAAAAAAAAAGAGTTGAATTCATCCCATCATCTCCATCTCAGTTGCTGCTACTCTAATTTGAGATATCCTCCTTCCACTGGGACAAAAACAGTAGACTAACCCATCTACAATCTTGATCTCTTCAATCCATACTTTCATTAGAGTAATCATTCTAAAGCACAAAACTCATCATCTCTCTCCACTATTCAGTTTACATTTCTGTATGGTATCATGAAGGTTCAACAGAAAGAGATATATGTTCTGCCAAAGCTAATGTGTTCACAGCTCACCTGAATTTTACTGCCTTTTCTTTTCCTTTTTTTTTTTTTTTGAGACGGAGTCTCACTCTGTCACCCAGGTTGGAGTGTAGTGGTGCGATCTCAGCTCACTGCAACCTCTGTCTCCTGGGTTCAAGTGATTCTCCTGCCTTAGCCTCCCGAGTAGCTGGGATTACAGGCACGTGCCTCCACGCCTAGCTAATTTTTGTATTTTTTAGTACAGACGGAGTTTCACCATGTTGGCCAGGCTGGTCTCGAACTCCTGACCTCGTGATCCACCCGCCTTGGCCTCCCAAAGTGTTGGGATTACAGGCGTCAGCCACCGCACCCGGCCCTGAAATTCTTGAAAAGATTAAAGAAGAAAATGAGTAATTATGTTCATGTTCTTGGAAAGGACTTTCAGTGTGACAGAAAAGAGATTCAGTTTTTTTTTTTTTTTTTTTTTCTTTTGAGACAGGATCTCACTCTGTTATCCAGGCTGGAGTTCAGTGAGCATGACCTTGGCTCACTGCAGCCTCCACCTTATGGGTTCAGGTGATCTCTCACCTCAGTCACCCAAGTAGCTGGGATTTCGGGCATGCCACCATGCCTGGCTAATTGTTTGTATTTTTAGTAGAGACAGGGTTTCACCACATTGCCCAGGCTGGTGTCAAACTCCTAGGCTCAAGCGATCTGTCCACCTCGGCCTCCCAAAGTGCTTGGAGCCACTTCACCCAACTAGAGATTCCATTGTAAATATCAATGATGTTAAACAAAACCCCTGAAATATTAACTTTGAATTGTAATTATCGGTATATATTTCTGATTTTTTTTCCTTAAAAAAAAAAAAATAGGCCAGGCATGGTGGCTCACGCCTGTAATCCCAGACTTTGGGAGGCCGAGGAGGGTGGATCACTTGAGGTCAAGAGTTCAAAACAAGCCCGGCCAACATGGCAAAACCCCTTCTCTACTAAAGATACAAAAATTAGCCAGATGTAGTGGTGTGTGCCTGTAATCCCAGCTACTCGGGAGGCTGAGGCAGGAGAATCACTTTAGCTCAGGTGGCGGAGGTTGCAGTGAGCTGAGATCGCACCCCTGCACTCCAGCCTGGGCAACAGAGCAAGACTCTATCTCAAAAAAAAAGAAAAAAAAAATTAGCCAGGTGTGGTGGTAAGTGCCTATAGTCCCAGCTACTCGGGAGGCTGACACAGGAGGATTGCCTGAACCCAGGAATTCAAGGCTACAGTGAAGTGTGATCACGCCAGTTCACTCCACCCTGGGTAACAGTGAGCTCCTGTCTCTAAAAAAGCCAAAAGCACACAAAAAACACACATCCTAGCTCTGTCCACTATAAAAGTCAAGTAGCAATGAGAAATAATAACACTATAGCAGCCAGGCGTGGTGGCTCATGCCTATAATCCCAACGCTTTGGGAGGGTGAGGCAGGCGGATCACCTGAGGTCAGGAGTTTGAGACCAGCCTGACCAACATGGTGAAACCCTGTCTCTACTAAAAATACAAAAATTAGCTGGGCGTGGTGGCGTGCACCTGTAATCCCAGCTACTCAGGCTAAATTTTTGTATTTTTAGTAGAGGTGGGGTTTCACCATATTGGCTGAAACCAATATGGTGAGGCTGAGGCAGGAAACTTGCTGGAACCTGGGAGGCAGAGGCTACAGTGAGCCAAGATCGCACCACTGCACTCCAGCCTGGGCAACAGAGCAAGACTCCGTCTAAAAAAATAAATAAATAACACTATAGAGTCCGGGCGCGGTGGCTCAAGCCTGTAATCCCAGCACTTTGGGAGGCCGAGACGGGCGGATCACGAGGTCAGGAGATCGAGACTAACGGTGAAACCCCGTCTCTACTAAAAAATACAAAAAAAACTAGCCGGGCGAGGTGGCGGGCGCCTGTAGTCCCAGCTACTCGGGAGGCTGAGGCAGGAGAATGGCGTGAACCCAGGAGGCGGAGCTTGCAGTGAGCCGAGATCGGGCCACTGCACTCCAGTATGGGCAAGAGTGCCAGACTCCGCCTCAAAAAAAAAAAAAAAAATAACACTATAGCAATGAACACTCCTACTATGCTGGTTATGGCCTCTAAATACCATTCCCTACCAAGACAAACAAAGGCTCTTTGGAGAAATGGCTGATTTCAGAATTGGGGCAGGAAAGTATACAACATAGTACTGGAAAGTCTCATTGTACTTGAAAGAAAGGAAGGAAATCATAAAAGACAAGGAGGTCATATGAAAAGGATCTATAAGCCAACATGAAGAGACTCTCTGGCCAAACATGAGACAATTTAGTATTAAAGAACATTACAACTGAACCTGAAACACTGAATACATGAAAACACACAATTTCCTAATGAAAGTTAAAAGTGTCCTCCCCATTCAAGAAACAAACAAACAATAGATCACGACTGTAGGTGTACAGCGTATCAACTCTTTATTCTGAAAAATGTCAATTAAAGGGAAAAAGTTAAGCACATATCCTGTTTTTTGTTTCAGATTATTATACATAGCAGTGTAACTTAATAGTGAAGATTCTGTTTTATAAAAGAATTATAGCTAGTACACATAGAATATGTGAGACAATTGGAAACTCAGCATTTTGCAACTTCTAGGTAATTAATGATTCAGGCAATAGGCATGAGAACATATGAAAGGTTGATGGGGCCTTTAAAATAAAGGGAATCATTGCCATCTGAACTTGCTGATCAATTGTAGATTCACTATAGGTCTATCAGATAGTACATGTCTCCTGATAAGATGCAAAGTACATAGTGCAGCCTATGAAATATTCTTGCCCCCCAAAAATTTAGACCCAAATCTGATTTGTTGTGTGAAAAAAAAAAAAAAAGACCAGGCGTGGTAGCTCATGGCTATAATCACAGCACTTTGGGAGGCTGAGGCGGGTGGATCACCTGAGGTCAGGAGTTCAAGACCAGCCTGGCCAATATGGTGAAACCCCATCTCTACTAAAAATATAAAAAATTTGCCAGGTATGGTGGTAGATGCCTGTAATCCCAACTACTCGGGAGACTTAGGGGGGAGAATCGCTTGAATCCAGGAGGCGGAGGTTGCAGTGAGCTGAGATGGCACTACTGCACTCCAGCCTGGGTGTGACAGAGTGAGACTCAGTCTCAAAAAAAAAAAAAAAAAAAAAGAAAAGAAAATAACTTAGACATACAGGAAACAAACAGATAAATCTAGAATGTAGAACACTCTGTATGACAACATAATTCAGTTTCTTCAACAAATCCACTGATTTGGAGAAAAGGGGAATTAAAAGCAGAATATCAACTAACTATAATGTGTGGTCCTTGCCGAGATCCTGATTTGAGTAAACCAAGTGTAAAAGGAAATTTTTGAGCTACCTGAAGAAATTCTGATATGGACTGGGTGTTAGTAGACACCAAAAAATTACTGTTATTGTTAATATTGTTAGATGTAAAGATAATGGCTGTCTGTAGCTAGGTGAAAAGTGTCCCATCTTCTTAAGAGATGCAGACCTAGGTACCGAGGGGTAAAAAACCTGATGGCTGGAGTTTTCTTTAAAATGCTTTGCATACACAAAAGATGTTAAGTTAGGGATAGCTGAAGAAACAAGCACTGTATAGTAAAGTCTAGATAATCAGTGAGTTTAGGTAATGGGCACATGGGAGTTTATGATACTGTTCTTTATACTTTTGTGTGTTTTTGAAATTTATAATAAAACTTTTTAAAGCTGTAGATATAAAGAGAAGTAGCCATGTCAGGAAAAAAAATCCAAACAGAAGTTAAAAAATTTCTTTCAATCACGCTGTCATTTAAAAACAAATGTGAAGTTTTATTACTATTATTATTATTATTATTATTATTTTTGAGATGGAGTATTCCTCTTTTGCCAAGGCTAAAGTGCAATGGTGTGATCTTGGCTCACTGCAATCTCTGCCTCCCAGGTTCAAGTGATTCTTCTGCCTCAGCTTCCCAAGTAGCTGAGATTACAGGTGTGTGCCAACAAGCCCGGCTAATTTTTGTATTTTTAGTAGATGTGGGGTTTTACCATGTTGGCCAGGCTGCTCTCGAACTCCTGACCTGAGGTGACCTGCCCACCTCGGCCTCCCAAAGTGCTGGGATTACAGGTGTGAGCCACCGTGCCCTGCCATGAAGTTATTTTATGTAGACTTTTCGTTTCTTTTTTTTTTTTTTTTTGAGATGAAGTCTCACTCTGTTGCCCAGGCTGAAGTACAACAGCTTGATCTTGGCTCACTGCAACCTCCGCCTCCTGGGTCTAAGTGATTCTCCTGCCTCAGCCTCTTGAGTAGCTGGGATTACAGGCGTGTGCCACCATGCCCAGCTAATTTTTGTATTTTTAGTAGAGGGGGGGTTTCACCATGTTGGCCAGGCTGGTCTCAAACTCCTCACCTCAAGGGATCCGCCCACCTCGGCATCCCAAAGTGCTGGGATTATAGGCGTGAACCAAAACACTGAGCCCTAGATTTTTCATACAAGATGTTCTAAGCCACTCACATTAGTTTTTTTTGTGTCTTTTGAGTATATCACTGCATATTTATTGCCAATAAATTTCTACATTGTTAAAAGATATATTACCTGTTGTCAATAATCATTACACTGGAGAGTGGAATCCCCAAAACATCACAGCTCTGCAAAAGTTCTTTCTTACGAGTCTCTCCTTGATTGTAGTAATTTCCTGAGGATAACAAATATACAGTGGTAGATTTTTTTAACAGTGGAGAACTATCTATTCACTCATTCTCATCCTGTTTTTGTTCCTTGAAGGATTTAAGCTGCCTGAAAATGTGTGATTATGATACAAAGTTTAAGAAAACACAACACCAAGATACTCCTGTGAGAAGACTACCAGTAGCACAATCTTTAGAACCACCATTCACAATTCTTTCCCATCTTTGTATTTATCTACCTATCTTTCTGACTGCATTTCAGTCACATGCTAGAGGCAGCATGGTACACAGCCAAGGGTACTAACTTTGAAGTTAAGCAGATTTAGGATCAACCCATGTATGACCACTGAGAACAACTGGGACCCCCTCTTCATTGACAGCCCTCAAATAACTGTTTAACATTGATTTAAGGATGAAGCTTTCCAAGCTCATTCTTGTTGGTATAGAAAAAGAAAATAGAGGCTGCTACTCTTGAGTATTACAGGAAAATGTGCAGATACACGGAAAGCATCCTCTTTTGAAGAGTTTCACAGCCAGCTATCCAGCATACCCCAAGGGGATCTTGATCCCATTGGCACCCCAAACAACATATATTCTTTATTTTCCCAAAACATATACTATATTCCCTAAAAATAGTTCTGGTAAATAAAACTCTTCTGTATTCTTACAAATAATACAGTGACATTTTGGTGTCACCTAAGTTGGACTCATTTTGAGCAACTGTCCAGCTAATGCACCTGTTAATTCAACTCTCCGATAAATAATTGCAGGTCTGATTTGTGCAAGTTACTTAACTTTCTTGAGCTACAGTTTCTTCACCAGTTAAGTGGGGATAATGGCTATTTCTTTTTTTTTTAGAGTCTTGCTCTGTTGCCCCAGCTGGAATACAGCGATCTCAGCTCACTGCAACCTCTGCCTCCAGAGTTCAAGCGATTCTCCTGCTTCAGCGCAGTAGTTGGGATTACAGGCACCCGCCACCATGCCTGGCTGATTTTTGTATTTTTAATTGAGATGGGGTTTCACTATGTTGCCCAGACTGGTCTCGAACTCCTGACCTTGTGCTCCACCTGCCTCAGCCTCCCAAAGTGCTGGGATTACAAGTGTGAGCCACTGCACCTGGCAAACAGGCTTAGTTTTGTATTGTCCTCATCATACCTTTTTTCTTGTTTTTTTTTTTTTTTTTTTTTTGTCATAAACATTTTGTGTATATTTTGGGTTTCCCTCAAATCTCTATACATACCCTCTCCCATTTTTTTGCTCCCTAGATTACTTGATTTTTGGTGATAGTCTCATGTACATTAGTACTGCAATTGCTAAGTTCAAAGGCTGTGCACATTAGTCTATGATTATGGTTATGAGAAACTGCTTAGAATTGAGGTTAATGTGTTTTATTGGGGCCAGTTTTATTGCTTTGTGTTTGAACTAAGGAACTTACAACAGTTCTGGAAGTTGAAGTCAAGGACCATTTTAATTGTTTTCAATAAGTTTGGTGAACATGTAGGCACTCAACAGAACACGTCTGAGATCCTTCAGCAGCTTTTAACTGATACATTCTAGAACAATGTCCAAGTAAGATGGGTACACCCTGGGATGCACAAAATAATCTTTTGGGGGTGGTAGAGGAAAAGCATTAGGATGTCTCCCCCTAATTTTCTTTTCTTTTTTCTTTTTTTTTTTGAGACACAGTTTTGCTCTTATTGTCCAGGCTGGAGTATAGTGGTGTGATCTCAGTTCACTGCAACCTCCGCTTCCCGGGTGCAAGCGATTCTCTTGCCTCAGCCTCCTGAGTAGCTGGGTTTACAGGTGCCTGCCACCACGCCTGGCTAATTTTTGTATTTTTAGTAGAGACAAGATTTCATTATGTTGGCCAGGCTGGTCTTGAACTCCTGACCTCAGGTGATCCACCCACCTCGGCCTCCCAAACTGAAGGGATTACAGGAGTGAACCACAGTGCTCGGCCATCTCCCCCTAATTTGTTTACCTTGTTTTTTACAAATGTAAGTTTTTGTTAATGTTTTTAATGTACACATTAGTCCATATACTTATGATATATTGTAAATAAATATACATATAATGGGAGTATATGCTCCACATTTTTTACCGATAGGAAAATGTGACCAAAGAGTTTTGAGACTATTATTCTAGGAAACAGAAAATGATAAAATTAATGTAATTTCTAGATGTAGAACTACATTATGCGTGTGTGTATAAGCTCATGCACAATTGTATGCTTAGTAGTCTTCCCATAACATACTTCTCAGTCATAACTAGCAATCATAATCACATTTAATACAAAGTAAAGACATTTTGTAAAGACTCAAATGTATACATTATAATTTATAAAGGTAAACATTTTATTTTACTTAAAAAATTTAAAATTAATTTATTCTAAATAGGTAATAGATTTATATGGTTAAAAAAAAAATCAAAGCTGGGCATAGTGGCAAAGTGTCCCAGCATTTTGGAAGGCTGTGGCAAGAGGATCAGTTGAGGCAAGGAGTTCAAAACCAGCCTGGTCAACATAGTGTCTTTACAAAAGAAAAATTTTAAAAATTAGCTGGGCATGGTGGTTCACGCCTGTAGTCCCACCTACTCGGGAGGCTGAGGTGGGAGGACCACTTAAGCCTGGAAGTTCGAGGCTATAGTGAACCATGACCACACCACTGTATTACAGCCTGGATGACAGTGTGAGACCCTGTGTCTCAAAAAAAAAAAAAAAAAAGAAAAAGAAAATAAATCAGTAAGAAGCTGGCTCATGCCTGTAATCCCAGCTTCCACCACTTTGGAAGGCGGGAACATTGTTTGAGACCAGGAATTGAAGACCAGGCTGGGGAATATAGCAAGACCTCTCTCTACCAAAAAAAAATAATAATAATAATAAAGGAAAAAAAGCTCCTCTCCCACTCCAACCTGGGAAGTTTTAATTTGTTAGAACAAGAAGTGGACTGGGCATGAAGGCATCATGGTCCCAACACTATCTGGTCTTTTACTAACTATATGAATTTGGAGAAATTCTTTAATTTCTTTAATTTTATTATTTAAAAAAGTTTTACCTTTATACATTGTGATGTAAAATTTGAGTCTTTACAACGTGACTTTACTTTGTATTAAATGTGATTATGAGGCTGGGCGCGGTGGCTCAGGCGTGTAATCCCAGCCTGTAATTACTTGGGAGGCTGAGGCAGGAGAAATGCTTGAACCCAGAAAGCAGAAGTTGCAGTGAGCTGAGTTTGTGCCACTGCACTCCAGCCTGGTAACAGAGTGAGACTCCAACTCAAAAACAAAAAGTGATTATGACTGCTAGATTGCTAGTTATGACTGAGAAGTATGTTATGGGAAGGAATAGCTGCAAGGTTTTTCCTTTAACATGACCAAGTAATTCTAAAATGTATTTGGAAGACAAAATGGTACAAGTTTCTTCCCCTATAAAATGAGGGAATTTAGATGCTATGTCAAGATCTATCCAGGGTAACAGAAACCACATCAAATAGTTAAAACAGCAAGAATTTAATGCAAAGATTTTGACACATAACTGTTGGAGGATCTAAGGGGTCAAACAGAACAGTGAAGTAATCCAGAGTTTAGAGATAGCTAGAAGTGACTACCAACCCTCGGTTGGTGAGGTAAAGGAAGGAGGCACTGTTATTGGAGCCCAAAGGCCTGGGTTCCCAAAGGAAGCTGAAACTAAGAGAGCTGGATCCCCTTCTGTTAGGATGTGTCCACAGAACCTAGTCTAAGAAATCATGACTTGGCCGGGCGCAGTGCCTCACACCTGTAATCCCAGCACTTTGGGAGGCCGAGGCGGGCGGATCACGAGGTCAAGAGATTGAGACCATCCTGGCCAACATAGTGAAATCCCGTCTCTACTAAAAATACAAAAATTAGCTGGGCGTGGTGGCAGGTGCCTGTAGTCCCAGCTACTCAAGAGGTTAAGGCAGGAGAATCTCTTGAACTCAGGAGGTGGAGGTTGCAGTGAGCCGAGATCGTACCACTGCACTACGGCCTGGCAACAGAGCGAGACTCCATCTCAAAAAAAAGAAATCATGACTTAAAAATGAAACTAGAATCAGAAAATGGGCAAAATACTTGAACAGGTATTCTCTAAAGAAGATATATAGATGGCCAATAAGCATGTGAAAAGATGCTCATCATCATTAGTCATTAGGGAAATGAAAATAAAAACCACAATGTGACATCATCACTGCACACTTACTAGGATAACTATAGTCCAAAAAATGGAAAATTACAAATGTTGACAAAGATGTGGAGAAACTGGAACCATGGTTAATTGCTGGTGGGAACGTAAAACTGTACAGTTGCTGCAGAATACAGTTTGTCAATTTTCAAAAAAATTAAATATAGAATTACCACATGTCTCAGCAATTATACTCAAAAAAAAAGAAAAAGGAAAACTGGTACTCACAAATAAATACTTGTACACCGATGTTCATAGAAGCATTATTCCTAATAGCCCCAAATTGGAAATAACCAAGTGCCTATCATTAGATGAATGATAAACAAAATGTAGTATGTGTATATATATATATATATATATATATATATATATACACACACAATGGAATAATAAAGCTATAAAAAGAAATGAAGTTTTTTTTGAGACAGGGACTTGCTCTGTCACCCAGGCCAGAATGCAGCAGACTGATCAAGCTTACTGCAGCTTTGACCTCCTGGATTTAAGGGATTCTCCCACTTCAGCCTCCTAAGTAGGTGGGACTACAGGCACTTGCCACCCAGCCTGGCTAATTTTTTTATTTTTATTTTTTGTAAAGACGAAATCTCACTATGTTGCCCAGACTGGTCTTGAACTCCTGGTCTCAAGGGATCCTTCCACTTCGGCCTCCCAAAGTGCTGGGATTACAGGCGTGAGTCACTGAGCTCAACCAGAAATGAAGTTCTGATAACATGCCACAATATGGATGAACTTTGAAAACAGTATGCTAATTAACATAAGCCAGGCATAAAATAACAATTATTATATGATTCCACTTATTCAAGTTACCTAGAATAGACAAATTCATAGATATAGAAATAATGGTGGTTACCAGAGGCTGGGGAGAGCAGGGGATAAGGAATGCTAAATGGGTATAGAGTTTCTATTTGGGATGATGAAATAGTGGTCATGGTTACATAATACTATGAAAGTGCTTACTGCCATGGAATTGAACACTTAAAATGTTTAAAATCGCCGGGCGCAGTGGTTCACGCCTGTAATCCTAGTACTTTGGGAGGCCGAGACAGGTAGATCACCTGAGGTCAGGAGTTCAAGACAAGCCTGGCCAACATGGTGAAACCCTGTCTCTAATAAAAATATAAAAAATTAGCTGGGCATGGTGGCAGGCACCTGTAATCCCAGCTACTCAGAAGGGTGAGGCAGGAGAATTGCTTGAACCTAGGAGGCAGAGGTTGCAGTGAGCCAAGATCACGCCATGGCACTCTAGCCTGGGCAACAAGAGTGAAACTCCATCTAAAAAAAAAAAGTTTAAAATGGTAAGTTCTTGTTATGTATGTCTTAACACAATTTAAGTAATATTAAAAACTGGATTCTCAATGAATAAAATCTTTCAATTATGAAATTGCTGGGATTACAGGCGTTATCCCTATAAAACAGAAATTGTCTTTAAAATTCTTCAACAACTTTTTAAAGGATCATTAAGATAAAAAAATTAAAAAGGCCAGGCGCAGTGGCTCACGCCTGTAATCCCAAACTTTGGGGGGGCCAAGGTGGGCGGATCACCTGAGGTCAGGAGTTTGAGACCAGCCTGACTAACATGGAGAAACCCCATCTCTACTAAAAATACAAAATCAGCCGGGCGTGGTGGCGCATGCCTGTAATCCCAGTCACTCGGGAGGCTGAGGCAGGAGAATAGCTTGAACTTGGGAGGCAGAAGTTGCAGTGAGCTGAGATCATGCCATTGTACTCTAGCCCGGGCAACAAGAGGAAAACCCCGTCTCAAATAAAAAAAAAAAGAAAAGAAAATTAAGAAGAAAGCTGAGCACGTATCTCTGCAGATCAAGAAACATTGTCACATGATATTATCAGCCAATATAGCCATACTTGCGAGTAGTGTCATTTCTCATTATTCCCAAAAGGATTGCATTCATATCGACTCTTACTAATGAAATTGCTACCTTTCACCGGGTGTGGTGGCTCACGCCTATAATCCCAGCACTTTGGGAGGCCAAGGTGGATGGATCACTTGAGGTCAGGAGTTTGAGAGCCATTTATTCCACTACTAATTTATTCCACTCTTTTTTTTTTCTTTTGTCACCCAGGCTGGAGTGCAGTGGTGCTATCACAGCTCAATGCAGCCTTAACCTCTGGCTCAAGCTATCCTCCCATCTCAGCCTCCCGAGTAGCTGAGACCCCAGGCACACGCCACCATGCTTGGCTAGTTTTTTTTTTTTTTGCAGAGACGATGTCTCACTATGTTGTCCAGGCTGGTCTTGAACTGTTGGGCTCAAGTGATTGTCCTGCCTTGGCCTCAAAGTGCTGACATTACAGGCATGAGCCACTGCCCATTCCATTCTTTTTTTTTTTTTTTTTTTTTTTTTTTTGAGACAGGGTCTTGCTCTGCCTTGTAGGCTAGAGTGCAGTGGCACAATCTTGCTCACTGTAACCTCCACCTCCCAGGTTCAAGCGATTCTCCTGCCTCGGCCTCCCGAATAGCTGGGAATACTGGCTTGTGCCACCACGCCTGGCTAATTTTTGTATTCTTAGTAGAGACGGAGTTTCGCCATGTTGGCCAGGCTGGTCTTGAACGCTTGGCCTCAAGTGATTCACCCACTTCAGCCTCCCAAAGTGCTGGGATTACAGGCCTGAGTCACAGCGGCCAGCCCCAGTCTATTCCATTCTTTACAGGATGCAGTCAATACTTAAAATCATATTAAAAAAATTTCAAAGATATTGAGTTGGAAAGAACAGAGTTAGAAAGACAAGACTAACACTTTGAGGCTAGGTCTAAATATATCTCAATATGAAAAACTTTGGGTCAGGTGCAGTGGCTCACACCTGTAATCCTAGCACTCTGGGAGGCCGAGGCGGGCAGATTGCCTGAGCTCAGGAGTTTGAGACCAGCCTGTGCAACTCGGCGAAGCCCCGTCTCTACTAAAATACAAAAAATTAGCCGGGCATGGCAGTGTGCGCCTGTAGTCCCAGCAACTTGGGAGGCTGAGGCAGGAGAATTGCTTGAACCTGGGAGGCAGAGGTTGCGGTGAACCGAGATTGCACCACTGCACTCCAGCCTGGGCGACAGAGCCACACTCCGTCTCCAAGAAAAAGAAAAAACTTTGAAGAATTATTAATGATTAAAAGCAATATTAAGGCCTGGCATGGTGGCTCATGCCTGTCATCCCAGCACTTTGGGAGGCCAAGGCGGGTGGATTACTTGAGGTCAGGAAGTTGAGACCAGCCTGGCGAAACCCTGGCTCTACAAAAATACCAAAATTAGCTGGTTATGAGGGTGGCACGTGCCTGTAATCCCAGCTACTCGGGAAGCTGAGGCAGGAGAATCACTTGAACCCAGGAGGTGGAGGTTGCAGTGAGCTGAGATCGTGCCACTGCACTCCAGCCTGGGTGACAGAGGGAGACTCTGTCTAAAAAAAAAGCAATATTAAAAATAACCTCATAAGTTCTATTTAGGCAACATGGCAAATCAGATATGCAGAGAAACCCTCAGGACGAATACCTGAACATGTGAGATAAGAGGCAAATGTGTTCTAGAATGCATGGTTTAACTAGCAGGAACGTAAGGGATATCCTTGATGGACTAAAACAATAGGCAGACATGAATCCTGAGAGGTATTATGGGGCTGACCCAGAGCACTTTGTGAACATCTGCATATCCTTGGTGGCCTAAAGTCAGGGGAGCAGGAGATAAAGCTTGGACACAAATAAGGAGACCTCCACATAAAGACAGGACCTTCAAAAGGCAACACCTTCTCTGGATGAACCAGGAAAAAACTTGCCCTAGACAGATATGGTGGGGCTACTTCCTATCCGTAGGCTTGGTTCTAGCAGAAGGGAAAATAAGACAAAATGTCACCGCCTAAGAATTGCTAACCACATACTCTTTTACTTGGTGTGATAGACTGTATTTTCCAAAAGTAGTGAAAGCAATATTTCTAGTCCCACATGCACTTCTAGAATGTCTACATTCCCCATTAGGAGGTGGAATCTAATTCTCTCCTTGAACCTGGATGTGGCTTATGATATTGCATGATTTTCAAGGATAGGTCCTGAAAGGAAATATGGTTATCCCTAGCACAGGTCTTTCTTAGGACACTTGCCCAAGAACTCAGCCACCAGGCTGTGAGGAAGCCCAAGTCACATGGATATACCGTATGTGGATGTTCTGGTTGACATCTGTAGCAAAGTCCCCAGCTGACAGCCAGATACATAAGTGAACGAGTATTCAGGTGATTCCAGTCCCTAGTCTTTGGGTTCTCCAAATGAGGTACTAAACGTTGTGAGGCAGAGACAAGTATACTTTGTCTGAAACCATGAGAAAAAAGGTTTTTCTTGTTTTGTTTGTTTTTGAGACAGGGTCTCAGTCTACAAGGCATGATCATCATAGCTCACTGTAGTCACAAACTCCTGGGCTCAAGTATTCCTCTACCTCAGCCTCCCAAGTAGCTGAGACTACATGCAGGTGCCACCAAGATCGGCCTTTTTTTTTTTTTCCTGGTCTGGCTATGTTGCCCAGGCTGAACTCTTGAGTTAAGTGATCCTCCTGCCTCGGCCTCAGAAAGTGCCAGGATTATAGGTGTGTGCCAGCACACAGGCTGGAAAGATTTAATTATGGTTTTAAGCCACACGGTTTTGAGACAATTTGTTACACAGCATTCCACAATGAATGCTCTTGGGTTAGATCCCTGAATTTATATGACCTCTGTGGCCTGAAAAATCTCAATCTAAAATTTTAGAGTGATCACAGGTAGGTAGTGCCCTTAGCTACCTGGCTGAAGCTAAAGCAAATCACCAAAATATTACCACAAATACGGTTCTAAGAAACATGTGCAAAAAAAAAAAAAAAAAAAAAAAAAAAAGGCCAGGCACGGTGGCTGATGCCTGTAATCCCAGCACTTTGAGAGGCTGAGGCAGGTGGATCACCAGGTCAGGAGATCAAGATCATCCTGGCCAACACAGTGAAATCCCGTCTCTACTAAAAAAAAAAAAAAAAAAAAAAAAAAAAAAAAAAAAAAAAAAAAAAAAAAAATTAGCCGGGCATGGTGGCGGGTGCCTGTAGTCCCAGCTACTCGGGAGGCTGAGGTAGGAGAATGGCGTGAATCCGGGAGGCAGAACTTGCAGGGAGCCGAGATCGCGCCACTACACTCCAGCCTGGGGGACAGAGCAAGACTCCGTCTCAAAAAAAAATAAGAAAGAAAAAAAAGAAACGTGCTTACATTAAAAAAAAAAAATCACAAAATACACATGGAACCAAGTCACCCAGAATGAATTACTAGAACAAAGAACAGAATCAGATATACAGACTGCAGAAACTGGAATTATTAGAGGCAGATATAAATGTTTAATATAGTTAAAGAAATTAAAGAAGATACTGAAGTATGAGAAAGTAACAGACTATATTTGCAAAAGGAATGTCTACACATAAGAACAGATTAATGGACACAATGACATAATCATCTCAATATACATATTTAAGACATTAATTATAAAACTATTAACAGACAGTAAAAAAGGCCAACATATAATAAATGGAAGCATACCATAATATCAGAGACACAAAGGCTTTATATTGGAAATGTCAGTTCTCCTTTTATTAATCAGTAGAGTCAATGAAATTCCAATAAAAATGCCAGCAAGCACTGTGCACTGTGGTTCATGCCTGTAATCCCAGCACTTTGTGAGGCCGAGGCGGGTGGATCACAAGCTCAGGAGATCGAGACCATCCTGGCTAACACAGTGAAACCCCATCTCTGCTAAAAATACAAAAAAGTTAGCCGGGCATGGTGGCACATGCCGGTAGTCCCAGCTACTTGGGAGGTTGAGGCAGGAGAATCGCTTGAACCCGGGAGGTGGAGGTTGCAGCGAGCTGAGATCGCGCCACTGCACTCCAGCCTGGATGTCAGAGCGAGACTCTGTCTCAAGGGGGAAAAAAAAATGTCAGCAAGATTTTTCCTTGAACATCACCAAGCTAATTCTAAAATGTATTTGGGGGCTGGGCATGGTGGCTCATCTTGTAATCCCAGCACTTTAGGAGGCCTAGGAGGGTGGATCACCTGAGGTCAAGAGTTGGAGACCAGCCTGGCCAACATGGCAAAACCCTGTCTCTACTAAAAATACAAAAATTAGCTGGGCGTGGTGATTCATGCCTGTAGTCCCAGCTACTTGGGAGGCTGAAGCAGGGGGATCACTTGAATCCAGGAGACAGAGGTTGCAGTGAGCGTAGATCGTCTGTGCAACAGAGTGAGGCTCTGTCTCCCCACATAAAAAAGGTATTTGTAAAAAAGGGTCAACAACAGCAAACATACCCTGAAGAACAGTCAGAAGGCTATTCATATCAGATAATAGAGCTTCCATAATATAGTGTAGCTTTTTTTTTTTTTTTCCCTGAGACAGAGTCTTGCTCTGTCACCCAGGCTGGAGTGCAGTGGCACAATCCTGGCTCACTGCAACCTCCGCCTCCAGGTTCAAGTGATTCTCCTGCCTCAGTCTTCCGAGTAGCTGGGACTACAGGTGCACGTCACCATGCCCAGCTAATTTTTGTATTTTTAGTAGAGACAGGGTTTCACCCTGTTGGCCAGGATGGTCTCACTCTCTTGAACTAGTGATCCACCCATCTCTGTCTCCCAAAGTGCTGGGACTACAGGAGTGAGCCAACACGGCTGGCCTAGTGTAGCTTTTATAAGCTGCAGTAATTAAGATAGGGTTGTTGAAATGACTATAGTGTATAGACCAGAATTACATACAAATCTAATATATGAGAGCTGGCAGTGCAGTCTAGAGAAGAAGCCTGGGCTGAATTGGTTTTCCTGACTCCAATATTTCCTTCCAAACCATTCTCCACATTGCCACCAGAATCAGCTTTTTTTTTTTTTTTTTTTTTTCTCCTTTTTTAAATAGATGGGATCTCACTATGTTGACCAGGTTGGTCTTGAACTCCTGGCCTCAAGTGATCCTCCCACTTTGGCCTCCCAAAGGGTTGGGATTACAGGCATGAGCCACCATACCTGGTCCAAGACGGAGCTTTTATTTTTGAGACAAGAGTCTAGCTCTGTCGCTCAGGCTGAAGTGCAGTGGAGCAATCTTGGCTCACCGCAACCTCTGCCTCCCGGGTTCAAGCAATTCTCCTGCCTCAGCCTCCCGAGTAGCTGGGATTACAGGCATCCACCACCATGCCCGGCTAATTTTTGTATTTTTAGTAGAGATGGGGTTTCACCATGTTTGCCAGGCTGGTCTCGAACTCCTGACCTCATGATCCACCCACCTCAGCCTCCCAAAGTTCTGGGGTTACAGGCATGAGGCACTGTGCCTGGCCAAGAATGAGCTTTCTAAAACACAAAACTGATTATGTTACTTCTCTACCATATATATTCAATGACATCCTACTACATAAGAGATGCATCTATTAGTAGGTATTTTAGTGGTCACATAAATTGGAGGAATACTGGATTAAACCAAGTAAAAGTTTTTTGCAGCAATGCTTCTCGAAGATGTTGATATTCTCATACAGACTGTAAACGTCTACATAAAGGATAGCACATCTGGCTATTCTCCAAACTTGACCAAGGCATTCTTTTTATTTTATTTATTTATTCTGAGTTGGAGTCTTGCTCTGATGCCCAAGCTGGAGTGCAGTGGTACGATCTCTGCTCACTGCAACCTCTGCCTACTGGGTTCAAGCGATTCTCCTGTCTCAGCCCCCCAAGTAGCTGGGATTACAGGCGTGTGCCACCACACCTGGCTAATTTTTGTATTTTTAGTAGAAATGGGGTTTCTCCATGTTGGCCAGGCTGGTCTGGAACTCCTGACCTCACGTGATGCACCTGCCTCGGCCTCCCAAAGTGCTGGGATTACTGGTATGAGCTACTGTGCCTGGCCTCTTTTTTTAAAATAGCAGCTTGATGAACTAATGTTCCTTGGAACATACACTGGGAATCAATTTAGGTATTTCATCAACTGACAAGGCATACAAGGCAATGTGAGAGGCAGATTGGGTGTAATGGTTTTAGAACAGAGAAAAACCACGGGATCCTGGCTTCTTCACACTGTAGCTGGTCACTTCGGTTGTTAGTTAAACTTCATGATTCAGTTCCCATACTTGTATAATGGAGAAAACAATGGTACCTACCTCATAGAGTTGCTGACAGGATGAAATGAGCCACCAATAACAAAGCAATTATTAGTTTTTCCCTGCTTCTCCCCTTCTCTTAAACTGAAGATCTTGGTAGAATGAATTATTCATGCGAATCCAAGAGTTACTGATGCCTTTACTACTGCTTGCTTCCTATATATATCTACTCCTATTTTTAAAGTCCAGCTCAAAAGAAAACCAATTTGGAGATTTCCTTAATCTAAAACCCTGAAAAGAGATTTAATGCTTTTTTCCATTTTGTGTCCATAGTACTTTCTCCATCAAAACATCATAGCTTTCATTATATTACAAATCAATAGCTTCCTGTTTTTCATATTAGTATGTTAAGTCAGCAGAATAGATAATGTTTAATCCCTACATGTTTGAATAACTTGTGAATTTAAAAAGTGATTTTAAAAATTAGGCCTGGAGCAGTGGCTCACGCTGTAATCATTATTTCCTCTGAATCCAACTTACCATTTTTTCTTGTATGTTATTCAGTTTGGTTTATTTTATAAAGACAGGGTCTTCCTCTGTCACCTGATATAAGAGCTGGCAGTGCAGTCTGGAGGGGAAAGGCTCTAGACAGAACAAGATCCTGTTTTATAAAATAAACAAACAGGCCATGTTCGGTGGCTCATGCATGTAATCCCAGCACTTTGGGAGGCCGGGGCAGGCGGATCGCCTGAGGTCAGGAGTTCGAGACCAGTTTGGCCATCATGGTAAAACCGTGTCTCTACTGAAAATACAAAAATTAGCCTGACGTGGCCAGGCGTGGTGGCTCACACCTGTAATCCCAGCACTTTGGGAGGCTGAGGTGGGCGAGTCACTTGAGGTCAGGAGTTCGAGACCAGCCTGAACAACATGGTGAAACCCCGTCTCTACAAAAAATACAAAATTGGCTGGGCGTGGTGGTGCATGCCTGTAATCCCAGCTACTCGAGAGGTTCAAGTGAGGCAGGAGAATCACTTGAACCCAGGAAGCAGATGTTGCAGTGAGCCAAGATCGAACTACTGTACTCCAGCCTGAGAGACAGGGTGAGACTCCGTCTCAAAATAAAATAAAATAAAATAAAAAACAAAACACGAATAAAGAATAAATAACATACAAGAAAAAACAAAATGGATTCAGAGGAAATAATGAAAGACAATAAAAACATTGAGTGCCAAGTGCGTGCTCTCTATACATATATATGTACATATATCTCTATGTATATATATATTTTGAGACGGAATCTCCCTCTGTTGCCAGGCTGGAGTGCAGTGGCGCGATCTCGGCTCACTGCAACCTCCGCCTCCCGGGTTCAAGTGATTCTCCTGCTTCAGCCTTCCGAGTAGCTGGGACTATAGGCGCAGACCACCACAGCCAGCTAATTTTTGTATTTTTAGGAGGGACGGGGTTTCAACACGTTGGCCAGGATGGTCTCGATCTCTTGACCTCGTGATCTGCCCGACTTGGCCTATCAAAGTGCTTGGATTACAGGCATGAGCCACCATGCCCAGCCTATATTTTTTATTTGAACAAATTTTCAATTGTGGTCCCAAATTTTTATGAACTTATTGAAAATAAGGGTAAGTTTATTAAAGAGCAGTACCTATAATGTTTTGCAAATAAAATCT
The DNA here is from genome assembly GCF_024542745.1 of Macaca thibetana thibetana. NCBI lineage: Eukaryota > Metazoa > Chordata > Mammalia > Primates > Cercopithecidae > Macaca > Macaca thibetana. Next base: position 5,014,191 of record NC_065593.1, on the reverse strand, counting down.
AGGCTTCTCTTGAAGATCTTGTAACAAACTAGCTTATCATTTGACTCCTACAGTTGTAATATAAAATACAAATACAACTAAAAGCTAGCCGGCTGGGTGCGGTGGCTTACACCTGTGGGCAGATCACTTGTCAGGAGTTCGAGACCAGCCTGGCCATCATGGTGAAACCTTGGCTCCACTAAAAATACAAAAATTAGCCCAGCATGTGGTGCACACTGTAGTCCTAGCTACTCGAGAGGCTGAGGTAGGAGAATTGCCATCCTGGCTAACACAGTGAAACCCCGTCTCTACTAAAAAAAACAAAAAAACAAAAAAATTAGCTGGGTGTAGTGGTGGACACCTGTAGTCCCAGAAAGAAAGGTGTGAACCTAGGAGGCAGAACTTGCAGTGAGCCGAGATTGCGCCACTGCACTCCAGCCTGGGCAATAGAGCGAGACTCTGTCTCACACACACGCACAAGAAAGAAATTTATAAAAAAATCAGTCAATGCTACAGGAAGTAATATATTAAGACAGATACTCTCATTAGTGTCAGTAAGAATGCAAATGGGTAGGCCAGGCATGGTGGCTCACACTTGTAATCCCAAGCACTTTGGGAGGCCAAGGTGGGTGGATCACTAGAGGTCAGGAGTTTGAGACCAGCCTGGCTGACATGGTGAAACCCCATCTCTACTGAAAGTACAAACATTAGCCAGGTGTGGTGGCATGCGCCTGTAAACCCAGCTACTCGGCAGGCTGAAGCAGGAGAATCACTTGAACCCGGGAGGTGGAGGTTGCAATGAGCCGAGATCGTGCCACTGCACTCCGGCCTGGGAGACAGAGTGAGACTCCATCTCAAAACAAAAAGAGTAAATTGGCATATAGTTTTTGGGAATGTGTTTTGCATGCAAAGCCTCAAAACAGCCAATTTTAGAAATTAATACTAATGAAATAATATAAAATACATACAGATGTTTTCTGCTCTTTGCAATAAACTAGGAAAAAACCTCTGAAGGTACAGACAATAAAGGATGATTAAGATTTATCCCAATGAAGCCATTTAACAAGCTATACATTTAGATCTAATTAATATGGGTAGATGTTTTAAGTTTCATGAGGACACTGCTCTTATCTAGCTTTTCACTTTTGTATCCCTAGGGCATAGAATAAGGCCTAGCACATAAATGTTTAATAAGTATTTGGTAAGTAAATGAAAAAGTAATGTTAAGTAAAAATGATATAAAATTTTATAAAATGTGATTTCTGTGAAGAAGCTGTATAGAAAAAGAATTGGAAAGACACACAACCAAATGGGAAAAGAGGTCATGGGCAATTTTACAAAACAGCTTTATTGAGGTATAATTTGACATACCATGAAATTCACCCATTGTATGTGTACAATTCAATTACTTCATTTATACAACTGTTCAATAATCACCATATTCCAGCTTGATGGTCAATATTTGCTTTGTCATTTGATCTTTTCTCTATGGTAAACAAAAATCTATTATTTGAAAGGTTCCTTCACTGAAAGCTGGGTGCAGTTGAACTCTAAAATTACCTACAAAATTACTTTCTATGTAATCATCTATGTCTAATTCTTCAGTTTGACACATGCATGTTACTAGCACAAGTTGCATTTAAAGGCAGCAGGAAGGTCTTTCACTATTATTAAAAATTAACTTTAAGGATGGAGCAGGCACGATACAGTATAGATTGTTTCGTGAACTATATAGTAAGGTCAATATTCTTGCTCCTTCTACAAATAAAAAAAAAATGTTCCGCAGAATAACAAGTACAGGTGGAGTTCCCATTGGAAATGCAGGTATTGAATGCAACCAACCGCAACTGTTTCTCTGCTCCTCAATCCTGCTAGCGTACTACGCGAGCTGCCGACGTCCCCCAACCCACCAGGTAAGCCAGCCGCTCCTGTCCCCAGCCTGTGAGGGGGTCAGAGGTAAGACCCTCGGTGTATTCACTTAGCTCCCTACGGAAAACTCTTCGAGAAGAAGGCGACTGAGATCGGTTAGCACTTAAATCCCTTTCACAGCCCCGGCTCCCATCGCCCCTCCTATGGCCTCCTACCTGCAGAGAAGCAGAGCAGGTACACCCAGTGCCTTAGGCGGGCCAAGCCTAGCACTGTGGGAGCAAAAAACATGGCTTCATCGTCAGGGTGCGCTATGGCCAGGAGGGTCCGGCTTTCGGCTCCCAGCCGTTCTCCCTGCTCCCGACTCTTCACTCGTTCTGAGGAGTCCCAAACCCAGAGGAAGCCCCATGCCACGACCGCCGCCGCCACACACAGGAGCCACATTGCTTCCATTACGGGTAAGTAGCATTGAGCCTGCGCAGTAGGAAAGGCTAACTGACCCCGACTCCGGCTGGAAAACGGCACCCGGGGATGTTGGGTTCCGCGGTTAAGTCCCTCCCCACCGACATGCTCCGGAAGCTTGAGGTTTTACCATTAAGGGTTCTCCTGTGTTTTAACACAGAAGTCGCCATGCCGTCCAGTTTCCTAACCTAGTCCTACCACACTGTACAATCGCTTTAAAAGGACGCGTCTTATATATAAGCTACCACTTCTTGTCTTGTAGGAAGAGTGCCTTCCTCTTCTTCAACTCATTTTCGAACTCATTTCTTAAAACTCGGGCCCTTCTCGTAATTATAGGGTTAGATAGCCCGTTATCCGGATGACAGTTTTCCGAAACAGCCAGTTACACCAACTTTGTTTTTCCTTCTCACTTTTGGATGGCTTTTCTTTTCTTTTTTTGAGAGGCTCTGTCGGCCAGGCTGTAGTGCAGTGGAGCGATCTCGGCTCACTGCAACCTCTGTCTCCCGGGTTTAAGCGACTGTTCTGCCTCAGCCTCCCGAGTAGTTGGGACTATAGGCGCGCGCCACCACGCCCGACTAATTTTTGTATTTTTAGTAGAGACAGTGGTTCACCATATTAACTAGGCTGGTCTCGAACACCATATTAACTAGGCTGATCCGCTCGCCTAGGCCTCCCAAAGTGCTGGGATTACAGGCGTGAGCCACCGCTCCCGGCTCCTTCTTTTTTTTTGAGTCAGGGTCTGGCTCTGGTCGCCCAGGCTGGAGTGCAGTGGCGCGATCTAGGCTCGCTGCAACCTCAGCCTCCCGCGTTCAAGCAATTCTCCCACTTCGGCCTCCCCAGTAGCTGGGATTACAGGCACGCGCCACCACGCCCGGTTAATTTTTGTATTTTTAGTAGTGACGGAGTTTCTCCATGTTGGTCAGGCTGGTCTCGAACTCCTGACCTTAAGTGATGGGCCGGCCTCGGCCTCCCAAAGTGCTGGGATTTACAAGCGTGACCCAATGCGTCCTGTCGGGCCTGGCTTTTCTAAAGGAAAGTATGCGTGCGGTTACGAGGAACCGTCATTTCCCCGGCAGGGTAAGGCTGAGAGTGCACTTAACAGTCGCGAGGGCCACAGGCTCCTATTGCAAGTAACTTAAGGTTAAGGAGCAACATCGTGGACAAATCGGCCTCGCCCAGCATTTCAGTGAGGGCTTGATGCGAATTCCAGCCAGAGCCCTAGAAAGTATCTTGGGCAGGTCGAAATGCACCCCTCCGGCTCCCAGCCACGAGGGGGACCTGGCTTCCCTCTCCGCGGCTCCGGACAGAGGAGGCCGCCACCGCCCCGCCGCCGAGGGGTTGCAGGGTCCCTTGCACGGCCTGGCGTTTTTCCTTTTCCCACGCCTGGGGAAGGCCTCGGGCGCGCAGAACAGACTGGCTCGCGGGGGGCGCACAAGCCCAGGGCGCGATGGCAGCCGCGCTGGATCCGGCTACGCGCTGCCCGGCCCCGTCTCCGTCCGAGAGGACCGCCGCTGCCAGGCCTAGAGGAGACGTGAGGAGACCGGGCGCGGCGCGACCCAGGAAGCTCCGCCGAGGTAGGAGAGGCGCCCGGCCAGCGGAGGGAGTCGGTCTCCCAACTCTCCGGAAGGAGGAGGAGCCGGCGCCGGAGCCGCCTTAGCCGCGGCTCCCCGGGCTGGGGGGAGGGAGAGGGGTTGAGTCAAGATGGCGGCCAAGGTGGCGAAGCAGCAGCAGCGGCGGCGGCGGCGGCGGCTGGAGTGAGCGCCCGGCTCGCCGCGCCAAGCGAGGTCCCGGTGTAGGGCCGCGCGCCGGGACCGCGCCCCACTGCTCAGGCCGGGGCGCACGTCGGCTCCCACGCTCAGCCAGCTCCCGGTGAGTAGGCCCTGGCGCCTGCAACCCCGGCCTCCGGGCTCCTGTTAGTCCGGGGGCTTCCGAGGTCTCCCGGGGCAGCAGCCGCTGGGACGGTTTCTCCGCCAGGCGGGGGGTGTCGCAGGCCTGGGCAGGTCGGGACCCGTCCTGGCCGCCTGGCCTCTTCTCCTCGGTAGCCCAGGGGAGAGCCGGGCGCGGCGCGGAGCTCGGGCTCGGCTAGCGGAGGCTTATGGAGTTTGAAGGAAGAATGGGCTGTGGCCGGGCCGGGGCTGGTCCCGAGGTGTCCTGTGCGGAGGGGCGTGCAGAGCCTACAGGGCCCGCGAGGGAGAGCGGGCAGCCGGGGCCCCGGGTGGGGCCGGCGCAGGTGGCGGGCCTGGGCTCACTGAGGCGGAGTTGGTGGCCGACTTGGGAGTGTAGAAGGGGGCTAGGGAGGGTGACAGCCATGGACAAGTGCGAGCAGAGTAAATTAGTTCACCTTTCTAACAGACCGCTTCAGGGTGTAATGGCGAAGGCTGGGTACTGGTGGAGATGGCAAAGATCCGAACCCTATACCTCTGCCGTTTATTGTTGGTGTTTTCTTGAGCGAAGTCCGTGAGTGCACCTCTTTTTGGGGAGAGAGGAATTTGAGAAACTGTAGTTGTGAAATCAGCCTTTATGGAGAGGAGACTGAATTCTTCAAATTCACTGGATCAGGAATAGTCACGTATTAGAGGAATGGATGGGAATAAGTGATATGGACGAAAACTATTTGCTCAGAAAGTGTCAGTTTTCTTTATGTGATGTTGCATGCTGCAGTGCCTCTTCAACAGAGTTAACCTTGGAGAGTAGTGGTATAGGTAATTCTAATCTTTGGGATTAGTATGTAAACCTGCATCAGATTTGCTTCTCTAATTATATCCTAATTATATTGAAATTTACATTCCATGTGTGCACCCTGCTGAGGCAGTGATGGAAGGCTGAACATGGCAATGTGCAAGGAGCAACAGGCCTGGGATCTAAAAATGCCTACAAAGATTCATTCATTCGTTCAACATATCTTGATCAATAGCTGCTGATGCTGGGTTACATGTGATTGTCCTGTGGATAACTGAAGAGTTGATGGCATTGTTTAATTTTTAATAGCTTTTTGAAATGTTTTGATGTACCTTTTCATGAAGATATTTATTGGATGAACCAACTTGTACTTGCCCGGGCTCAGGAGCAGACCAATTTTAGAATGTTATTTAGACAAGGGTAACAATTACAGAAGAAGTAACCGCAAGTTACTGGAGAGAGAAATCTTGTATCTTTTTTTCTTCTTCTGTTAACATCCGGTGGAAATTTATTTATTTATTTTAGTATTTATAGTACCCAGTTGCTTGGCCTTGCTTTAAGCACACCTGTTAATGGAAGTCAAGATTAATTGTATATATGGATATAGCTATGTATAAAATGCTCACAGTAGGAACTGATTACTTACAATACTAAAATACTCTTTCCTTTTACAAAAGGCTTGCCATATGTTGAACTACTCCCCCGGAGAAAATATAATACAAAGTATCTTGATTCTTGCTGTAACTATGTGACATTTTGGAACTTGATCAACCTTTCTGTGCTTCAGTTTCCTCATCTTTCATATTAGGTAAACATCTACTCTCCTAGGGTTGGCTATTGTGAGCCTAAAGGGAGTTAATAGTTATCAAATTGTTTTAAACAAATTGAAGGGGTTATATTTCTGTGAGGTGGTAACAGCTCCCTCTGGACTCCTGTAATGCTTTTTCTGCACATCTCTTGTGGCATTTACACTTTCAATCTTGTAGGTATTTATGTACCTATTTTATCTCTTGAGAGCAGGATAGGCCCTTCTCTGATTTTATCTTTTTTTTTTTTTTTTTTTTTTTTTTTTTTGAGATGGAGTCTCGCTCTGTCGCCCAGGCTGGAGTGCAGTGGCACAATCTTGGCTCATTGCAACCTCTACCTCCGGGTTCAAGTGATTCTCCTGCCTCAGCCTCCCAAGTAGCTGGGACTACAGGCGCGTGCCACCACGACCAGCTAATTTTTTTGTATTTTCAGTAGAGGCGGGGATTCACCGTGTTAGCCGGGATGGTCTCGATCTCCTGACCTCGTGATCTGCCCGCCTTGGCCTCCCAAAGTGCTGGGATTACAGGTGTGAGCCTCCATGCCTGCCTTATTTTTAATTGAATTTAAAAAACAGTAAAATTTGTGTTTTGCCTATCCTCTTAATCAAAAAAGAATGAAATGATGGAAATTAACTTATAGGCAAAATTAGATTAGTCAATAACTTCTGTAAAGCTTTTTTTTTTTTTTTTTTTTTTTTTTTTTTGAGACAGGGTCTCTTTTGCCCAGGCTGAAGAACAGTGGCTCGCTGCAGCCTTGACCTCTGGACTCAGGTGATCCTTCCACCTCAGCCTCCCCAAGTTGCTGGGACTACAGGCGCAGGCCACCATGGCTGGGTAATTTTTTTTTTTTTTTTTTTTTTTTGAGACGGAGTCTCGCTCTGTCGCCCAGGCTGGAGTGCAGTGGCTGGATCTCAGCTCACTGCAAGCTCCGCTTCCCGGGTTTACGCCATTCTCCTGCCTCAGCCTCCCGAGTAGCTGGGACTACAGGCGCCCGCCACCTCGCCCGGCTAGTTTTTTGTATTTTTAGTAGAGACGGGGTTTCACCATGTTAGCCAGGATGGTCTCGATCTCCTGACCTTGTGATCCGCCCATCTCGGCCTCCCAAAGTGCTGGGATTACAGCCTTGAGCCACCGCGCCCGGCCCTTTTTTTTTTTTTTTTTTGTAGAGACAGGGTTTAACCATGTTGCCTAGGCTGGTCTCCAGCTCCTGGGCTCCAGCGATCTGCCTGTCTCAGCCTCCCAAAGTGCTAAGATGATAGGGGTGAGCCGCTGCAACCGGCCTTAAAAGCATTTAAAAAAAGTTGTGTTATGAATTGGTGAGATTTTCTTTTCTTACCTTTGTTATCTGCTGTAGAAGGCAAAGGACTTTGGATAGACTGGGGGCTGATGTAGGTGAATGTCAGGCTGTTTGTTTTTTAAAAAATATGTTTTGGTTATTTGGTTTTGATTGTATTCTGTGATCTATCTTAGTTGTAATTTCAAATTCTTATTGATGCCTGGGAATGATATAACTCTTGCATATTTAGTTCCATCTGTTCTTTTACTTCCGATATTGGATTTTACTAGACTATGATACAAAACAACTAGTAAAGGTTGATCAGAATTTATTATGTATAATCTTATTTGTAGATTAGAGATTCATGTATTTTTGTTTACTCACTTATTCAACCAGTATGAGGTGTTTTTTATGTTCTGGCACACTATTAGTAAATACTAGAGAGTTATAAAGTATAGTCGAGCAGGTCAGTTATGTTCACAAATAACTCAGTCTATAGATTATCTTTTTTTTTCTTTTTTTTCCTTTTTTTTCCTTTGAGACGGAGTTTCACTCTTGTCGCCCAGGCTGGAGTGCAGTGGCGCGATCTCAGCTCACTGCAACTTCCGCCTCCCAGGTTCAAGTGATTTCTCCTGCCTCAGCCTCCTGAGTAGCTGGGATTACAGGCATGCGCCACCATGCCTGGCTAATTTTTGTATTTTTAGTAGAGACGGGGTTTCACCGTGTTGGTCAGCCTAGTCTCGAACTCCTGACCTCGTGATCTGCCCGCCTTGGCTTCCCAAAGTGCTGGGATTACAGGTGTGAGCCACTGTGCCCGGCCACATAGATTATCTTATATTTGGTCCTTTCCAGGTTTGAGGATGTGAAAAATACATGTAATACATGTAAATGGTTAAGAAAACATTTTCTTTTTTTATTTGCCCTTTTTAAGAGCACTGAAAAACTATGAAAAGCTTCTGTAATGTAGTAATAACCGTATGTGGAGCATCTGTTTTTTATTTTGGTTTTTTTCTGGTGGCATTTTTCCTTGAACACTTACACTATTCTTCTACTATTTTTTCCTACCCCAGTAGCTTGTGTGGTCAAAATATTACTAGAATAGTCTTCAGATACAACCTATTTTTTTTTCTTTGCATTTGAAAGTCAGAGACTGTATGAAACACTGCAGATGTTCCTATGGAGTTCATCAGACAGTTTGCTTCTTCCATATGTGCTGCTGTTACTTTTATTTAACGACGATCTCAAAACCAACAAAATTGGTTAAAATAAAATGTTAATGGCAGGGCACAGTGGCTCACGCCTGTAATCGGAGGCTGAGGTGAGAGGACCACTTGAGGCCAGGAGTTTGAGACCAACCTACATAACAGAGTGAGATCCCATCTCTATAAAAAAATTTAAAAATTAGCTGAGTGTGCTTGTGGTTCCAGCTACTTGGGAAGCTGAGCCTGGGAGGTTGAGGTTGCAGTGAGCCGTGATGGTGCCACTGCTCTCACTTCAGACTGGGTGATAGAGCAAGACCGTCTGTCAAAATAAATAAATAAATAAAGCTAATTTATAGAATGTAGAGTCAGATTATCTAGTCTTGTTTTACTTTTGATAAAACCGAAGGTCCCAGAAGTAAAGTGATTTATCTGCCTAAGTTGCTAAAGTTGGGCAATAGTGGAAATCTAAGTCTTTTCATATCCATTATAGTGTTCACTGTGTTACACTGTATCATCCATGGGATGAATCGATTTGATGATTGACACTTAAAAATTGGCCGGTGGCGGTGGCTCACACCTGTAATCCCAGCATTTTGGGAGGCTGAGGCGTGCAGATCACGAGGTCAGGAGATTGAGACCATCCTGGCCAACATGGTGAAACCCCATTTCTACTTAAAAAAAATACAAAAAATTAGCCTGGCGTGGTGGCGGGTGCCTGTAGTCCCAGCTACTCGGGAGGCTGAGGCAGGAGAATGGCTTGAACCCGGGAGGCGGAGCTTGCAGTAAGCTGAGATCGTGTCACTGCACTCCAGCCTGGGTGACAGAGCAAGACTCTGTCTCAAAAAAAAAAAAAATTGGAGTAATAGGAAATGAGAGATTACTCTGGATATTTAGCTTAGGTGTTGAATTTAAGGTACTTCTTAATATTAAATTTCTGCAATGAAAATATAGTTTGAAAAAATTGATACTGATCTATGTCAGTGTTACAGTGATCAGGAATTACTTAGTTTGCTTAATTTTTAATCTGCTTTGATGAATATCTTTTTTTTTTTTTTTTTTGAGACGGAGTCTCGCTCTGTCACCCAGGCTGGAGTGCAGTGGCCGGATCTCAGCTCACTGCAAGCTCCGCCTCCCGGGTTTACGCCATTCTCCTGCCTCAGCCTCCCAAGTAGCTGGGACTACAGGCGCCCGCCACCTCGCCCGGCTAGTTTTTTGTATTTCTTAATAGAGACGGGGTTTCACCGTGTTAGCCAGGATGGTCTCGATCTCCTGACCTCGTGATCCGCCCGACTCGGCCTCCCAAAGTGCTGGGATTACAGGCTTGAGCCACCGCGCCCGGCCTGAATATCTTCTTAAGATATTCTGTCTTTGAGGTTATCTGGATCCAGTGACACTTCATGGAATTTAAGTATTATAGTGATGGAAATTTTATTATGCCAGTGGTTTAAATACCTCTGAGGCCCAAACAAATAGGTTAAATAATAATAATAATTATTATTATTATTTTTGAGGCGGAGTTTCACTCTTGTTGTCCAGGCTGGAGTGTAGTGGCGCCATGTCAGCTCACCGTAACCTCCGCCTCCTTGGTTCAAGCAATTCTCCTGCCTCAGCCTCCCGAGTCGCTGGGATTACAGGCGCCCGCCACGACGCCTGGCTAATTTTGTATTTTTTAGTAGAGACAGGGTTTCTCCATATTGGACAGGCTGGTCTCGAACTCCTGACCTCAGGTGATCCGCTCGCCTCGGCCTCCCAAAGTGCTGGGATTACAGGCGAGAGCCACTGCACCCGGCCTACAAGTAGTTTAAATTATTTTGTAAATTAGCTGTTGCCTGTTTTGCCTACTCTCAGACTTCTGGATTTTTTTTTTTTAAGTATGAAGGATTTCAATTGTTATATTAATATAAAAGCTTAGATAAATAGTACAAACATGAACCTTTTTTTTTTTTTTTTTTTTTGAGACAGAGTCTCACTCTGTTGCCCAGGCTGGAGTGCAGTGGCACAGTCTCAGCTCACTGCAACCTCCACTTCCCAGGTTCAAGCGATTCTTGTGCTCAGCCTCCCAAGTAGCTGGGGTTACAGGCATATGCCACCATGCCCAGCTAATTTTTGTATTTTTAGTAGAGACGGAGTTTCACCATTTTGGCCAGGCTGGTCTCGAATTCCTGGCCTGAAGTGATCTGCCTGCCTTGGCCTCCCAAAGTGTTGGGATTACAGGCGTGAGCTATTGCACTTGGCTGACTGTATTCTTTATGAATTTTTTTTACATCAAAAAGCTCATTTGTAATATTCATTTTCTTTATGTATTCATGCTATAAAATTTATTTTATTTTAATTTTTTAAAAATAGAGACGGGGTCTGACTTTTTTGCCCAGCCTGGTCTTGAATTCTGGGCTCAAGTAATCCTCCCACCATAGCCTCCCAAAGTGCTGGGATTACAGGCATAAGCCACCATACCCGGCCTATAAAATTTATTGTAAAGGAAAAGGCATATTCTTATTAAGCTGATAATCTTTACCTAAATACTGAAGCATGGCATATTTATTCTACTTGGGCTATTTTGTGTTGCATTAAGAAGAATTTTTTGTTTGTGTTTTCTTGTTACTATGCTTGCTTCTGGAATACTGCTTTCCTCCCTTACTCTTCCAAACTCTACTACGTCTAAATTTATCCTATTTTTCAAGGGTTTGATCACATATTACATCATCCAGGAAGTGTCTCTGCTATTCCCTCTTCTCCAAAATGTATATTTTTTATTCTGGAAACTCTTGATCCTTTGCCTCTAGACCATAAGCCCTTTGTAGGCATGTCTGTATCTGAGTTTTAAAAAAATTTTTTCTTCTTTTCCCACTCCCAGAATAACACCGTATGCCCAGGAGTAGTAGATACTTGTTGAATACATAAAAAAGAGCTTAGCAGCTAGAGTTAGTGTGGATGCTGTAGAAGATGTCTGATACACATGTGGCAGTTTGATGCTGAATAGTTTTTGGAAATTAAAAAACAGGTAGACATTTCACCAATGTCAGTGACTAACATAGCTGTAATTAGTAAATTATCAAAATATTTCTTTCTTTTTTTCTTTTTTACAGAGAGGGTCTCTCTCTGTTGCCCAGGCTGGAGTGTAGTGGTGCGATCATAGTTCAATGCAGCCTCCAAGCCCTGGGCTCACGCGGTCCTCCCGAGTAGCTGGGACTACAGGTGTGTGCCACCACACCTGGTCAATTTTTTAATTTTGTAGAAACAGGGTCTCATTATGTTGCCCAGGTTGACCTCAGATTGGTGGGTTCAAGTGATCCTCCCACCTTGGCCTTCTGAAGTGCTGGGGTTATAGGTGTCGGCCACTGAACCCAGTTAAAAGCATTTCTTTAAAAAAAAAAAATTCTGGCCGCCGCGGTGGCTCACGCCTGTAATCCCAGCCCTTTGAGAGGCCGAGACGGGCGGATCACGAGGTCAGGAGATCGAGACCATCCTGGCTAACACGGTGAAACCCCGTCTCTACTAAAAAATACAAAAAAGTAGCCGGGCGAGGTGGCGGGCATCTGTAGTCCCAGCTACCCGGGAGGCTGAGGCAGGAGAATGGCGTGAACCCGGGAGGCGGAGCTTGCAGTGAGTTGAGATCCGGCCACTGCACTCCAGCCTGGGTGACAGAGCAAGACTCCAACTCAAAAAAAAAAAAAATTCTGTTTATTGGGATTTTGGGGAGGAAGAGAAAGTAAACATGGGGTTGGTTCATCCTAGACAGCACTCATGGTTCTAGATAATATTAGAATGCAGTAATGTTTTAATTTATATATGCAGGGAATTTTGGAGTAGTTTCAATCTTAGGAGAAAACTGTGAGTTAGAAATATGGAAGGCTGGCCGGGCACGGTGGCTCATTCCTGTAATCCCAGCACTTTGGGAGGCCGAGGCAGGCGGATTATGAGGTCAAGAGATCGAGACCATTCTGGCCAACATGGTGAAACCCCATCCCTACTAAAAATATCAAAAAAACCAAAAAAACAAAAAACTAGCCGGGAATGGTGTTGGGTGCCTGTAATCCCTGCTACTCAGGAGGCTGAGGGAGGAGAATCGCTTGAACCCTGGAGGCGGAGGTTGCAGTGGGTGCCATTGCACTCCAGCCTGGCAACAGAGCAAGACTCTGTCTCTCAAAAAAAAAAAAAAAAAAAAAAAAAAAAAAAAAAAATACAGAACGGTTGGTGTTGATAGGATTATAATAGAATTTGAGACTCCCTTTGAAAGAATAATATCGACTAGTTTTATATAAAAAATTAAATTCTTAAGTAGATTAGTCAGGAGTAAAGGAAAAGTCAAGATTCCCAACTTATTTGGATTTCTTTCCCCCATTACAGTGTACTCGAGGAACAAAATTTGGGCTGTTTGGCTGTTTTTATTCTTTGTTATACACAAATAAACTGATATAAAAACCAAATATGTTGAGGTTACATTTTTCTTTCCTTTTTTTTTTTTTGAGACAGAGTCTCGCTCTGTCGCCCAGGCTGGAGTGCAGTGGCGCGATCTTGGCTCACTGCAAGCTCTGCCTCCCAGGTTCACGCCATTCTCCTGCCTCAGCCTCCCGAGTAGCTGGGACTACAGGCGCCCGCCACCACGCCCAGCTAATTTTTTGTATTTTTAGTAGAGACGGGGTTTCACCGTGTTAGCCAGGATGGTCTCGATCTCCTGACCTCTTGATCCACCCGCCTCGGCCTCCCAAAGTGCTGGGATTACAGGCGTGAGCCACTGCACCCGGCCAAGATTACATTTTTCTGGGGAAAATTTGACTCTTAGATTTATGATGAGAGTCACCTTTATGCTTATAGATTGCCCCTTTACCCCATACTTTTGTTGAACTAAGACATTCTTCTTGCCATTATCACTGTCATACACAGTTCACATTCAGAGTAATTTGTTTCAGGCAATTCATTTCCCTTGACAATAACAGCGATTTGTGTAATTTTGAAAATATTTGTTTTAAGTAGTCATGATCATGACTTTGAGTTTCTGTTCAAAGATGTTTAACTTTGCATTACTTTAAGAGTTTTAAATTCATTTTTAATTACAGTAACTTTTATGTATTTGGAGGTATTTGGAATGAAATCAAAACTTGTGCTATCTAGGAGTTATAACCTAAAATATGCAGAATGTAAATATACCTGATGTAGGAGTATATATATTCTGCTGAGGGGGGAAGAAGAAGTTACTTTATATTCACACAAAATCATTTTAATGCATGAAGGAGGATATGCTATTTTAAAATCTTATCTTTCATTAATTATAAGTAATACATTATTTTACATATATACTGAAATTGAAAGAACTACTTCCTGGATGTAATCTAGTGAGAGTTTGTTGCATTTTAAGACAGAGCCTTGCTCTTGTTGCCCAGGTCGGAGTGCAGTGGCACGATCTTGGCTCACTGCAACCTCCGCCTCCCAGGTTCAAGCGATTCTCCTGCCTCAGCCTCCCAAGTAGCTGGGATTACAGGCGTCCGCCACTATGCCTGGCTAATTTATGTATTTAGTAGAAGATGGGGTTTCACCATGTTAGTCAGGCTGGTGTCCAACTCCTGACCTCAGATGATCCACCCTCTTCGGCCTCCTAGAGTGCTGGGGTTACAGGCGTGCGTCACCACGCCCAGCCATATGTCTTTTATAAATTGCCTTCTGTTGTTCTTTGGTTATTTTCTGATGGGGTTATTGGTTTTTAACAGGTTAAAAAGTTCTCTACATATTCACTTTTTTCTTTTTTTTCTTTCTTTCTTTTTCTTTCTTTTTATTTTTGAGACAGAGTTTTGTTCTTGTTGCCTAGGCTGGAGTGCAATGGCATGATTTCAGCTCACCTCAACCTCCACTTCCCAGGTTCAAGCGATTCTCCTGCCTCAGTCTCCTGAGTAGCTGGGATTACAGGCATGCGCCACCATGCCTGACTAATTTTGTGTTTTTACTAGAGATGGGGTTTCTCCATTTTGGTCAGGCTGGTCTCAAACTCCTGACTTCAGGTGATCCGCCCACCTTAGCCTCCCAAAGTGTTGGGATTACAGGCGTGAGCCAATGCGCCTGACCTTATTCACTTTTTTCATACGTGTGCACATATCCCCCTAGCAATTCTTTTGTAGTGTTATGTACTCAGATATATCCAAACCCAGCACTGTGCTGCTGTGGGACCTTGGGCACATTATTTAACCTCTGTACACCTTAATTTCCTTATTTGTAAAATGGACATAATGTAAATAGCATTAGGCATAGTGGCTGGCACAAAGTAAATACTCAATAAATCTTAGCTGTGATTATTTGTCTATTTATGTGACTTTTGTGTTTTGTGCTCTACTTAAGACTTTCTTTACTCCAAAATGTAAAATATTCACCTATCTACTAAACTAGAAAAACAAAGTGACATTATATGCCTCTATGTTTCTTTGAGTTAAAGATGAAAAGCATTGTATACATGTTTGCTTGTATATCACAGGATATATGATACTTGGAAACACTGGTTGTCATAGTAAGAAGAATGAATGAGAGGAAGACTTTTTGACTGCATGCCTTTTTGTATTTTTAAAACAAAGAAGTCCTCAGATTGTAATTTAATACTTCAATGGTTTCTTTTTCTCCTTTTCTTTTCCTTCTCTTTTTAACCCTTCTAATTCTTTGATCCATCTGGAATTTATTTCTGGTATAAGAAGTGAGACATATTTTGGGGAATAAAATTGTGTGTGAATTCTACCCCAACTAGCTAGTTGTGTCAGCACCATTTAGTGAATAATCTGTTTTTTGCCCCACTGTTAGAATTGCAACTTTTGTCATTTACTAAATGTGTTTGGGACTGTTTCTGATTGGCCTTATTATTTTATTTTGATCTCGTGTGTTACCATACCCTTTAAATTACTATCATTTTATAATTTTAATACAGATGGGGTTAGTTACCTGTTCATTACTTTTTTTTCCATACTTTGACAATTCTGGTCTATGTGTTCTTCTATATGAACTTTAGAATCATTCTGTGACATTCAAAAAGAAATCATAGAGATTTTTATTGAATACTGAATGTTGATTGGGAATACTGAAATTGTAGGTGAAGTTTGGGGAAATTGACATCTTTATGTACTTTCTGTCCTGTGTTCAAATAGATTTTTATGTCCCTCAGTAGATTTTCAAACTTTGCTTCAAATAAGTCCTGTACAAATAAGTCTTGTATATTTCTTCTTTATTTCTTTTAAAAAACATCAGACCCATGAATGGGAGTTTGTTTGTTTATTTTATTCAACAAATATTGTAGAGAATCAAACAGGTAGCTTTTATTCTAGTGAGAGAAGACAGAACATACTCAAATAAAATGAAGTACATAATCCATTTAAGATTATGATAAACCTATAAAGGAACCAAAAGGGTGATGTGATGGAGAGTAACAAGTGGGAGCTTACCTTATATGTAGGGTGGTTGGAAAGACTCTCCTGAGATGACATTTGAACTGAGACCTTAAGTTTGAGGAGGAGCTAGCCACCTGAATGAGCCAGGAACAGCATTCCTGGCAGAGAGTAAAGAAGGACAAAGGCCCAGCTAGGAAGGACCTGGCAGAGAAGGGCTCCTGAGGAAACTAAAAGGAAACTCACGTTGCTGGGGCCTAGCAAACAATCTGGAAAGTAAGCAGGCCAAATCAAGTAGGGCCTTGGGTCATCGTAGGTAGTTTAGAGTTTGTTTGCCGTGCTTAGGAAATCCTTGGGGAATCTGAAGCAGGAGAGTGATGTGTTCTAATTTAAGGCTTAAAAAGAATACTTGGCTTTTTGAGTTGAGAAAGTATTGAAGTGGGAAGCCCAGTTAGGAATTTTTTTGCGGCAATAGGTAAGGATGGTGGTAGTTAGATGGAGAGGCCTGGGAGGCTTCAGAGAGTGTGTGTGTGTGTGTGTGTGTGTGTGTGTGTGTGTATGTAAGGAACAGCTAAACAACTTGCTGTTGGACTGGGTGTTACTGAGAGCTAAGTACTGCTAACTCCTGCAGAGGCCATGTAGAGCAGAACAGAGCTGATCTTTGCCTTCATAGGTGGTGTCTGATAGCTCTGTTTGTTTCTAACGTGTGTACCAAAATAAAGTAGGCTAAAAGCATTTGACTTTAAGATTTATGGAGCTCGGGGGTGCTGAGGCGGGTGCAGCAAAAAACAGAGTCTGTTCATAACCCATGTTTTATATTGCTTAATAACCTGTCTCTGTTAGTGGGTCAAAGGGGAGGCAGCAGCAGGTGATCTTTAAGGTATCTGTCTCTGAGTTAGAAAAACATAGCTTGAGGAAGTTATGTAGCTTCCCTACAGCCTTAGAGGTAATAGTGGAACCAGACTTTTAGGTGAGCTCATGCACACACCAAGTCTTAGTACACTGCCTAGTATATATGTAGAACTCAATAAATGGTAACTCTTTTAGTAATATCCACTTAGATATTGTTATATCTGTTTATTTAGGCCAAATATCTACATTAAAATTTTTCTCATCTCAATTTCTTTGTTCTTCTTTTGTGTTAATCAAGGAGGGAATTGGCATGTAGTCATCCATTTTTGTTGTGAAATATATTTGTTTTTTTTTTTTTTTTAAGATGAAGTCTTGCTCTGTCACCGAGCCTGGAGTGCAGGGGTGCGATCTCGGCTCACTGCAACCTCCACCTCCCAGGTTCAAGTGATTCTCATGCCTCAGCCTCCTGAGTAGCTGGGATTACAGGTGCACACCACCACGCCTGACTAATTTTTTGTATTATTATTATTATTTTTTGAGATGGAGTCTTGCGCTGTCGCCCAGGTGGGAATGCAGTGGTTCTCTGCTCACTGCAAACTCTGCCTCCCGGGTTCAAGCAATTCTCCTGCCCCAGCCTCCCAATTAGCTGGGATTATAGGCGCACGCCACTATGCCCAACTAATTTTTGTGTTTTTAGTAGAGATGGGGTTTCACATGTTGGTCAGGCTAGTCTCAAACTCTTGACCTCGTGATCCGCCTGCCTCAGCCCCCCAAAGTGCTGGGATTACAGGCGTGAGCTACCACGCCCAGCCAATTTTTTTGTATTTTTAGTGGAGACAAGATTTCACCAGGTTGGCCAGACTGGCCTTGAACTCCTGACCTCCAGTGATCCACCTGCCTCAGCCTCTCAAAGTGCTGGGATTACAAACATGAGCCACCACGGTTGGCTGGTTTTGAAATAACATTTGTTCTTATAAGTTGAGTGAGTGAGTGTTGTTCAGTTCAGAGAATTAGTTCAATGTAGTGCCGATACACCACAGAGTTCTCAGTTGGATATTGTTATATTGTACTGCTGTCTTGGGACAGCACTTTATGTAGAGGTAAAGTAGCATCATTTTCCTTTCATTTAAGAATTATATATTATTTATTATTATTTTTTGAGATAGAGTCTTGTTTTGTTGCTTAGGCTGGAGTGCAGTGACACGGTCTCACCTCACTGCATCCTCTGCCTCCTGAGTTCAAGTGATTCTTGTGCTCAGCCTCCTGAGTAGCTGGGATTACAGACATGTGCCACCACGCCCGGTTAGTTTTTGTATTTTTAGTGTAGACAGGGTTTTGCCTTTTTGGCTGGACTGGTCTCAAACTCCTGGCTTCTAGTGATCCTCTTGCCTCGGTCTCCCAGAGTGCTGGGATTACAGGCATGAGCCACTGTGCCTGGCCAGAATTACTTATTGAATATGTGTACCCATAGATTTATCAAATAATTATATCCTTATTAAAATTTTTCTTTCAATATCATATTTTATAAGAGGTAGGATAGGTTAACTAAAAATCTTTTTCTTTAGCTTCCATTTGTTTCTCTGTCTTTAAGTAAGATGTCATGATATCAAAAGAGGCTGCAAATAAAATACCTTGTTAATGGCATTCCCCCAGAGTAGATCTTAACCAAAGGCTGAGAAACAGTAGCTTTTTTCCCCCCAAAGAGAAGAATGCTTTAGTTTATTTTACAAGAGAAAATTTATTATAGTGTAGCACTACTCTGGTCTTGTACAAATTACAGAATTCACTTAGATAATTTCTAGTCTTTTCTCTCCTGGATGCTGGACTCTGTAATACGTTTAGGAGGTTGTCTTTGTTTAAATTGTCCCCAGGTTGGAGGATTTTAGGTGGTTGGGATGCCCAGGGTGGTGATCCTTCTTAGCCTTGTCTTGCCTAACATACTTTTAGAATTGGACTAGAGGTGGACAGCTTTGTGGGAACTGGTGTGACCTAATTTGCCTCAGTTTAATAACTAATATTTAAGCATTTGAATGTCATAGAGGCATTGCCCTATCCCATACTTGTGTATTAGGATATTTTATTATTTTATCAGTTAAAAATTGTGTATTTTGTAGGATCCTTTTTCTGCTTTGGTGAAATGTAGGCTTCACCTATATTGTGACGCTTGGTGGATTCATTCTTGCTCATCCGAAGTGGCATCTTTAGTCCTGCCACAGTGAAGTGTATTTTTAGCTTCTTTTTTTTTTTTGTGAGATGGAGTCTCACTCTGTTGTCAGGCTAGAGTGCAGTGGTGCGATGCCAGCTCACTACAACCTCCGCTTCCCGGATTCAAGCGATTCCCCTGCCTCAGCCTCCCAAGTAGCTGGGACTACCAGGTGCGTGCCACCATGTCCGGCTAATGTTTTTTTTTTTGTATTTTAGTAGAGATGGAGTTTCACCACGTTGGCCAGGATGGTCTTGATCTCCTGGCCTTGTGATCTGCCAGCCTTGGCCTCTCAAAGTGCTGGATTACAGGTGTGAGCCACCGTGCCCGGCCATTTTTAGCTTTTTTTCCAAGATGGCTTAGGCCACCTTGAACACCTTTGCATAACACATTTTGGTTATGCAAAGGTTGTGGGCCAAAAGCCAGGAGTTCCTGCTGAGAGGAAAAATTGCTTTTTTTTTTTGGCAGGATAGTATTTGAAATTTTGTTGTTGCAAGATTTTCCTGTTGAGTAAATATGTATGTGTTTATTTAATATGAGAAGATTTAAAAAGGAACTTAAATAGATCATTTTCATTTTGCAACATCATATTGCTTGTTTGCAATATATAAGAGGCTAGTTCTGGGTTTATCTGTGTAATTCAGTTAGAAGTGCTATTGTCTTTTATGACAGTGACATATAATTATTACTATATTATTCCCATCCTAAAACATTGTATGTTGATATTTAAGAGATGAGGAAGTTGATTATAAAATCTTGATCAGATTTCTTAAACAATTCATAGAATTTTTTTCAGTTCATGAGTCAACCATGTAACTACCCTGAGTTAATGAGTTTTGGTGGCTAAGAACTGAAGTTGTAATTTGATACTGCCACTTAAGGTGCTCCCTTCCCCTTCAGTCTGAACTTTAAGCTAGATTCTTTTATTTCAGTGGATTTCAAATGTAAAGTATTCTGCCCAGATATCTTAGTGAGCCAGGACTGGAGTGAAGGGTGGAGGGGAGGATGGGGAAGGGCAGGGGGAGACTGAAAAGATGAATCCTAGGTCTCCCATTCTCACTAGATCAGAATGTTTCTCCATTGTATCTTTTGTACATTTAGCTTTCATTTAAGACTTTTGAGGAAAACATTCTGGTTAAAAAATAAGATCTGAGCACTGTTGCTGTGTATCTCGTGGATACGTTTTGAGGAAGGAGGTTGTAGTGTTCTCCAGGCTGCAGTTCATGTGAGGACAGGAAGGGCTTGCTTTAACCTGTAAATTTGTATGCCAGTAGGGGCTAATTTCCTGATTTTGCTAGTGTTTTTTTTTTTTTTTTTTTCCCTTCTGTGTTGGGCGGATAGTACTTTTAAATAAAACTGACTTTTGTTTTTTTTTTTTTTTGAGATAATAAAGTTAAACTTCACTAAAGTCATACCACAAAACTAGGACAACAGGAAGGATTACTGAGATGAGGGAAAAAATGGACAAGTCACTTAACTTGTGACTTTGAGTGACATTGAGTGTAATTGTTGAACCCAGGACTCACCATAGCTGAAAGTTAAACAATGTGCATTAAAAAATTATACCTCATGGGTTTCTAATCATTTAGGCCACTGTTGGAAAAAAATTGGATGACCCTGGGTTAAAATCTTTTTATTTTTAATTTTTTGCTTCTCCATTCCATTTATAGCTTTATTTATTTGGGATGTCTGAGTTGGGAGGAGAACGCAGAGATAGATCACTTAAAGCATGTTTTAGGACAGCACATCATACTTAGTTGGAAAACTTACAAAATGAATGAACGTTCATATAGTGAAATACTCTTTTTTTTTTTTTGACTGAGTTTCACTCTTGTTGCCTAGGCTGGAGTACAATGCTATGATCTCGGTTCACCGCAACCTCTGCTTCCCAGGTTCAAGCGATTCTTCTGCTTCAGCCTCTCGAGTAGCTGCAATTACAGGCATGTACCACTATGCCTGGCTAATTTTTGTATTTTCAGTAGAGATGGGGTTTCACCATGTTGGTCAGGCCGGTCTCGAAAACTCGACCTCAGGTGATCCACCCGCCTCAGTCTCCCAAAGTGCTGGGATTACAGGCGTGAGCCACCATGCCCGGCCCATATAGTGAAATACTCTTTAGCAATAGAAAGAACCATAAATTCATGAGAATAATTGCCAAGATTTTTTTTATTGTTTGTTTGGTTTTTTTTTGAGATGGAATCTCGCTCTGTTGCCCAGGCTGGAATGCAGTGGTGTGATCTCGGCTCACTGCAAGCTCTGCCTCCCAGGTTCACGCCATTCTCCCGCCTCAGCCTCCTGAGTGGCTGGGACTACAGGCGCCCGCCACCATGCCCGGCTAATTTTTTTGTATTTTTAGTAGAGACGGGGTTTCACCGTGTTAGCCAGGATGGTCTTGATCTCCTAACCTTGTGATCCGCCCACGTCGGCCATCCAAAGTGTTGGGATTACAGGCGTGAGCCACCGCACCCGGCCAGCCAAGATGTATTAAGTAATGAAAGCAAGATACAGAACAGTGTGTATCTAGTATGCTACCATTTACATAGGGGAAAAAGTGTGAGTGTATGTATGTGTAGGATCTTTCTAAAGGACACTCTAGAAACTAGTAACTTTAGTTGCTTTCTGGTAGGGTAACTGGGTAGCAGCTAGAGGAGAAGGGCGAGGAGATTTTTCACTTTGTATTCTGTGGTACTTTTAAAAACTCTTAAGTCCTGCATATAATATTTATTTCCAAAAAGATCAACCCTCCCCACAAGGCCAAATGTTGGCTTTTCCCTTTCCACTTGGAGCAGTTGCAGGTGTATAGATGAGGCGAAAGCTCCTCAGGTGGTTTTAATGTGTGGTCTCACTGAACATCTCAGCTCCTCCTAGTTCACTACTTGCTGAGAAAGCGGCAAAGCATTGCAGAAAACATTAGTTTTTCCCGTTTTGCCACAGACAATTATGTGATATTGGAGGAATTGTTGACTTTCTCTGATCTTCAGATTTCTCATCAGTGTTAGCTGGGTAATCTCAACCTTCCAATCCTTAAGATTTGCTGACCTCCATGCCTCGGGCCTTGGAAGGGAGCAGGGAGAAAACAGACTGAGGGACAGCTGGTCAGTCTTCTGACTCTTTTCCTGGTCAGCTTTCACAACAGCAGGAAATGTGACATCAGGAGGAAATATGGTATATTTATTTAAAATATTTATATATTACATGGTACCACATATGGTTTTTTTTTTTTTTTGAGACAGAGTCTGGACCCCTCGCCCAGGCTGGAATGCAGTGGCGCCATCTCGGCTCACTGCAACCTCTGCCTCCCAGCTTCAAGTGATTCTTCTGCCTCAGCCTCCCCAGTAGCTGGGTTTACAGGCATGCGCCACCATGCCTGGCTAATATTTTGTATCTTTAGTAGAGATTGGGTTTCACCATGTTGGCAGGCTGGCCTTGAACTCCTGACCTTGTGATTTGCCCGCATTGGCCTCCTAAAGTGTTGGGATTATAGGCGTGAGCCACTGCGCCCGGCCTTAAAGTTCTTTCTATACGTTTTTTCTTTTTGTTTTTTGAGTCAGAGTTTCATTGTATCACCCAGGCTGGAGTGCAGTAGCACAATCACGGCTTACTGCAGTCTTGACCTCCTGGGCTCAAGTGATCCTCCTGCTTCAGCCTCCCAGGCAGCTGGGACCATGGGTGTGTACTGCCATGCCTGACTAATTATTATTATTATTATTTTAATTTTCTTGTAGAGATAAGTCTGCCTTCATTGCCCTGACTGGTCTCGAATGCCTGGCCTTAGGAGATCCTCCGATCTTGACTTCCCAAAGTGCTGGGATTACAGGTGTAAGCCACTGTGGCCAGCCTACAAGTTTTGTTTTAAAGTTAGATTGAACGACAATTCCCTAGAAAATTTTACTTTCTAAACCTAAACTGGGTAAAGAATATATTGATAAAAACTGGGAAATTGATCAAGTTGTTACACTGAATTATTTTTTGAATTTGCCCTCTTCCCAAATCCCTTGAAATGATGGAAATAAAATTAAAACTTTATGAATAAAATATTAAATGGGTGGAGATTTTATATATATAAAATTTATATATTTTTATATATGCAGTTATATAATTTTCATCTTATGTATAAATTCTGTTTTTTTAAAACCACCCAATTAGGTAATAGTAGAAATCCTGTCTTAAAGTAAGAGTGTATGTACACACATGCACATGTATATATGTGTATGTATATAACATTTTTGTCATGGGAGTTTTATATATGATTAAGATAGAAATTATATATTATAGCACACATTTTTATACATGTGTAATATTCTTTATCATATGTATGTAAAATACTCCCATATTAATTATGTATAACATAAATATGCTATCCTGAAACATAAACATAGATAATCATGTTTTAGGATGGGAATACTCAGGAGTATAAAGGTACCTGTTCTCTCATTAGTCAGTCTGTGAATTCAGTATTTATGTGTTCTTATCCAGAATTTCTATGGGACCTGACAAGCCGACTCTGATGCTAGTGTGCAAGAGGAAATGTGCTAGAATAGCTGAGAAGGCGATGAAAGTAGCAGCAACAACAAAGCACAGCGCAGGTGAAACTTGCCTTGCTGAATATGAAACCTCGTAATACTAGAGTAATTTGAAAAGTATGGCATTGGCACAAGAAAAGACAGACAAAAGACAAATCAAATTAGTCTGGAATTGTGGATAAGTAGGAATGTACTTTATAATGAAGATGGCTTTGTTTTTCTTTGTTTTTTCTTGAGACGGAGTCTTACTCTGTTGCCCCGGCTGGCGTACAGTGGCGTGATCTTGGCTCACTGCAACCTCTGCCTCCCAGGCTTAAGCAATTCTCCTGCCTCAGCCTCCCAAGTAGCTGGGATTACAGGCGCATGTCACCATGCCCGGCTAATTTTTGTATTTTTAGTAGAAAGGAGGTTTGACCATGTTGGCCAGGCTAGTCTCGGAACTCCTGACCTCAAGTGATCCACCTGCCTCAGCCTCCCAGAGTGCTGGGATTAACAGGAGTAGCCACCACTCCTGGCCTTTTTCTTTATTTGCTATTTCAGGTCCATAGAAGCATGCAAAGAGTAATATAGCAAATGTCCAACTACCTACCATCTCTGATTACAAAACTTAGTATTTTATCATCCTTGCTTCAGAATTATTAAATAAAGACAATACTTCCTCTGCACAAATACTTACCTTAAAACTACTCTTGAATTCTTTTCACAATTGACTTATCAACTCCCAAATTTAGAACCATGTATTTTTGTCTTTATATTTGTTTCTCAGACATTTATAGAAATATATTTACTGAGCAGTTACAATGTGTCAGACTTTATGCTGTTTTTATATACTGTTTTTACTTATATAGCTAATTATATTATTTGTCACATATTAACCTATTTTAAGCATAAAAAGAAATGACCCATTAATGTTTTGAAACTTTGGTAACTTTTATTAAGTAAATACATGAGAGGAAGCTTTTACTGGTAATTCTGGTTTTATTTATGTAGCTATAGTTATAATTTATTAGAAGTACACTTGGTGTTGGCCGGGCGCAGCGGCTCATGCTTATAATCCCAGCACTTTAGGAGGCCGAGGTGGGCAGATCACGAGGTCAGGAGATCGAGACTATCCTGGCTAACACGGTGAAACCACGTCTCTACTAAAAAAAATACAAAAAAACTAGCTGGACATGGTGGTGGGCACCTGTGGTCCCAGCTACTTGGGAGGCTGAGGCAGGAGAATGGTGTGAACCTGAGGCAGAGCTTGCAGTGAGAATAGATCGGGCCACTGCACTCCAGCCTGGGTGACAGAGCGAGACTCTGTCTCAAAAAAAAAAAAAAAAAAAAGCACACTTGGTGTTTTAGTTCTTATTAATTCTATTTTTTCCCATCCTGTTTAGGTGGTTTCCTGGAAACATGATTGTTTATTGGTGTTGATCTCACAGTCTGGTGAGGACTTCTTTACTGATAATGTCAAGTTCAGGTTATCCTCCCAACCAAGGAGCATTCAGCACAGAACAAAGTCGTTATCCTCCTCACTCTGTCCAGTATACATTTCCCAGCACCCGCCACCAGCAGGTAAGGAACAAATACTATGCAAATTATACGTGTTTTTTGTGTTTTTCTTTACTTTTCCTATTTAAGACACATGTTGGTCAGAAACCACCAAATTTACATTTTTTTAAGTGGCAAGAGCTATTTACAAAGACGAGGAACCAAAGGTTGGGAATTAATTATTTCTGTCTTCTTACTGTGGTTTTATGCCGGATTTCAGGAGTTGAACTTGTGTTTGCTTTTGATGATAGGAATTGATGATAAATAGAAAACGTATCAATTCTCTAGAATTTCTAGGGTAAGACCTATATTTATACTCCCAAGTTGTGGTTGAGTTTTAAGCTGGCCAGATAACTTCGCATGTCTTGAGAGATGGCCAGGATAAAAACCTCTCTCTTCTTGAGAGATTGATGGTAGGAAGATTTGCATAGTAGGTAGGAAGGAAGGAAGGAAGGGATGGTAGATAGAAAGGAAGACTTTATCATAGGAAGAGTTTGTAAGAGATTGATTTACCTTGTGAAAAATAAAATATGAGGTGAAATAATCATCTCAGAGGGAGACCAAGGATATGTAAGAGGTTTAAAGAAAAATAGGAAAGGATGGGATAAAACGACCATCTCAGAGACTAAGAAAGCAGATTTGTCATCAAAATGTACTATGGGGTCCTACTGAGGACTCCTTTGAAGTGTAGTCATGATTACAGAGTTAGAATGGACATTCTTACATTGTTCCTGTGTAGGGAGGCATTTAGTCTTTCACCATTACATGGAATGTTAGTTGCACGTTTTTGTTGATGCTTTTGGTTGAAGAGGTTGCTTTCTGTTCCTAGTTTGGGAATTTCTGTCATGATTGGGTGTTGAATTTTGCTTGTATTGTCCCCCTACCCCAGTGTTATTAATCTGATTACCAATTTTCTGGATTATCGTTGCTGCTGGTTTTTTTTAAAAAATCAGGCCGGGCGCGGTGGCTCACACCTTTAATCTCAGCACTTTGGGAGGCTGAGGCAGGTGGATCACTTGAGGTCAGGAGTTTGAGACTAGCCTGGCCAACATGATGAAACCCCTTCTCTACTAAATATATGAAAAAATTTGCCAGGCATCGTGGCAGGCACCTGTGATCCCAGCTAC
Source organism: Macaca thibetana thibetana (assembly GCF_024542745.1). Taxonomy (NCBI): domain Eukaryota; kingdom Metazoa; phylum Chordata; class Mammalia; order Primates; family Cercopithecidae; genus Macaca; species Macaca thibetana. Next base: position 4,988,325 of record NC_065593.1, on the reverse strand, counting down.
TCAGGAGGCTGAGGCAGGAGAATCGCTTGAACCCGGGAGGCGGAGGTTGCAGTGAGCCAAAATCGTGCTGTTGCACTCCAGCCTGGGCAACAAGAGTGAAACCCCATCTTAAAAGAAACAAAATTAACTTTGCAGTTTAGTTTATATATATACACATATATCTTTATTAATGCACTCATTATATGTGTACATTGTAACAAATTTTGAAAAATTCATAAACTCATAGAACCATCACCAAAATGAAGATGAACAACATTTCTAACACTCCAGAACGTTTCTTGGTACCCCATCCTCCTTGGCACCCTATCGGTGTCAGTCCTTCTCCCCCACTTCCTACTAACCTCAGCTCCTAGGAAACCACTGATCTGCTTTCTATCATAATACATTGTGTATGTTCAGAGCTTCATGGGAACTCTTTTGTCTGTGGCCTTTTTTGCTTCCCATGATACTTCTGTGATCTATCCATGTCTGGCATGTCTCGGTTCATTCCTTTTTATTGTTGAGTATGGGTATGCCACAATTTATCCAGTCGCCTATTCCAGGTTTTGATTATTATAAGTAAAATTACTTAGAAAACATATATCTATATATTTGTTGTATCTAGATTATTAAAAGAAGTATTGCCTCGTTTTCTTAACAGTATCCTTTGGAGAGTGTACATTTTTTATTTTCATCAAGTCCGATGTACTTTTTTTTTTGAGATGGAGTCTTGCTCTGTTGCCCAGGCTGGAGTGCTATGGTGCCATTTCAGCTCACTGCAGCCTCTGCCTGCCGGGTTCAAACAATTCTCCTGCCTCAGCCTCCCGAGTAGCTGGAATTACAGGCATGTGCCACCACACCCAGGTAAGTTTTGTATTTTTAGTAGAGATGGAGTTTCACCATGTTGGCCAGGCTGGGGTCGAACTCCTGACCTCAGGTGATCCACCCTCCTCGGCCTTCCAAAGTGCTGGGATTACAGGCATGAGCCACTGTACCCAGCCCCAATGTATTATTTTTATTGTTCCTTTTTTGTGCTTTTTGTGTCATACCTAAGAAATTTTTGCCAAATTCACTAAGATTTTCACTTATGTTTTCTTCTCTAAGTTTTATAATTTTAGGTTTTTCATTTAGGTAAATTACCTATTTTGAATTAAAATTTTATATGTGATGTGGTAAGCATTGAGTTTCAGTCTTTCTGCATTAAGAATAATGTTAGCTCGGAGAGTGGTCTTTACTCCTGTGTTTTCTTAAGGGGTTTGCGTAGGATTGGTACTTTTTTTTTTGAGATGGAGTCTCGCTCTGTCGTCCAGGCTGGAGTACAGTGGCATGATCTTGGCTCACTGCAACCTCCATCTCCTGGGTTCAAGCGATTCTACTGCCTTAGCCTCCTGAGTAGTTGGGATTACAGGTGCGTGCCACCACACCTGGCTAATTTTTGTATTTTTAGTAGAGATGGGGTTTCACCGTGTTGGCCAGGCTGGTCTCGAACTTCTGACCTCAAGTGATCCACCCGCCTCAGCCTCCCAAAGTGTTGGGATTATAGGCATGAGCCACCGTGCCTGGCCTTCTCTCTCTCTCTCTCTCTCTCTCTGCCCCTCTCCCTCTCTTTCCCCCTCTCTCCTCTTTCTCCTCTTTCTCCCTTTGAGTCTTACTCTGTCACCCAGGCTGGAGTGGGCAATTGCATGATCTTGGCTCACTGCAACCTCCTCCTGGTTCAAGCAATTCTCCTGCCTCAGCCTCCCAAGTAATTGGGATTACAAGCGCCCACCACGTTGCCTGGCTAATTTTTTGTATTTTTATTTGCAACAGGGTTTCGCCATGTTGGCCAGACTAGTCTCGAACTCCTGACCTTAGGTTATCTACCCACCTCAGCCTCCCAAAAGTGCTGGGATTACAGATGTGAGCCACCACGTGTGGCCCAGGATTGATACTTTTTCATCCTTAGATATTTGATAGAATTTATCAGTGAAACTATTGGGCCCAGAATTTTTTTTGTGGGAAGAATTGAAATATGAGCTCCCTTTCTTTAATAGTTATAATTCAGATACTCAGTTTTTTTCTTGAGTCAGTTTGGATGTATTTTGTTGTTTAAGGTATCAGATTTATTGACATAATTTGTCACAATATTTCCTCATCATTTCAGTGCCTTTGATCAGATATGTTGCAATGTTGTTCCTCATGTGGATAATGTGTTTTTTTTATTTTATTTTTTTTTAATCAGTCTGCCTAGAGGTTTATCAGTTTAATAGATTCTTGAAGAACTACCTTTGGTTTCAGTCATTTTCACTATTTTCTCTATTTCATTGATTTCTGCTCTTTATTGTTTTTTTCCTTCTTTAATTGTCTGTGTATATATCATTTCTGACATCCTTCATTCTTTCTGTATATTCAGGTTTTCTTCTGATATTATTGTGTTTTTGCCTGAAGAACTTCATTTCTCTTAGTTTAGGTCTTTTGGCAATTAATTCTCTCAGCTTTTATTTGCCTGAAAAAGTTTTTATTTCTGAAGACTATTTTCACTAGATATAGAATTCTAAGTTGACAGTTTCAGTATTTTAAGAGATACCTGGCTAGTATGATTTCTGACTAGAAGCCTGTGGTCATTCTTAATTTTTGTTCATTAATGTATAAAACACATTTTCCCCCCTCTGGCTACTTGTTGTTTTTTTTGAGGCAGTCTTGCTCTGTCATTCAGGCTGGAGAGCAGTGGTACAATCTCAGCTCCCTACAACCTCTACCTCCCGGGTTCAAGCAATTCTTGTGCCTCAGCCTCCTGAGTAGCTGGGGCTGCAGGCATGCACTACCACGCCCAGCTAATCTTTTTTTTTTTGAGACGGAGTTTCACTCTTGTTGCCCAGGCTGGAGTGCAGTGATGCAATCTTGGCTCACCACAACCTCCGCCTCCTTCAAGCGATTCTCCTGCCTCAGCCTCCCGAGTAGCTGGGATTATAGGCATGTGCCACCATGCCCGGCTAATTTTGTATTTTTAGTAGCTACAGATGGGATTTCTTCATGTTGGTCAGGCTGGTCTTGAACTCCTGACCTCAGGTGATCCATCCGCCTCAGCCGCCCAAAGTGCTGAGATTACAGGCGTGAACCACTGTGCCCGGCCCTAGCTAATTTTTTGTATTTTTAGTAGGGACAAGTTTTCGCTATGTTAGCCAGGCTGGTCTTGAACGCCTGGCCTCAAGTGATCTGCCTGCCTTCGCCTCCCAAAGTGTGGGGATTTCAGGTGTGAGCCACTGTGCCTGGTCTCCTCTTGTTACTTTTTAAGAGTTTTATCTTTATCATTGGTGCCTTGCTATGTTGCCTAGGCTGGAGTGCAGTGGTTTTCATAGGTGCAGTCCCACTGCTGATCACACAGGAGTTGTGACCTGCTCCTTTTTGTTTTTTTTTTAACCTGGGTGGGTTCATCCCTCCTTAGGCAACCTGGTAGTCCCCCTGCTTCTGAGAGGTCATCATATAAATGCTGAACTTAGTGTAGACATCTGATTGGCATAGCCCAGAGCGGTAGCCCAGAACTACTGGGCTGAAGGGATCCTCTTGCCTCAGCCTCCCAAGTAGATGGGAATACAGGTGTGAGTCACGACACCTGGCTGTTGTGCTTTTTGAATGAATACATTATTGTCCCTGACATTCACCAAGCTTCCTGATTCTGTGGATTTACAATTTTCATAAAATTTGAGCAGTTTGGGGCCATTGTTTTTTCAAATATTTTTTCCTGTCTCCTTTCCCCCTAGTTTCTATCTGGGACTCCAGTTACTCATGTTGCATGTTATTCCACAGTTCACTGTACCTCTGTTCACTTTTTTCCTCCTGTGTTTTTAAATCCATTAGCTTCATTTTGCTATGGTATCATAGTTAGTGATCTTTTCTTTTGTACTTTTCAGCCTGTTGTTAGTTTTATCCAGTGACACTTCTATTGCAGATGGATTTCATTTTTGATTAGAATATGAACGTGAATTTCGTACTTTTTTAGTGCTGGCCTTTGTTATATTCCTGTAAAGAGAGATGAAGTCCTTCTGGTAGGAAATTAAGTTACTTTTGAGGCTTGTTTTTAAACTCTTAGGGCAGGTCTAGAGTAGTCTCTTTATTCTAGGTCTAATTTATTCCCCACCTCTAAGCTTGTCTCCTAGGGTTTCTGTTGAATGTCCCATGTATTCAGTGGGGTTTCCTCACTCTTGCTGGAAGAAATTTGAATGAGTTCTTGCCCTGAGTGAGCTCAGGGAATTGTTTGCTTTATAGTTGCTTCTAATTGTTCTATCATCAGAAATTATTTTTATCCCAGCCTGTGATATTTCTCCTTATGCATTTACAGACTAGAATTCAGACAGAGGCTTAAGGGATCCTAAATTCAGAGTTCAAGAAATCTTTCTCTTTGAAACTCACTTGTGAAAGTTCAGTCCCTATGGCTTATCCAAACCTCATACGGTTGCTTCTTCAATGACTGTGATTGTGGGACACGAATTAGGTTCCCTTCCCATGGCTGCAGTTTGGAAATTGCCTTTAGGCAGAGGGCCTAGAGTATGGTAGGTAGGGCTTACCTCATTTGCTTCATTTCTCTCAGTGATCAAGCCCTTTTTTTTTAGCTGTTGACTGTGGGAAGGTAATTCTGAGCAGTGTTACCTGCTTATACCTGGAAGCTGCAGTGCACTGTTGTTACTTTTATTTTACTCCTTACTCTTAATTTTTCTTGCTGGGTACATCCTTTAGAAATTCTTTCAGAGAGTATTGGCTGGGCGCGGTGGCTCATACCTGTAATCCCAGCACCTTGGGAGGCTGACGCGGGCAGATCACGAGGTCAGGAGATCAAGATCATCCTGGCTAACACGGTGAAACCCCGTCTCTCACTTTGGGAGGCCGAGGCGGGCGGATCACAAGGTCAGGAGATCGAGACCACGGTGAAACCCCGTCTCTACTAAAAATACAAAAAATTAGCCGGGCGCGGTTGTGGGCGCCTGTAGTCCCAGCTACTCGGGAGGCTGAGGCAGGAGAATGGCGTGAACCCGGGAGGCGGAGCTTGCAGTGAGCCGAGATCGCGCCACTGCACTCCAGCCTGGGCGGCAGAGCGAGACTCCGTCTCAAAAAAAAAAAAAAAAAAAAAAAAAGAAACCCCGTCTCTACTAAAAATACAAAAAAAAAAAAAAAACCCAAAAATTAGCTGGGCATGGTGGCCGGCACCTGTAGTCCCACCTTCTCGGGAGGCTGAGGCAGGAGAATGGTGTGAACCCGGAAGGTGGAGTTTGCAGTGAGTCGAGATTACGCCGCTGCACTCCAGCCTGGACGACAGAGTGAGACTCCTTCTCAAAAAAAAAAAAAAAAAAAAAAAAAAAAAAGAAGTTCTTTCAGAGAGTGTCTGTGGTTGGTACATTTTTTGAGTTCTTGAATACTCAAAAGTTAGTAGCCTTAAAACTTGAGTGATGGTTTATTTTTTATTTCATTTTATTTTTAAAGACAAGGTTTCACTCTATCACCCAGGCCAAAATGCAGTAACACAGTCATAGTTCACTGTAACTTTGAGCTCCTGGGCTCAAGTGATTCTCCCACCTCAGCCTCGTGAGTAGCTGGGACTACAGGTTTGTACCACCGCCGTGCCCAGCTGATTTTTAAATTTTTTGTAGAGATGGGCTCTCACTGCACAGGCTTATCTCAAACCACTGGCCTCAAGCTGTCCTCCTGCCTTGCCCTCCCAAAATGCTGGGATTACAGGCATGAACCAGCATGGCTGGTCAATGATGACTTAGTTATTCAATTTGTAGCTTCAAAGTTATTTTCCTCTGAACTTGGAATATGCTATTATTTGCTGTTTGCTTCTATTCAGTGTTGCTAATGAGAAGCCTGCTTTTATTATGATCCTTCTAACTTTGTAGGAAATCTGCTTTTTATTTCATGGAACTTATAACAAAGTTTCAATTTATTCTTGTTTTCTAATATTTTTATGTGTCCAGTATGGATTAATTTTTAAAATACATCCAGTTTTTTCCTTAAGCCCTTTTAAATCTGAAGACCATGTTTTTTTTTCTAACTTCAGAGAAATGCTGTTCTATTATTTCTCAGGATCCTGTCTCTTACCTGTTGATATGGGAAGTTGGAACTTTTTGCACTAGCTCCCATTTTTAACTTTTCTTCTGTGGTTTCTATGTCTTTGTGCTTTACTGGGTACTGAGAGAATTCCTCAGTTCTCTCTTAGCTTTTCACTTCTGTGTGTTCAACTATTGTTTACATTCAGTGATTCAATTTTTAGTTTCTTTGATTTTTTTTTTTTTTTTGAGATGGAGTCTCGCTCTGTCACCCAGGCTGGAGTGCAGTGGTGCCATCTCGGCTCACTGCAAGCTCCACCTCCTGGGTTCAGGCCATTCTCCTACCTCAGCCTCCCGAGTAGCTGGGACTATAGATTCTGCCACCGCGCCTGGCTTATTTTTTGTATTTTTAGTAGAGATGGGGTTTCACCGTGTTAGCCAGGACGGTCTCGATCTCCTGACCTCGTGATCTACCTGCCTCGGCCTCACAAAGTGCTGGGATTACAGGCGTGAGCCACCGCACCCGGCCTCTGATTCTTTTATTAAATTTTAAAAAAATTTTTTGAGACAGAGTCTGACTCTGTTGCCCAGGCTTGAGTACAGTGGCATGATCTTGGCTCATTGCAACCTCCACCTCCTGGGTGCAAGCAATTCTCGTACCTCAGCCTTCTGAGTAGCTGGGACCACAGACATGTGCCACCACGCCCAGCTAATTTTTGTAATTTTAGTACACATGGGGTTTTGCCAAGTTGGCCAGGTTGGTGTCAAGCTCCTGGCCTCAAGTAACCCTCTCACCTTGGCCTCCCAACGTGCTAAGATTACAGGTGTGAGCTACCATGCCCGGCCTACCATTTTATTTATTTTTTATTTATTTATTTTTTTTACAAACCCTTGTGATGAGGGCTGACTTTTTTTTTTTAATTAAAAAAAACAAAACAAAACAGAATCTCGCTCTGTCGCCGAGGCTGGAGTTCAGTGACTTGGTCTTGGCTCACTGCAACATCTTTCTCCCAGGTTCAAGCGATTCTCCTGCCTCAGCCTCTGGAGTAGCTGGGATTACATGTGCCTGCCACCATGCCTGGCTAGTTTTTGTATTTTTAGTAGAGATGGGATTTCACCATGTTGGCCAGGCTGGTCTTGAACTCCTGACCTCAAGTGATCTGCCTACCTTGGCCTCCCAAAGTTCTGGGATTACAAGCGTGAGCCATAGCACCTGGCCTATTTGATTGTTTTTGAGAATATTATTATTATTTTCTAAGTCCTTTTTATTTTTATCTACTGTTTTACCTGTTTCCTTGGATGTAAATTCTTTTTTGTTTTGGTGCCTTTGAAAAAACTTTTTTTTTTTTTTTTTTTTTTTTTTTTTGTGAGACAGAGTCTTGCACTTTTGTCTGGGCTGGAGTGCAATGGTAAGGTCTCGGCTCACTGCAGCCTCTGCCTCCCAGGTTCACGTGATTCTCCTGCCTCAGTCTCCTGAGTAGCTGGGATTACAGGAGCACGCCACCACGCCCAGCTAATTTTTTGTATTTTTAGTAGAGACGGGGTTTCGTTATGTTGGCCGGGCTGTTCTCAAACTCCTGACCTTGTGATCTGCCCGCCTTGGCCTCCCAAAGTGCTGGGATTATGGGCGTGAGCCACCGTGCCAGGCTGAAAAAGTTTTTTAAATGGTTTTGTTTTTTATGTATTCAACTTTATATCTGAGATTTCTTCTTAGACTATGAGTTATTTTTCACTCATAACTTACAGAGAAGGGCTCTCAATGGCTTTATCTACCCCCTGTTTTATCCTGGACAGCACAGTTTTATCTGTTTATGATTTTTAAAACATTTTTGTTGACACAGAATTCATATAACAGAAAATTTACCATTTTAAAGTATATAATATAGCAGCTTTTAATATATTCATTATATTGTGCAACTATCACCATTACCCAATTTCAGGATATCTCCATCACCTGCAACGAAACCCCATACCTAATAGCAGTTTCAGTTCTCCTCCTCTCCCCATCTTTTGGCAGCCACCAATTCATTTTCTGTTTCTATGGATTTGTTGCCTTTTCTTTTCTTTTTTTTTTTTTGTTTTCTTTTTAAATACAGTGTCTTGCTCTGTCACCCAGGCTGGAGTGCAGTGACGCAGTCGGAGCTCACTGCAGCCTCTAACTCTTGGGCTCAAGTGATCCTCCCGCCTTAGCCTACCGAGTAGCTGGGACGTGCCACAATGCCTGGCTAATTTTTAAATTTATTTTTTGTAGAGATGAAGTCTCACTATGTTGCCCAGACTAGTCTTGAATCTCTGGGGTCAAGCAATCTGCCCACCTTGGCCTCCCAAAGTGTTGGGATTACAGACGTGAGCCATAGCACCCAGGCTGGATTTGCTTATTATAGACATTTTATATAAATGGAATAATAATATGTGACCTTTTGTGCCTGGCCTTTTTTTTTTTTTAAACTTAGTATAATGTTTTCTATGTTCATCTGTGTTCTAGCATGCGTTCTAGCATCTCTTCTTTTTTAAGGCTGAATGATATTCAGTTGTATGGTTATACTACATTTTGTTTATTTGTTCATTAGTTGATGGACATTTTGGTTGTTTTTTGTTTTTATTTTTTGGCTATTGTGAATAATGCACCCATGAAAAATTGTTTACTAGGTTTTGTGTGTGGTTTTATGTACTTGCAATTCTTTGGGGTATATACCTAAGACTGGAGTTCCTAGCTTATTTAGTAATTTAGTAATTCTGTGTTTTTCTGTTTATGATTGAGTTAGCACAATAGATTTGTTTGGAAAATAAGTTTTTGCCAAAAAACAAAAACAAAGGAAAGGTACAAAAACAAACACAAAAAACGCACCTAGTTTTGATGGGAAAAACTACTACTCTTAACTAGCAGGTTGATTCTCCGGATTTCAGTTTCTTCATTGTAGGTGTGGAAGGATTTGATTAGACTTCCATGACCCTTCTTCCAGCTTACTCATTATGAATTTAGTATTGGAATGCTTTTTAGGATTTCATATTGAACACGTGAGTTTGAGATTTTACTGACGTGAGTAATACGGATTGGGAGTTATTGTAATTTGTTATTAGAGGAATGAATCAATATAGATTAAACTTGAAATTTCATTTTGGATTATTTTTAATGATACACGGTTAAAATGTTGATTATTTTAAGGAGAAGATTATGTCAATGAAGGATTGAAATAGTCATTGCTCTTTCTTTCCATACTTAGTGGTCCATAACTACCTTTATACTTGCTTTGATTTCATGATGCTGTTCAGTTTTTGGTTAACGACTGATGTATGATTATTTTAATACTAGGAGTTCGCAGTCCCTGATTATCGTTCTTCTCATCTTGAAGTGAGTCAGGCATCACAGCTTTTGCAGCAACAGCAGCAGCAACAGCTTCGAAGGCGACCTTCCTTGCTTTCAGAATTTCACCCAGGTTCTGACAGGTAATGAGGTTTCTTTTATGTTTCTATTTAGGATTATAACTGTGAAGTATACAAGTTTGTCATTATTTTATATTTTTACTTTTTATTAACCAAGCCATGACTGGTCATTTATAGTTTACATTTTGAATTCTTTCTTGTTGGTTGGTTGCAGTAGTTAACAAGCTCTTAAAACTTGTTTCCTTAGTTTGGCATTAATATTATATAGTAGAAAGGCAGTAAACCCCCTGGTCACCTGTGTGTCCTTGGTTATGTTCTATAGACTTGGGCTGCACATTAGAACCACCTGGGATGCCCAAGTCTCATCACAAAACACTTAAATCAATCTCTGGGGTTGGGCCCAGGCTTTATTTTATCGCGGAAGTTTTTCTGGTAATTCTGATTTGCAGCTAGGGTTTCCAATCAGTGATCTCAACTCTTCAAGCTTAAGTTTTCCCTCCTATAGAAATGGAGATAATAGTGGCATTGTCCTCAACTGATAGTAAATATTCTATCAGATAATGTAGGTCCTGTAAAATGCATGGTGGGTTCTCTTTTTCCTCAGTGTCCTTACCATCTCTGCTTTCTTTTACTTCATTCTCATTCTGAAAGTTGTGTGTTTTTGTTTTTTTTGAGACGGGATATTTGTAGCTCTGTTGCCCAGGCTGGAGTGCAGTGGCATGATCGTGGCTTATTGCAGCCTCAGCCCCCTGGGCTCAAGTGATTCTCCCACCTTAGTTTCCCAGTCCAGGCAAATTTTGTAATTTTTGTAGAGACAGGATTTCGCCATGTTGAGGCGAAATTGAAGGAGTCTTGAACTCCTGAGCTCAAGTGATCCGCCCACCCCTACCTCCCAAAATAGTTAATTCTTTTTTTTTTTTTTGAGAAGGAGTCTCGCTCTGTCACTCAGGCTGGAGTGCAGTGGCATGATCTCAGCTCACTGCAACGTCTGTCTCCAGGGTTCAAGTGATTCTCATGCCTCAGCTTCCTAAATAGCTGGGATTACAGGTGTACACCACCACACCCAGCTAGTTTTTGTATTTTTAGTAGAGACGGAGTTTTGCCATGTTGACCAGGCTGGTCTTGAATTCCTGGCCTCAAGTGATCTGCCTGCTTTGGCCTCCCAAAGTGTCGGGATCACAGGCATGAGCCACTGCACCTGGCCAGGGTTTTTTTTTTAAATTGCGTGTGTTTAAGGCATACAGCATGTTGTTACGGGATATGTATAGATAATAAAAAGGTCACTATGGTGAAGCAAATTAACGTATCCATCATCTCACAAAGTTATTTATTTTTGCTTTTTGGTTTTTTTTTTTTACTCTTATGGCTGGACCAACTAAAATGTACTCATTTATCATGAATCCCAGATATAGCACAATATTATTGCCTGTAGTCCTCATGTTGTACACAAGAACTCTAGACTTGTTCATTCTATATATCTGCTACTTTACATCCTCTGACTTTCATCTCCCGCATTTTCTTTCCACCTCCTGCCCCTGGTAACCACTGTTACCACTGTTTTGTTCTCTTTGTAGAGTTCCTTTTTTTTTTTTTTTTTTTAAAGATTCCACATATAAATGAAATCATGCAATATTTTACTTTCTGTGTCTGGTTTATTTCACATAGCATAATGTCCTCCAGGCTTATCCATGTTGTGGAAGGCAAGATCTCTTTTTTTTTGGGGGTGGGTGGTGAATAATATTCCATAGTATATATATACCACAGTTTATGATTCATTCATTGACAGACACTTAGATTGTTTTTATATCTTGGCTATTGTGAATAATGCTGCAATAAACATGGGAGTGCAGTTATCTTTACAAGATGGTGATTTCATTTCCTTTGGGTATATATCCAGAAGAAGGATTGCTGGGTCATATGGTAGTTCTATTTTTAATTTCTTTAGGAACTTCCATACTGTTTTTCATAATGGTTGTACTAATTTACATTACCACCAGCAGTGTACAAGAGTTCTTTTTTCTTCACACCCTCGTTAATATTTGTTATCTTTTGACTTTTTGGTAATAACTATCCTAATGGGTGTGAGAGTATCTCATAGTGCTTTTAATATACAGTTCCCTGATGACTAATGATACTGAACATCTTTTCATATACCTGTTGGTGATTTTTGTGTTTTCTTTTGAGAAATGTCTATTCAGGTCTTCTGCCCATTTTAAAATCAGGTTATTTGTTTCTCTGCTATTGAGTTTTATGAGTTCTTTATAAATTCTGGATATTAATCTCTTAGCAGATACATAGTTTACAAATATGTTTTCTGTGTCTACAGGCTGCTGACTCATTTTGTTGTTTTCAGAAGCTTTTTAGTTTGATGTAGTCCCATTTACATATTTGTGCTTTTGTGGCCTGACCTTTTGATATGCAAAAAATCATTGCCAAGGTCAGTGTCCTGGAGTTTTCTCTTGCAGGACTTTTATAGTTTCTGATCTTATATTTAAGTCTTTTATCCATTTCGAGTTGATTTTTGTGTATGGTGTAAAACAAGGGTCTAATTTCGTTCTTTTGCATCTGGATATCTAGTTTTCCCAGCATTATTGAAGAGACTACCCTTTCCCCATTGTGTTGCTGTGGTGCCCTTGTCAAAAGTTAGGCGGCCATATGTTTAGATTTATTTCTGGGCTTTCTATTCTAATGATCGGTGTGTCTGTTTTTTTTTTTTTTTTTTGAGACGGAGTCTCGCTCTGTCACCCAGGCTGGAGTGCTGTGGCCGGATCTCAGCTCACTGCAAGCTCCGCCTCCCGGGTTCCCGCCATTCTCCTGCCTCAGCCTCCCGAGTAGCTGGGACTGCAGGCGCCCGCCACTTCGCCCGGCTAGTTTTTTGTATTTTTTAGTAGAGACGGGGTTTCACCGTGTTAGCCAGGATGGTCTCGATCTCCTGACCTCATGATCCTCCCGTCTCGGCCTCCCAAAGTGCTGGGATTACAGGCTTGAGCCACCGCACCTGGCCCAGTGTGTCTGTTTTTATGCCAATACCATATTGTTTTGATTACTGTAACTTGGTAATACAATTTTAAATCAGGAAGTGTGATGCCTCTTTGTTTTTCTTTTTCAGAATTGATTTTGCTATTGGGGGTCTTTCATACACTTCCATGTGAATTTTAGGGTTTTTTTCTATTTATGTGAAAAACGCCATTGGGATTTTAATAAGGATTGTGTTGAATCTGTACTGTATATTTCTTTGGGTTGTGTGTACATTTTTGCAACATTCTTCTGATCCATGAGCACATGATATCTCTTCATTTATTTGTGGCATGAGTTTCTTTAATCAGTGTTTTATAGTTTTCAGTATACAGATTTTTCACCTCCTTGGTTAAATTTATTTAAATGTTTTTTAAAACTCTGTCATAAATTGTTTCCTTGATTTCTTTTTCAGTTAGGTTGTTATTTGTGTATAAGACTGCTGTTGATTTTGTATCCTGCAACTGTACTGAATTCATTTATTCTAACAGTTTTTTTTAAATGTGTGGAATCTTGGGGAACTTTTATATGTAGGATTGTGTCATCTGCAAATAGAGATATTTTTACTTAGGATGCCTTTTATTTCTTTTATTATTATTTTTTTTTGTTTGGTTGCTCTTGCTAGTACTTCTAGTACTATGTTGAATAGAAGCATTTGCCACTGCTTCTAATCAACATAGTACTAGATGGGAAAAGGATCCCATCCTTACCTTTCATGGTATCTTAGTGGAAAATCTTTCAGTTTTTCCCTTTTGATTATGTTGTTAGTTGTGGAATTTTCCCAAATGGCCTTTATTTATGTTAAGGAACTTTCGTTTTCCTAAGCTGTTGAGTTTTTTAAGTCAAGAAAAGATTTTGGACTTTGTTGAATGCTTTTTCTGCAGCAGTTAAGATGATGTGTTTTGTTTTTGTTTTTACTTCTCTTCTTTTTACCAATAGGATATTTTATATTGTCGTTTTTTTCTTCTTGAATATTTATTTCTTCTCCTCAGTAAAATTTTTTTGCTAACGTATTTATTCTTAATAGCATTTTACTTACTGATGACTCTCATATATTTCTGCTACAAATACATATAGAAATTTTGGGCCAGGCACTGTGGCTTATGCCTGTAATCCCAGCACTTTGGGAGACCAAGGCGGGCGGACCACGAGGTCGGGAGATTGAGACCATCCTGGCTAACATGGTGAAACACCATCTCTACTAAAAATACAAAAAAATTAGCCGGGCGTGGTGGCGGGCACCTGTAGGCTCAGCCACTCTGGAGGCTGAGGCAGGAGAATGGCATGAACCCGGGAGGCGGAGCTTACAGTGAGCCAAGATTGTGCCACTGGACTCCAGCCTGGGCGACAGAGTGAGACTCCATCTCAAAAATAAATAAATAAATAAATAAATAAATAAATAAAATAAATTTATTTAAATTTTCTGTGATTTTAGGCCCTGAGTGTTTAAAAGTTTTACTCTGGATTAAGTTATGACAATTAGTAGTAGTAGATCATCGAACAAAAAAGCATAAATATATGTATACATTTTATTTATATTATTATTAAAAGCAAAAAGTAAAATCTTATTAAAAACATATCTTTTAATGAGAGAGGACTGGTTTCCCTTCCCCCAATTATTGTAATTTTTGAGTACTAATTACTGGAAACAGGCAGGCTTCTATGTGAATACTATTCCAATTTTTATTTTTTTTAAACAATGAATAATGTTCATATAAGTAGGTAGAAGTGGAATAAATTTTGTAGCTGCAATTTTGCTTAATTCTCTGAGTGCCTTCCAATTTCTAGACCAACAATCACAATTATCTGATGTCTAAAATTATTTTTTTGATCTTTCAGCTAAAATACAGTTTCTCCTTTGATACAAAAGCAAAGAATTAGAAACCACTTGGTTTGGAAAAAAGTTTGTTACCCATACTTTTGCCATTCTCTTCTTTCAGTATTGACATCATTATTTCAAATTGTTCTTTTGCAGTACTGGAGGTTTAGTTTTATTGGTTTTTCACTTTTTTTATTATCTAGGATAGAGGTTGCCAAACTAAGGCTAGTTAGTGCTGACCATATCTTGCCTGTCCTGTTTTTGTTGAGCCCTCAAGTTAAGAATGATTTTTTACATTTATGTGTTAAAATAAATTTTATTTTGTATATTTGAGGTTTACGTGATGTTATGGAATACACATGGTTTAGCCAATGAACATGCCTGTCATCTCACATATTTTGTTTTGGTGATGAACAGCTAAAATCTATCCATTTAGCAAAAATCCCTGATATAATATAATTGTATTAACTTTAGTTCTCATGTTATACATTAGATCTCTAGACTTGTTCATCCTACACATCTGCTATTTTGTATCCTTTGACCTGCATCTCCTTATTTCCCCATCCCCAACTGGTAAACCACTGTTTCATTCTCTAGCCCTGTGTAATTGAGTGCTTTTTTTTTTTTTTTTTTTTTAAATATTTCATATATAGGGGAGATCATGCAATATTTTTCTTTTTGTGTCTGGCTTATTTCAGCATGGTTTCAGCGTGGTCCATCCACGTTATGGCATATGAAAGGATTTTTTTCTTTTTTAAAGCTGAATAATATTTTATATACATATATATATACACACACACACACACACATACACACATACATACATATATATGTATACACACACACATCACATTTTCTTTTTTTTTTTTTTAGACAGAGTCTCACTCTGTCACCCAAGCTGAAGTGCAATGGTACAACCTTGGTTCACTGCAACCTCCACTCCTGGGTTCAGGCTATTCTCCTGCCTCAGCCTCTGGACTAGCTGGGACTACAGGCACGTGCCACCATGCCCAGCTAATTTTTGTATTTTTAGTAGAGATGAGGTTTCGCCATGTTGGCGAGGCTGGTCTCGAACTGTGGACCTCAAGTGATCCACCCACCTCAGCCTCCCAAAGTGCAGGGATTACAGGTGTGAGCCACTGTGCCTGGCTTGCACATTTTCTTTATCCATTCATCTGTCAGTGGGCATCTAGGTTGTTTCTATATATTAACTATTGTGAATGATGCTGCCGTGAACATGGGAATGTAGATATCTGGTGGTTGTTTTTTTTTCTTTTGAGATAGGGTCTTGCTTTACCACTCAGGCTGGAGTACAGTGGCATGATCATGACTCGCTGCAGCCTGGACCTCCCAGGCTCAAATGATCCTCCCACCACAGCCTCCCAGGTAGCTGGCACCACAGGTGCATGCCACAGTGGCATGTTAATTTTGTATTTTTTGTAGAGACAGGGTCTCACTATATCCAGGCTGGCCTTGAACTCCTGGCCTCAAGCGATCCTTCTGCCTCGGCCTCCCAAAGTGCTAGGATTACAAGCATGAACCTCTGAGCCCAGCCCAGATATCTTTATGAGGTGGTGACTTCATTCCTTTTGAGTATACAACCAGAAGAGGGACTGCTGGGTCTATAGTAGTTCTATTTTTAATTTCTTTGGAACCTTTCATACTGTTTTCCATAATGGCTATAACAATCTACATTCCCACTAACAATATACTAGGGTTCCCTTTTCTCCATACCTTTGCCAACATTTGTTATCTTTTGTCTTTTGGAGAATAGCCATCCTTACAGGTGTGAGGTGAGATCTCATTGTAGTTTTAATTTGCGTTTCCATTGTGATTAGTGATATAGAGCGCCATTTTATATATCTCTTGGCCATTTTTATGTTTCTTTGGAGAAGTGTCTGTTTAGGTCCTTTTCCCATTGTTTTCACTTCTCTTAATATATCACATTGATTGATTTGTGTGTGTTAAACCAGTCTTGCATGCCGGGGTAAATCCCACTTGCTAGTGGTTTGTAATCTTCGTAATGTGTTGTTGAATTCAGTTTGTTAATATTTTATTAAGGATTTTTGCATCAGTGTTCATTAGAGAGATTGGCCTCTAGTTTTGTTTTCTTGTGATGTCCTTGACTTAGATATCAACCTAAATGCCATTGACTTAGATATGCTGGCCTCATATAATGTGTTGGGAAATATTCCCTCTAGCTCTATTTTTTGGAAGAGTTTAGGAGGAGTTGGTAGATATTTTTCTTTGACTATTCAGTACAGTTCTGCCATGAAGCCTTCAGATCCTGGAGTTTTCTTTGTTGAGAAGTTTTTGATTACTTCTTCAGCCTCTTCATTCGTTATTGGTCTGTTCAGGCTTTCTACTTCTGCCTAACTCAATCTTGGTAGGTTGTATTTTTCTAGGAATTTATCCATTTCCTCTAGGTTATCCAATTTACTGACATATAATGTTTCATATAGTTCCTTATGATCCTTTTCATTTCTGAGGCATCTGTTGTAATTTCTTCATTTTCTTTCTTTATTTTATTTATATGAATTCTAAGGTATTTTGAAATATAATTACCTTGATAAATTTCCTTTCTGATTTCAGCAATTTTATAAGGTACCTGATTTCCCATTTCAAAAATATGCTCACTGTTTAGGTTCTAAGATGATCAAAGATTTGAAATATAATATTATTTTTTTTGAGACGGAGTCTCACTCTGTTGCACAGGCTGGGGTACAGTGGCGTAATTTTGGCTCACTGCAATCTCTGCCTCTCATGTTCAGGCGATTCTTCTGTCTCAGGCTCCGATTAGCTGGAACTACAGGCACTACAAAAAAAAATACTTTTTTTGTATTTTTAGTAGAAACAGGGTCTCACCGTGTTGGCCAACCTGGTCTCAAACTCCTGACCTCAGGTGATCCCCCGCATCAGCCTCCCAAAGTGCTACGATTATAGGCGTGAGCTACCACTCCCAGCCTAAAATTTTTATATAATACATTTCTTGGTTAAGTTTGGAGAGAGAATTCAGATTACTTGTCCCCTGATACCTAAAAAATATACAAAAATATTTATTTTTCAAAAAGGCTAAAAATTTACCCTTTTATGAACAAGGAAAGGCATATAGCTATTGTCAAAAACTTGGAAAAGTGGGATTCACAGAAAGAATTACAAGTATCTTGAATGACTTGGCCTCCTATTTTCTATTTTTTTTTTTTTTTTTTTTTTGAGACGGAGTGTCGCTCTGTCGCCCAGGCTGGAGTGCGGTGGCACGATCTCAGCTCACTGCAAGCTCCACCTCCCGGGTTCACGCCATTCTCCTGCCTCAGCCTCCCGAGTAACTGGGTCTACAGGCGCCCACCACCGCAACCGGCCAGTTTTTTTTTGGTGTTTTTAGTAGAGACGAGGTTTCACCGTGTTAGCCAGGATGGTCTCGATCTCCTGACCTCGTGATCCGCCCGTCTCGGCCTCCCAAAGTGCTGGGATTACAGGCTTGAGCCACCGCACCCAGCCTATTTTATTTTTTTGAGACAGAGTTTCGCTCTTTTTGCCCAAGCTGGAGTGCAGTGGTGCAATCTCTGCCTCCCAGGTTCACGGGATTCTCATGCCTCAGCTTTAAGAGTCGCTGAGATTACAGGTGCCTGCCTCCGTGACCGGCTAATTTTATATTTTTAGTAGAGGTGGGATTTCACCATGTTGGCCAGGCTAGTTTCGAGCTCCTGACCTCAGGTGATCCGCCTGCCTCAGCCTCCCAAAGTGCTGGGATTACAGGCGTGAGCCACTGTGCCCGGTGAACATGAGTTTTTAGAAAAGAAAATTTTAAAAAAGCGATATTGAAGAAAATAAGTTAGTGAAATCCTAGGATTTCTCATGAATATTCCTTGATTGGAGAAAATTTAAATTGGTGGTGGTGAATGGTGTGCTTGAGAATTCCCATTATGCCATCCTGGTTTCTTAACAGCTGCAGAAAGGACAGTTGGGATGTGCCATTCTGTAAGTGATGAGCCAGAACCTTCTGGAGTGGTCTACATGTCTGGCTGGTAGAGGGGGCCAGAGTCCTTAGCAAAGGCAGTTACAGCCCTAACCAAGATTTTTCCTCCTTTGCCCCACTTCCTTGCTCCCTCGGGTCGTAGAACAGTATATAGGAAGCCATACCCAGTCTTCCGTTTGCAGAGAAGATGAACACATGCCAGAAAAAGTGGGAACAATCAAGGAGAACCTACCCAGACTATCCCACACCGAGAGAAAGGCTGCCACAATGTACCTGAGCAGGAGGGTGGGGAATGGCACAAACAAGGTGAATATATTCCTAGAGAAGAAAATTAAAGCAACACAGTATGCCAAAAATAAAATCACCACGTGTAAGAAACATAAAGAGCATGCCTCGTAAGTGCTATGCACTATAAAAGAACTTAAATAATGAAGTATTCAAAAACAAAATGATAAGACAGACAAATGGGCTAAGTGTAGTTCAGACATTTGACTGCCCTCGAGATATAAAATGAGAAAGAAAAGGAATAAAGTAGATGTGGCTTAAGGTAAACCTTGTCTTAGAACAAAGTCTTGATATAATTAGAGTGAGTACAGAAGAAAAGGACAAAGATTAAGACAATTAGAACTTGTAGGGAGGACAAATAAGGATCATCCAGGATACTGTAAGAACATGTTTTTGAGGTGGAAAACCTGATAAAGGAACAGTAACAATATTCATAATATAGAAATTCCCCATAAAGTTAAGGAAGAATCGATAGAATCTATAGATTGATAAAACACCTTGTTCCAGGAAAAATTTGTACAGAAAGAATGATCCATACCAAGACAGATCATGGTTAAGGAATTAAATTGCGAGGATAACTAAAAGAATTAGGAAGTCAGGAAACAAAATAAATGCTCCACAAGGTGGAAGAATCAGGCTGCAAACGTCTATATAGCAGAATTGAGTGACTGAAGATAGTGGAGCAATAGCTACAACGTTCTGAGTAAAAGAAATTGATATTCAAGAATATTATACCAGACAGTTTAACAATCAAAAGCAACAGGCAGATGTTCTTAGACATGAAAGCACTGAGCAATTATAGCATCTAAAACTGAAAGAGGCCGAGTGTGGTGGCTCACACCTGCAATCCCAGCACTTTGGGAGGCCAAGGCAGGCGTATCACCTGAGGTCAGGAGTTCAAGACCAGCCTCACCAACATGGTGAAACCCTGTCTCTACTGAAAATATAAAAAATTGCCGGGAGTGGTGGCGCACGCCTATAATCTCAGCTACTCTAGAGTCTGAGGCAGGAGAATTGCTTGAACCCAGGAGGTGGAGGTTGCAGTGAGCCAAGATTGTACCACTGTACTGTTGCCTGGGAGACAGAGCGATACTCTGTCTCAAATAAAACAAAACAAATCAAAACAAACAAACCAACCTGAAAGAATTTCTTTTTTTTTCTTTTCTTTTTGTTTATTTTTTTTGAGACGGAGTTTTGCTCTTGTTGCTCAGGCTGGAGTGCAATGATGCGATCTTGGCTCACTGAAACCTCCGCTTCCTGGGTTCAAGTGATTCTCCTGCCTCAGCCTCCCGAGTAGCTGGGATTATGGGCATGCGCCCTCACACCTGGCTAAATTTTTTGTATTTTTAGTAGAGATGGGGTTTCTCCATGTTGGCCAGGCTGGTCTCGAACTCCTGACCTCAGGCGATCCACCTGCCTCGGCCTCCCAAAGTGCTGGGATTATAGGCATGAGCCACTGCACCTGGCCTGAGAATTTCTTGATGACCGATTCCGGCCAAATAAAGAATGGATGCCACGGTAAGAGGATTGGTAGTAAGCCATAAACCCATCTTTTTTGTTTGTTTGTTTGTTTGTTTTTAAAGAGACAAAGTCTCCAAATTCCTGGGCTCAAGTGATCCTCCTGCCTCAGTCTTCTGAGTAGCTGGGATTACAGGCGCATGGCATTGTGCCTGACTAATTTTTTTTTTTTGTAGAGACAGAGTTGCTATGTTGCCCAGACTGGTCTCAAAACTTCCAGCCTCAAGCGATCCTCCTGACTTGGCCCCCGAAAATGATGGGAAACATGTGTGAGCCACTACATCCGGCAACTAGGGCACAGGAAAATTAAGAAAAACATTGAGTATGGAACATTCTCTTTTTATCAAGAAATCAGACTGCTTTAGAATTCTTTAAAATTCAAATGATAAAGTGTAGTTATTTAAATGTGTTTTGTAATTTTAATTTGTTTTAAAGATGTTTAAGGATGGTGTTACTAGATGACAAAAGTCAGTAAAATGGGGAACTTTACAAAGTTTGCAAGCCTACAGAGTTTTGTTTTTGTTTTTTTTGTTTTTTGTTTTTTTTTGAGACGGAGTCTCGCTGTGTCGCCCAGGCTGGAGTGCAGTGGCCGGATCTCAGCTCACTGCAAGCTCTGCCTCCCGGGTTTTTACGCCATTCTCCTGCCTCAGCCTCCCGAGTAGCCGGGACTGCAGGCACCCGCCACCTCGCTCGGCTAGTTTTTTGTATTTTTTAGTAGAGACAGGGTTTCACCGTGTTAGCCAGGATGGTCTCGAACTCCTGACCTCGTGATCCGCCCGTCTCGGCCTCCCAAAGTGCTGGGATTACAGGCTTGAGCCACCGCGCCCGGCCTTGTTTTTGTTTTTTTAAAGACATGAGTCTCGCTTCATCGCCCAGACTGTTGTGTTGTGCAGTGGCATGATCTTAACTCACTTCAACCTCTGCCTCCCGGGTTCAAGCGATTCTCCTGCCTCAGGTTCCCGAGTAGCTGGGACTACATGCGCGCACCACCACCCCCGGCTAATTTTTGTATTTTTTGTAGAGACAGGCTTTCACCTTATTGGCCAGGCTGGTCTCGAACTCTTGACCTCAAGCGATCCACCTATCTTGGCCTCTCAAAGTCTTGGGATTACAGGCATGAGCCACGGCATCCGACCCTACAAAGATTTCTTTATATGAAAATTTGGTGTTAGGTTTTGTTTTGTTTTGATTTGGTATACCACATTTTATTTATCTATTTTCATCAGCTGATGGGTGTTTGGATCATTTTTACTTTTTGACAATTATGAATAATTCTGTGAACATTCATGTACAAGTTTTTGTTTGGGCATATATTTTCCTTTCTGTTGGTTAGATACCTAGGAGTGGAATTGCTGGGTCATATGGTAACTCTATGTTTATTTAACTATTTGAGAAACTACCAGATCATTTTCGAAGTGTACCATTCTACTGGTGTTAATTTTAAAAGGCAAATACATTAATTTAAATTGGAGATTTCATGCTTAGTTGTACCAGAACTCCTAATATTAAATTGTACTTAGCAAAGATTTTCGTAGTTTATTTAAATTTCTGAGATTTTATACATTATATATTTATTTATGGCTGAGTAGGTTTGTTCTTCTAAAAAGGATTGGCGGGCTGAAATGGGAAGTAGTCTGATTTCTAGATAGAAAAGGAGCATTCCATACTCACTGTTTTCTTAATTGTCCTGTTCCTTGGTTTCCTTAGTTTCTTCTCCAGTACTGGGTATGGTATATCTCAACTTCTAGCTTTGATAAATCTCAGAGGCAGAGTTGCTGGAAATGAAATGTCATACTTGAAAATTATGCTTTTGTCGGTTATGTTCTAACTGAGGGGGCAACTGAGGGTGGAAGTCCAGGTAAGGCATTACTTGGGTAGATTACCTCTGGCCTTAGTGGAGGATGAATCTTTTGATTATAATAGCTTTGTAGTAAGCTTTAAAAGGTGAAGTGTGAGTTTTCCAACTTTGTTCTTTTCCAAGATTGTTTGGCTGTTTGTAATCCCTTGAGATTCCATATGAATTTTGTGATGACTTTTTCTGTTTCTGCAAAACAAGCCAATGGCATTTGATAGAGATTGCATTGAATCCACAGGTTGCTTTGTATAGTATTGTCATTTTAATGACATTGTCTTCCAACATACGAATTTGAGATTTCTTACTATGTATTAAGTCTTTTATTTCTTCGAGCAATGTTTTGTGGTTTTCAGCGTTTAAAGTTGTAAGCCTCCTTGGTCAAATTTATTCCTAGCTATGTTCTTTTGGGTGCTCTTATAAATGTATTGTTTTTGTTTTTTGAGACAGAGTTCCGCTGTTATTGCCCAGGCTGGAGTGCATGGCACGATCTCGGCTCACTGCAACCTCTGCCTCCTGGGTTGAAGTGATTCTCCCGCCTCAGCCTCCTGAATAGCTGGGATTGCAGGCGTGTGCCACCACGTCCGGCTAATTTTGTATTTTTTAGTAGTGATGGGTTTCTTTATGGTGGTCAGGCTGGTTTCGAACTCTCCATATCAGATAATCCGCCCGCCCCGGCCTCCCAAAGTGCTGGGATGACAGGCATGAGCCACCGCACCTGGCATAAATGTATTGTTTTTAAAGTTTCATGTTTGGATTGTTTAGTGCTAGTGTATAGAATACAACCGAATTTTGTGTGTTGATTTTGTGTCCTGCAACTTCGATGTATTTATTTGTTAGCTCTAATAGTTTTTTTTGCCAATTCTTAGGGTGCTACATATGGAATCATGTTGTCTTGAATAAAAATGCTTATTTCTTTTTAATTTGGATACCTTTTATTTCTTTTTCTTTCCTAGTGCTCTGACAATAATTTCCAATATCATATTGAATATAAATGGTGAATGCAGTCATCTTTGTCTTGTTCCTGAAGTTTTCCACCCCATCATTTTTTGTGATGTCACTCTGAATTTTAAGATAATGGGATTCTATGTGTTGAATGAGATTTAAAATTTTGAAGTATAATAATTTTTACAGAATTTAGCATTCAGGCCAGGTGCGGTGGCTCATGCCTGTAATCTCAGCACTTTGGGAGGCTGAGGCAGGTGGATTGCTTGAGCTCAGGAGTTTAAGACCAGCCTGGGCAATGTAGCGAGATCTCATCTCTACAAAAATTAGCCCGGCATGTTAGCTCTCGCCTGTAATCACAGCTACTGGGGAGGCTGAGGCAGGATAATCACTTGAATCTGGGAGGTGGAGGTTGCAGTGAGCCAAGATGGGGCACTCCAGCCTGGGCCTCCAAAAGCAAATGAACAAACAAACAAGGAATTTAGCATTCATTTCATTGTCTGTCCTCAATATGAAACCTAGTGATTCTGTTTTCAATGAAATATTGCTTTACAAAGCATTAGTTTACAGGTTGTCTGTGAGATACAATATCACCTCTGTAAACATCTGGTAGAAAATGAAAAGTCAAATTAATGAGCACTCACGAGCAGGACTCAATAATACATCCTGTAAAGAAATAAAAGATTCTGATCTTCAAGTCGTGTATTTAGGGAAACTAGACAGAATACATGTTTTGGGGGCCAGGATGATGTTTTAGAAGCAATGTTGGATTTCTCCTCAAGATACTTGTCTTTAAGACTGAATCGTACCTCATAACTGAAGTCATTTCTCTTTCTATGTAGCGGTAGCTGGGAGAGTTTTATTTCTTGCTTGTTTTTATTATTGGTTGAAAAATGGTGGCTCTTCTGGTTTATATTATCCCAAATTTAATTATTATGGCATTTTAACATTTAAAAATATTAGTTTATAGATATTCTTCAGCAACTAAATTTTCTGCAAATGTTTTGTTTTGTCTTTCACTTCCAGATTAGTTTTTAACCCTCTCCTCAAACATTTTTTTTTAAGACGGAGTCTCATACTGTTGCCCAGGCTGTAGTGCAGTGGTGCCATCTCAGCTCACTGCAACCTCCACCTCCCAGGTTCAAGCAATTCTCCTGCCTCAGCCTCCTGAGTAGCTGGGATTACAGGGGCCTGCTACCACGCCCAACTAATTCAAACCTTTTTTAGAAATTAGAATTGAAGTTGAATGGTACTATAGTGAGGTATCTATTCTTCGGGGGTGGGAACAGAAGGGGTACGGGTTCACTTTGAATGCAAGCATGACTTTTTCATTTATTATTTCAAAGTCTATCCAGGGATATTAGCAGGGAGTTGTACATCACTTACAAATTTTCAAGTGTTTATTTTCTTTGTATGTATTAGGCCTCAAGAAAGGAGAACTGGTTATGAACCGTTTCATCCAGGCCCATCCCCAGTGGATCATGATTCACTGGAATCGAAGCGACCACGGCTGGAACAGGTTTCTGATTCTCATTTTCAGCGTGTCAGTGCTGCGGTTTTGCCTTTAGTGCACCCACTGCCAGAAGGGCTGAGGTCTTCTGCAGATGCTAAGAAGGTAAATATTTGTTCTCTTACCCTGTGGAGTTGTAGGTTTGTAATGTTTGTTTAGTTGTATTCATGCATAGCATCTCAAAGAAAGTCCAGTGACGCCAGTCTCTAAAGGTTAGTGGTATGGGAAAGTAAAAATTTTGTTAAACAAAGCTAGAAACCACAGATGAGTGCTCCAGACTGCTAAAGTGAGCACTTTTGCCTTTTTGGTAAGTGAAAACAATCCAAGAAGACTGCTCCCGTAAAGAAGAATTTCTATTAAATAATGCTCAAGCATTTTTGTATTGGCTTGCTGGCTATAAAATGTGGTCAGAGGTACTCAAGACTACTAGTTTTGTTAAATCTTAATTAAATTTTAAATAAGTCCCTTAAATTTAGTAGCAGTTTATTAACTGCTATATGGGAGAAAACACATCTAGGTTAGGTTTAATTGTGCTTATAAGTTTTATACAAAAAAAAATTGTTCCTAATTTATATAAGTAATACATACTTATAGAAAACTTGGAAAATACAGAGGAAAAAAGTTACTTGTAATCCTATAACTTGGAGATAATGACCCTCCCCCAGTTTTATTGTGGAATAAAACTTGTATATATTTATGGTGATATTTATACAGTGTGATATTTTGATATATGTATACATTGGGAAACACATCAAGCTAATTAACATATCACCTCACATAGTTTTTTTTTTTTTGTGGTAAGAACATTTAAAATCCACTCTTAGCAATTTTTAAGTATATAATACATATTGTTAGCTATAGTTGCCATGCTGCACAAAAATAACAAGTTTTAATATTTGGCTATATTTTGTGATATTTCAAACAATGAGAGTTCTATTAATAACTTTCCCCATGCACTTATTTTTATTTACCCATCTTTTGTGAAATGTTTGCTCATGTATTATGTCCTTGTTTTGTTGCTGTGTTTACCTTTTTCTTTCTTTTTGTTTTTTTTTTTTTGAAATGGAGTCTCACTCTATACCCCAGGCTCCCAGGCTGGAGTGCAGTGGTGCAATCTCGGCTCACTGCAACCTCTGCCTCCTGGGTCCTGGTTTAAGCAATTCTCCTGCCTCAGCCTCCCGAGTAGCTGGGATTACAGGGATGCACCACCATGCCCAGCTAATTTTTGTATTTTTAGTAGAGACAGGGTTTCACCATGTTGGCTAGGCTGGTCTCTTGAACTCCTGACTTCATGATCCACCCACCTTGGCCTCCCAAAGTGCTGGGATTACAGGCGTGAGCCACCGCGCCTGGCCTATGTTGACCTTTTTCAGCCCTCTGCTTTGCTTATTATTAATTCTGCAGATTAGGAAGTGCCTGACACTTAGTAGATACAGAATAAATATTTGTCATAGAAAGAACAAATGAATTTAAAAAACTCTTAAACAGTAAAGTGTTAACCTTTTTATTAACATATACTAATATTTTTCCCAATGTCTTTTTGTTTCAGTTTTTCTTTTTTTTAAAGCATACTGAAGTTTAAAATGTTTTTACTGTCATCAAATCTTTTTTCTATAATGTTTATTAACCTTTATGCCTAATTGCCCTTTCTTCCCTGGTATCAGGTAAATAAGTACCCACGCATTTTCTTTGAGTTTTCATGCAATGAAGAATAATTTAAAAGATAGTAAATGTTACGTACAATTTATTTTCAAATAGTTCAGGCAAAATGAAGTTATATACACACACACACACATACACACCCCCGAACACACACACAGAAAGCAAATATATTAACTACTGGTGAATCTAGATAAAGGATAAATGAGTGTCCATTATACTGTTCCTTCAACTTTTAAGTAAATTTGAAATTTTTCAAAATAGTAAGTTGGATGGGGAAAAATTCTTTGCCATAAGCTAGAAATTAGCTAAGCGTCTAGGTGTTTTGTGACCCACCTTATCATGTAAAATATCTTGATCATACAGTAGTCTGTGAGGTTTATAAGAAATGTTCTGCTGCATTAAAAAAAAAGAAATTTAAAAATATAGTGAATAAAGGTCATCTTCCATGGCTGAATACATGACCACAAATGTAATTTATAACTATAGAATTTTGTTTTTTAGCAGAAAAGTGTCTTAAAAACTCATTCATTAAAATGGGACGTGTCATGTTGTAGTGTGACCCATTTCCATGTTATAATTAAGAAACTGGATGTTCAGAAAAATTAAGTGACCTAGGTAGTACCTCCTGAGTTGGAATTAACCCAGGACCCCTGACTCTAGTCCTGCTTTTTTCCCCCTAAAGTGTAAACCATGGCTACTACTACTAACTAATACTTCTCCTTCCGTCTTCCTCTCCCCTTTCTCTCCCAACTGCCCACCTCCAGAAGTAAGGATTTAAAAAGAACTGACATTTGTTATATATATATTTTTAAATGTTAAGCCTAGGTATATCATTTATAGAAGAGTTGAATAAGCTTGAAAGAAAAAATTACCTACAGTTTTGCCACTTAAAAGTTATTAACATTTTCATGTTGATTCTTCCCTATTTCTATGTGTATTATTTTAATATTAATTTTGTGGGGTGTTTTTTTTTTTTTTTTTTGCTACTCCTTGTGGAACAGGGCTAACCCACAGGCGGTGTATCCAGAGTCAGCCTGTAAGACTATTTTAATGTGCTCACTTTGTACATTCTGTTTAACTTTACTTTTGCTTAAATATGTGCTTAGCTTCTTTTTGTGCCAATAAGTTTACAACTGTATTGTTAGTGGCTGCTTAGTATTCCACATATGAATAAATAAAGTTCATTGATTAAGTAAAGTTATTTATTAAATTGTCATACATTTAGGTTACCTATTTATTCAGAAGTACGGTGTTGTGACATGCATTGTTTTTTTTTTTGAGACGGAGTCTCACTTTGTTGCCCAGGCTGGAGTGCAGTGGCACGATCTTGGCTCACTGCAACCTATACATTCCAGCGGTTCTCCTGCCTCAGCCTCCAGAGTAGCTGGGACTACAGGTTCATGCCATCAAGTTCAGTTAATTTTTGTATTTTTAGTGGAGACGAGGTTTCACCATGTTGGCCAGGCTGGTCTCGAACTCCTGACCTCAGGTGATCTGCCCACCTTGGCCTCCCAAAGTGCTGGGATTATAGGCGTGAGCCACTGAAGCTGGCCCATACATTATTTAGGTTGATTTTTTTTGTATACATTCTTACTTATTTCCTTGAGGTAGATTTCTTTTAGTATAATTAATTACAGACCAGGTTGATTTTTAAGGTTCAGTGGATATTTCCCGATTGTCCTGCAAAAGAGTAGGGCCAGTTCTTAACTCCTGACAGCAGTGTAGAAAGGTACCCACTTCTTGGCCAGGCGTGGTGGCTCACGCCTGTAATCCCAGTGCTTTGGGAGGCCGAGGTAGGTGGATCACCAGAAGTCAGGAGTTCGAGACCAGCCTGGCCAACATAGTGAAACCCTGTCTCTACTAAAAATACAAAAATTAGCCAGACATAGTGGCAGGCGCCTGTAATCCCAGCTACTCGGGAGGTTGAGGCAAGAGAATCGCTTGAACCTGGGAGGCGGAGGTTGCAGTGAGCTGAAATTGCGCCATTGCACTCTAGCCTGGGGGACAAGAGTGAGACTTCGTCTCAAAAAATAAAAAAAAAAAGGTATCCACTTCTTTTGTATCCTTGCTGACACCACGTGTTTATTGTTTAACAGAAAGATTGTTAATTTGATGAATGATTGTTTTTTAACTTACACTTATTATTTGTTAGTAAAATTTAACATTTTTAAATTTGTTTATTGGTTATTTTTCCTGTTTTGTAAATTGTTTTTTCATATATGTTGCCCATTTTTCTGTTGGTTCATTTTATATTGAGTTGTTAGTGCATGTTTTACAGAAGGTTTTCCTATTTAATCATTTGCCTTTTTAATTTGTTATTGCTGTTTTGATAAGCAGAAGAAGATTGTGTTTTTTTGTGTGTGGGTTATTTATTTATTTATTTATTTTTTATTTTTTTTGAGACGGAGTCTTCCTCTGTCACTCAGGTTGGAGTGCAGTGGTGCCATCTCTGCTCACTGCAACCTCCGCCTCCTGGGTTCAAGCCCTTCTCCTGCCTCAGCCTCCCAAGTAGCTGGGATTACAGGCACTCACCACACCTGGCTGATGTTTGTATTTTTAATAGAGATGGGATTTACCATGTTGGCCAGGCTGGTCTTGAACTCCTGACCTCAAGTGGTCTGCCCACCTTGGCCTGCCAAAGTGCTGGGGTTACAGGTGTGAGCCATTGTGCCCAGCAGAAGATTGTTTTTATTTTGATCCATCAATCTCTCCTTTTTTGAAACTAATGTCTTTTATATCTTTTGCTTTTGGCCTTCCTGAACAAGATAATGTGAATCCTTTTTTTTTTTTTTCCTTTAAACTTGAGGCTTTTGTGATTTGCTAATAAGCCTTTTATAAATGTTTACTATTACTTGGCTTTTTTTTTGATGTAAGATATGAGGTAATAATCTAATTCTTTTTCTTCAGGATTGGTATCTGGCTGTTTCAACCCAAGATTGTAAGCTGCATGAAGGCAGATAGTTTGTTTTGATCCACCACCCTATTCCTGTTATATAAGTAGGCACTTGAGGATTTGTTTTCTTGTTAAATATTTAATATTTAGAAAGGAAGTCAGTGGAAAATATTCATTTGTAATATTAATTCTTTGGGCATGCATCAGAATCACCTGAGGAGCATTTTTGAAGATTGCTGAATCAAAATATAATCTCTTTTGCTATTATATATGTTTCTATAACACAAATTTGCTCATATGCATATAGTGGGAGAATGATATTAATTAATGTATCATGAATGTCCTGGTGGTTCACCAAAGATCTTTCTTTATGCATTAACATTTCTAAGTTCTCAGGAGTATGCCATCTCATAATGAAAGAAAAAGGCTTCACAACACATGAAGACTTAGAAATATTTGAACATTCTGCATTTAGTTTTCATTTAGTGCAAGTAGTAGCTGGTTTAGTGAATTTAAGAACTGCTGTGCTTTTCACAGTGCTAGTGAAGATTTGAGCATTGAAAAGACAGTGTGAAGAAAATTTTCTTTTAACGTTGATAAAGGAGGGAGGGGGAGAAAAAAAGGTTGATAAAGATGGTTATATGCCAAATCTGATTTTTTTCTTTTCTTGAGATGGAGTCTCCCTCTGTCACCCATGCTTGAGTGCAGTAGTGCAATCTCAGCTCACTGCAACCTCTGCCTCCTGGGTTCAAGCCATTCTCCTGCCCCAGCCTCCCGAGTAGCTGGGACTACAGGTGCCCCCCACCACGCCCAGCTAATTTTTGTATTTTTTAGTAGATATGGGGTTTCACCATGTTGGTCAGGTTGGTCTCGAACTCCTGACTTCGTGACCTGTCTGCCTCAGCATCCCAAAGTGCTGGGATTACAGGCATGAGCCACTCTGCCCGGCCACTGATATTTT
This sequence comes from Macaca thibetana thibetana, assembly GCF_024542745.1. Lineage (NCBI taxonomy): Eukaryota > Metazoa > Chordata > Mammalia > Primates > Cercopithecidae > Macaca > Macaca thibetana. Next base: position 4,958,506 of record NC_065593.1, on the reverse strand, counting down.
ATTTAGATGAAACATACTGGTTTATTTTGGAAGCCAGTGACCTCAAGGATTTACATCTTAAGAGAGGAATCATAAACTCTAGGGCTTAAAGCTGCCAAAGATTGACTGTATGCCAGATGCAAAGGATACTGGAGCTCTAACTCTATTAAGTCTATTAGAATTGTTATTGTTTTTATTGGTGCTTTCCTTACAGAATTGTACAGGTTTTAGGGTATAGCCATAATCTTATTTTCCCAGAAGGCCTCTTAGATTCAGTGCATACTATTACAGAATTTGAGGCTTTTCATCAGTGTATATTAGCTGAAATATCTGTACGAAGGTGTTTTGAAGCAGCTGTCCCGTTATCTCCTGTATACATTCTTGACTCACAACTATTGACTTTTCACAGTTCCTTAATCATTATTTAATACATTTTAGGGTTCTGTAATCCTGTGAACTCTCATTGCAGGTTTCTCATAGTCTAAGTAAAACTAGTTCTCTAAAATTTATCTGTTTTATAGTATTGCTTATATCTTTAGAGCAGACTGGAAATTAATAGGGTGTGTGTGGATGTGTGTTGGAGTGTAGTGGATTTTGGGTGAAGGGGCTTTCATTCTGGTACAGCTCTGCTGATTTGGAGGTACAGTGGGATGTTTTTGACTAAGGAAATGTTATGTATGCTGTAGTGTGGGCTTTATGAAATTAGGCCCAGAGATAGTAGCAACTGAAGTTCCTAGGTCACTTCTCTGACTTGTGTACCTCAGTTTTGGTTTGGAAAGCCTGAAAACTTTTGATAGGAACTCTTGGCCATGTTATAGTTGTTAAGTTGGGTGGGTACACAGGTTTTGCCTGGAATAATAATATTTCCCAACCACTTGTTCAGACCATTTGAAGAGCCATTGCAAGGAAATGGCTGAGAAGTTGGTATCTTCCTTTGTCGTGGTTGCATTATTTACCTATAAATTCTCTATAGTTTTGGTATTGTTACACTAGAGGCTGAACAACACTAACTCACCTCACTTTGTATAGCTTTTAGGGTCTTCAAAATAGTACATGGTATATCTGAACTATGAGGTGTGAATTTGCATGTATGTGAATATGAAAGTTACTACTAAAAGTTTCATTAGAGACATAGTACACATGGCTCTGCTGTGGTTTAAAACTGACTTTTTCATTTAAGGCAATCTGGACTGTATTAGTGAGAAATAAATTGTTTTTCTTCGTTTTATTCTCTAAAGGATCCAGCATTCGGAGGCAAACATGAAGCTCCATCCTCTCCAATTTCGGGGCAACCATGTGGAGATGATCAAAATGCTTCACCTTCGAAACTTTCAAAGGAAGAGTTAATACAGAGTATGGATCGTGTAGATCGAGAAATTGCAAAAGTAGAACAGCAGATCCTTAAACTGAAAAAGAAACAAGTAAATGTCTTTGCTTAATATATTCTAAGAATGTATGTTTGTCTCCCTACAGAAGATATTTTTGAGTTTTCCATATTTTGAAACTTTACATAAAAGGAATCATGCCTTATATATTCTGACTTGCTGTTTTTTGTTACTATTGTGGTTTTCTTACATTCATTCATTTCCCTTGCTGCACTGTCTGATTATGTGATTGTAGAGGGTGAAATTTGTTTGTCCATTCTATTTTTGATTTTTTTTTTTCCTATTCCATACAATGGTGCTGGTTTTTGGTTCACATGTAGAGGTTTTTCCAGGGCATGTGCCCAGGAATGGCAGTGCTTGGCCCAAGATTATGCACAGTGAACTATTTAATAGATGATACCAAATTTGCTAAGAAGTAACACCATTTTACATTCCCACTGGCAGCTTATGTGAGTACTGGTTTGTGCACATTCTTGCCTTTACTTGATATCGTTTTTTCAGATATGAGATAGTCTTCTCTGTGGTTTTGAAGGAGGCTGAGCTTATTTTCATTTGTTTATGGGTTATTTGGGTTCCTTATGTGCATTGTTCAAGTCTTTTGTCTATATTCTCCTATTTTGTCTTTGAAATTTTTAGGATTTCCTCAAGTCCCTTGTCAGATATGTATATAGAAGATTTGCCTAGTTTGTGGCCTGTCACTTCACTTTTAGCCAGTATTCACTCTAAGTGTACACTAAGTGCATTTTTTTTTTCTTCTGATTTGGAGTCTCACTCTGTCACCCAGGCTGGAGTGCAGTGGTGCGATCTTGGCTCACTGCAACCTCCGCCTCCCAGGTTCAAGCAATTCTCCTGCATCAGCTTCCTGAGTAGCTGGGACTATAGGCGCTTTAAATGCTTTTAATGTATTTGTAAAGTTGTACAGCTATCACCACTCTCTAATTCTAGAACATTTTTATCATTTCAAAAAGGAACTCCATACTTACTAGCAGTTATTCCCCATTTCCCCCTTTCCCCAGCCCCTGACAGCCACTAGCCTATTCTCTGTCTCTGTGGATTAGCATATGCCGAATATCAGAAAAAACAGAATCATATGTGACCTCTTTGTTTGGCATCATTTATTTAGCATGTTGTCCTGATTCATCCATGTTGTATCTCGTCTCAGCACTTCATTACTTTTTATGCCTGAATCCCATTGCATGAGTATACTATGTTTTGTTTATCCATTCATTAGTTGATGGATATTTGAGTTGTGTTCATTTTTTGACTATGATTAATAATGTACTGTGATGAGATTCATGTACTCGTTTTTGTGTGGACGTATTTTTACAATTTTCTTTATATATCCAGGAGTGGGCATATGGTAAATCTATGTTTAAATTTTTGAAAAACTTCAAAACTGTTTTCCAAAGTCTCTGTACCATTTTATATTCTTACCAGCAGTGTATGGAGGTTCCATTTTTTCCTACCTCCTTGCCAACATCTGTTATTTTCCTTTTTTAAAAAAAATAGCCATCCTTATAGATGTGAAGTGGTATCTAGTTGTAGTTTTCATTTTCATGTCCTTAATGACTAATGATTTTGAGCATCTTTTCATGTGCTGATTGGCCATATGTATATCTTTTTAGAGAAATGTTCATTTAGATTGTTTGCTCATTATTTAATTGGGTTGTCTTTTTGTTATTCTAAGAATTCTTTATATATTCTGGACATGAGTTCCTCGTCAGATGTATGACTTAATAGATATTTTCTCTCATTCTGTGGGTTCTTTTCCCTTTCTTGATAGTATCCTGTGATGTACAAAAGTTTTGAATTTTGATGAAGTCCAGTTTGTTTTTTCCTTTTGTCGCTCTTGCATTTGGTGTTGTATCTAAGACCCATTGCCTAATTCATGGTCACAGATTTATACCTATGTTTTCCTCTATAAATTTTATAGTTTTACCTCTTATATTTGGGTCTTTGATCCTGATAGTGTTTTTTTTTTTTTTGGTGAACAGAATTTGTTTAGGTTTTATATGAAAACCCCCTGGGGTTATTAAGGTAGTTTTACTGTATTATTTTTAGAAGTTTTATAGTTTTGCTTCTCATCTTGTTCTTAATCCACTGAAAACTACATGTTGTATAGTCAGTGTTCATTTATATTTACCTATATATTTGTCTTCTTACATGCTCACCATTTCTTCTCGCAACTCAAGTCTTCCATCTAGGGGAACACCCTTCTACTGAAGAACATCTCTTAGAATTTCCTTTAGTGAAGGTCTTTTAGTTGGCAAATTCAGTATTTGTTTGGTTTTTATGACTTAAATATTGTCTTATATTTGGCCTGTTTATTAAAAGATATATTAATTTGGTATGTAATTATCTTGTCTTAGTACATAGTCTTCTTGCTTCCACTTTTAAGACATTAGCTCTTGGTCTAAATCCGTATTCTTTAATGGATAATGTGAATTTTCTCTCTGGTTGTTTTCAATATATTCTTTTCTTTGGGGTTCCGTTATTTTTATGATGATATATTTAGGTGTTTTCTTTTCCTTTTAAATCTATCCAACTTGAGCTTCCTGAATATAAAGGGTGGAGTTTTTCATCACTTTGGGAAAATTCCAAGCCATTATCTTTTTTACAAAACCTTTCTAACCGTTTCTTGTTCTACTTAAAAAATTCCTGTTAGTTGTAACATCTTATCACTCTTGTCTTCCCTATCTCTTGTTTCTCTTTCTTATTTTTTACTTCTTTAGGCTTCATTCTGAGCAATTTCTTCAGCCTGTCTTCCAGTTTACATTTTCCTTTTCAGTTATATGTAATCTGCTGTCAAATCTGTCTTCAGTTTCAACAATTATGTTTTTATTTCTGGAATTCCTGTTTGTTGTCCTTCTCAAATCTGCCTGGTCATTTTTTAAAACTTTTTTTTTTTTTTTTTTTTTTGAGACGGAGTCTCGCTCTGTCACCCAGGCTGGAGTGCAGTGGCCGGATCTCAGCTCACTGCAAGCTTTGCCTCCCGGGTTTACGCCATTCTCCTGCCTCAGCCTCCCGAGTAGCTGGGACTACAGGCGCCCGCCACCTTGCCCAGCTAGTTTTTTGTATTTTTTAGTAGAGACAGGGTTTTACCTTGTTAGCCAGGATGGTCTTGATCTCCTGACCTTGTGATCCGCCCGTCTCGGCCTCCCAAAGTGCTGGGATTACAGGCTTGAGCCATCGCGCCTGGCCCTTTAAAACATTTTTTTTTGCTTTCATTGAGTTGTATTAAATTTTTATTATATGCCCAACAATTCTAATTAAGTCTTTATTGGTTTGATTTTGCTGAGTCTCTTTTCTTTCTTTTGTCCTTATTTTCTTTACTTGCACAATGGTAATAATCTAGTAATAACACCAACTAAATCACATGATTGTTTTATGAATTGAGATAATGAATATATTGCATAATATCTGGTACATAGTAAATGTACATGCAATCCATTATAATAATTAGAAATAATGAAATACGGTGTATGATTATTATGAAATGTACCAGAGCCACAAATTTTATTGAGAGATATAAAAGACAACTAGAGAAAACAAAGAAATATGCCATAGCTGAATGGAAACAGTAATAATACTGTGTGTTCATCTTGCATTAAATCATGTCTCATACAGTTTCAATAAAATTCCAATTAAATTTATTTTTAAAACATGGCAAATACATTGTAAAGTTAATGTAAAAGAACAACCAGGGCCAGGCTTGTTGGCTTGACCTATAATCCCAGCACTTTGGGAGGCTGAAGCAGGCCGGATCACCTGAGGTCAGGAGTTTGAGACCAGCCTGGCCAACATGGTGAAACCCCACCTCTACTAAAAATAGAAAAAATTAGCTGGGCGTGGTGGCGGGCGCCTGTAATCCCAGCTACTCTACTTGGGAGGCTGAGGCAGGAGAATCACTTGAACCCCGGAGGTGGAGGTTGCAGAGAGCCGAGATTGTGCCACTGTGCTCCAGCCTCGGCAAAAAGAGTGAGACTCCGTCTCAAAAAATCAAAACAAAACAAACAAAAAAACAAAAACAAATAGGTGAGGAGGGAGTGTGTGTGTATGTGTGTGTGTGTGTGTGTTTGCTTTTAGCCTTTGAAGTGTAATGATTTTGTCCCAGGGCTATTTGAGTACTAAGAACAAAGTGTGATGTGTTTATTCCTTAACAAAGATTCTTTTTTTTTTTTTTTTTTTTTTTTTTTGAGACGGAGTCTCGCTCTGTTGACCAGGCTGGAGTGCAGTGGCTTGATCTTGGCTTACTGCAAGCTCCGCCTCCCGGGTTCACGCATTCTCCTGCCTCTCCCTCCGGAGTAGCTGGGACTACAGGCGCTTGCCACCACACCGGGCTAATTTTTTTGTATTTTTAATAGAGACGGGATTTCACCGTGTTAGCCAGGATGGTCTCGATCTCCTGACCTCGATCTGCCCACCTCGGCCTCCCAAAGTGCTGGGATTACAGGCGTGAGCCACCGCGCCCGGCCTACAAGGATTCTAAAAGAAGGACTGAGGCAGGAGAATGGCATGAACCTGGGAGGCGCAGCTTGCAGTGAGCCGAGATGGTGCCACTACACTCCCACCTGGGCGACACAGCAAGACTCCGTCTCAAAAAAATAACAACAACAACAAAAAAAATAAATAAATAAATAAAATAAGACCCTCTAAGCAGGAAAGAAAGGGAATCATTGAAGAACCCTTTACCATAAAAATGATCTCAGAATTTCCAAATCTTTCTTTTGCTTATACAGATAACAGACTGCAAGAGTACTTATAATTCCAAAAAGTGGAAGTGTTCCATACAGTTTACACTCTCTTGGTGGTTATTTATTATTATTTAAAAAAATTTTTTTTCAAATCAGGCAGCCTTTTGAGCCAGAATAGATTCAGAAACTCCCTCTTGGTGTATTTTTATGCTTTCATTTGGACATGGTCTGATTTAGAGTACTGGGAGCTTTGACTATCACCCTTATTTATTTTATTTTTTTGAGACGGAGTCTCCCCTTGTCACCTAGGCTGGAGTACAATGGTGTGATCTTGGCTTACTGCAAACTCCACCTCCTGGGTTCAAGCGATTCTTCTGCCTCGGCCTCCTGAGTAGGTGGGGTTACAGGTGTGCGCCACCACGCTGAGCTAATTTTTTGTATCTTTAGTAGAGATGGAATTTCACCATGTTGGCCAGGCTGGTCTTGAACTCCTGGGCTCAAGTGATCCACCTTCTTGTTCTCCCAAAGTGCTGGGATTACAGATGTGAGCCATTGCACCCAGCCTGTCAGTCTTATTTAGTAGTGTAGATCATTTTTTCCTATAGGCTATACTAGACTTAACCTTTATTTGTCTTTACCTAATTTTTCTTTTATCATGTTAGACAGTGAACTTATGCTAAATTTATTCATGTGGATATTTTTAAAGCATTAACTAGGTATCAGGCACTGGTTTAGGTGTTGAAAAAAAGCAGTAGACAAAGCAGACAAGTCCCTGCTTGCTTCACTGGTAATACTGGATAATATTTAAAATTTATAGTTGTAATATGCTTTATATATATGTTAAGTCATTTAGTCTTTTCAAAAAACTGTATGATAGGTAGTATTATTATCCCTACTTTATTTATGAGTAGTTTAGGTGTTTGCTTAATATCGACTTAAGGGAGCCAGGCATGGTGGCTCACACGGGTAATCCCAGCACTTTGGGAGGCCAAGGTGGGTGGATCACCTGAGGTCAGGAGTTCGAGACCAGGCTGACCAACATGGTGAAACCCCGTCTCTACTAAAAAAAAAATACAAAAATTAGCCGGGCATGGTGGTGGGCACCTGTAATCCCAGCTACTCAGGAGACTGAGGCAGGACCAGGCTTGAACCCTGGAGGCGGAGGTTGCAGTGAGCACCATTGCACTCCAGACTTGGTGACAGAGCAAGACTCCATCTCAAAAAAAAAAAAAAAAAAAAAAAAAAAAAAAAAAAGAAAAAAAAAGATTGACCTAAGTACCCAGAAAGTTTCCTAGGATCACACCACCTATAAAGGGTGACCCTGAGGCTCAAACTCAGGCACGCTAATACAGTTAGCTTTTTCTTTATACTTGCGCACACCAACAGTCTATATTTTTGTAGTTTTGTTGATTGCCCTTTGACTGGAGCACTGTAACATGTGAAGGTTGGGTGTTGAGGGTGGCATGGTGCCATGCTGAGTTAAGGATTAACCCTTGAACTCCTTTCTACCATATTCTGCCCAGCAAATATTAATGTATACTGTGTATCTATAACATATAAGAGTGTTTTTTCAGTGCTGTCAAAGGTCATTGTGATAGAGGTATGTAGAGTACCTTCATTAAATTTAATTTCTCTTATTATTTTGCTTTAAGTTTGTCAGAATTAAAATCTTAAAGGATGCTTCCTCTTATTTATTTATTTTTTTAATTCTGTGTCTTATGAAAATTTGTGTTGTTTGATTATGAAATAAATCTGGTTAATTCTCTTTGAGCTCTTGGTCCATGAGACCTTTGTGGATTAATTGGTTACCCTACAGAATCTACAAGCAAAGCTTAGTAGCCTGTGTTATCTCCAGCGGTTAATCACTGCTGGGTGTGGTGTGCAGCATATGCTTAATTCTTTCTTTCTGGATCTCTCAGCAACAGCTTGAAGAAGAAGCAGCTAAACCTCCTGAGCCTGAGAAGCCCGTGTCCCCTCCTCCTGTGGAGCAGAAACACCGCAGTATTGTCCAAATTATTTATGATGAGAATCGGGTAAGCTCATACCATCTCTGGCAGCACAGGCCTTTAAACCCACTTGACTCTGCCCTTTTCAGTTTTGAATGTATGCTGGTATAATTTTAATTTTATTAAAACCTGATTTCTTTTATAATTTTGAATGTTCGTAACTTTGGCTGACTGAAGCTTGGTGTTTTTTTCCTTGTCAATTGAAAGAAAGTTTACAGTTGTGCTTTAAATTATGTAATATTTCATTTTACATTATACATTATATAAATATTTAATCAGTAAAATTTTGTCAGCTGAGTCTACTATTGTATGAATACTGGCAAGGAAGTTTGGTAGCACATAATACAAAACAACCATTCTGCAATTTTTCATATAATACATGATGTTTAATGCTGACTACTGATAACATTTTAGTAAAGATAGGTCATTGTATGTGGAAATGAACTTTCTTATCAGCATTAGTTCACAGTCCAATGTAGTTGGGCTGTGGTTTGAACTTCAGTTAAAAAGTTCAAGGCGGGGCATGGTGGCTCACTTGAGGTCAGGAGTTCGAGACCAGCCTGGCCAACATGGAGAAACCCCGTGTCTACTAAAAATACAAAAATTAGCCAAGTGTGATGATGCATGCCTGTAGTCCCAGCTACTCGAGAGGCTGCGGCGGGAGAATCGGTTGCACCCAGGAGGTAGAGGTTGTAGTGAGCTGAGATTGAGCCACTTCATCCCAGCTGTTTGGGTCTGTTTGGACAACAGACCAAAACTCAGGTCTCAAAAAAAAAAAAAAACCAGTTCAAGGTAGATTTTGACCTTTAGGTAGACTTTGCTTTTTTAGGTTTACTTTCATACTCTTAATTAAAAATGTTCATGGATTCAGAAAAGCCAGCCATGAATTCTATGAACCATTTTTGTAATATCAAAATTAGTTTTGGCCAGAATATAGCCCAGGAACTAGCTGTTAGAGGGAAACTGATTTTACCTCAACATGAAGAAAGTGTCTGTTTAACAGTGGGCTTCCAGAAGTCCTCAGTGCAAAAGATGATAATATGCTCTATACTGTGGGATGGAATAGGCTTTTTAGCTAAAGGTGTGATCATCAGGTAAAATTTGGGATTGTTGTTTTGATTTATTTGATTTGTAGTGAGTGGATTCATCTGTCAGTGTATCTTACACATACAGTCTGTAACTTTATAGTAGTCCACAGCCTAAAGGAAATTGACCTTAAGTAAAGCAATTGTGAATTAATAAATATTTATGTACATGTACTCCTGAACTTAAAAGCTAAAGAAATAAACATTTATAGGAATGATCTTGGATTTAGATATACATGTATCAAGTAGATTACTGAGAGTCATCAGAAATATACTTATGGTAATGGTAAGTGTTATGGGCAGGTAAAAATACGGGCAATTAACATTATTTTCTTGGCTGGGTTCAACATTTGTCCAATTTATTGTATGGCCACAACAGTCTACATGAAGATAAATCCAGTAAAGAAAGGGAAGGAGGTGACCATGCCTAAGATGGGGGCTGTGGCCCAGGATATACAGTTGCTCCCTTGTTTAAGAAAAGCCCAAAATAGGGGTTTTATGTGAAATCTCTGATTTGTTTAAAAAAAAAAAAGTCCTCTGCATAGCTGCAAAACACTTTTGTGGGCTCATGGGCTCCATAGCCAGTTTGTGACTGTGACCTCAGGGATAAAGTAAATAGGCATTAGTGGGGATACCAATGGAGATTTGATAGTTTTTTTTTTTTTTAAGTTTTATAACTTTTTTTTTTTAGTATGAATTATTTTTCAAATACATTGGATTTGGTAATAATTATTAATGGATCTAATTTATTAATGAGCCTTTTCTTACAATATTAGTCAATTCTGTGGTTGCCTCACTGAGATTTGAGGACTGAATACTATTGAACAAGATCTGATCTGATAGAGAATTTAATTTGTGTTTAATTTTTATATACAGATGTTTTTATTAGTATAGTGTTTCTTGGTGCACATTAGCAAAACTTGAAAACTACTTTTACACCTCTTCTTTCTGTTTTAACATGTCCATATTTGGTTTGTTGTTTATTCTATGAAGAAAACCAAATCTGAAATCTGTTTTAGTATTAGACTTGCCTTCCTACAGTGAAGATTTTTTCTAACCCACAGCAACTATAGAAGTCATCTTTCTTTTCCTTTTTTTCTTTTATTTTTCTTCTCCACCCTCTCCTATTCTCCCTCTCCCTCTTCTCCTCCCTCTCCTTTCCTTTCCTTCTTTTCTTTTCTTCTTTTTTTTTTTTTTTTTTTTGAGACAGAATTTTGCTTTGTCCCCAAGGCTGGAGTGCTGTGGCGCAATCTCGGCTCACTGCAACCTCTGCCTCCCAGGTTCAAGCAATTCTCCTGTGTCAGCCTCCCAAGTAATTGGGATTACAGGTGTGAACCACCACACTCAGCTAATTTTTGTATTTTTAGTAGAGACGGGGTTTCGCCATGTTGGCCAGGCTGGTCTTGAACTCCTGGGCTCAAGTCATCTACCCATCTCGGCCTCCCAAAGTGTTGGGATTACAGACGTCAGCCACTGCACCCGGCCTCTTTTATTCCTTAACAGACAGGGTCTCACTAGGTCTTGAACTCCTGGCTTCAAATGATCCTCCTGCCTCAGTCTCCCAAAGTACTGAGATTACACATGTGAGCCCCCATGCCTGGTCTCATCTCTTTTTTATGTATGTTTTATACATGTACCTGTGCAGTTTCACAATTGTAACAGGGAGCTCCCGGAGGGAAGGAGGAGAGCACAGTGGGCCTAGAACCCAGTCTTTCTCATATGTACTCTCCAAGGCTTTTTCTGCCCCAATATGCTCCCTTTGAAAGGCCCTCCCTGTCTCTTTAGCATTTTTTAATGAATGAGCATATCTGTTTCAGCGCCATAGGCAAGGAGGAAAGTGGTGATTACAGAAGTACACCTCCCTCTTAGTCATTGTGTGACATCGGTCTACACTAGTTGGAATTAAGCCAAGTGTAGCTTAAGAGATCGAGGGACCGTTTCTTTTATTTAGAAAGTTAGTGGGAGGAAAAAAACTGCCCCAAAGTGTTAAAGTTGACTTCCTGAGAAAAGTCGACTTGCATCATAGTTAAATTTCAGTCTAAGTTTGTTTAGTCTCTAAACAGACTATTTTTAACAGTTCTATTTGATATTACCCTATCAGTTGTAAGTTCCAAAAATATTTGTAAATATACTAATTTCAGAAGAATAATACATATAGAAAGGTGATTATTGGGCTCTACTAGAGAAATTTGCAGAATATCTTGTGTGTGTGTGTGTGTGTGTGTGTGTGTGTGTGTGTGTGTGTGTATAAAAAAAATTTTTTTTTTTTTTGAGGCGGAACCTTGTTCTGTTGCCCAGGCTGGAGTGCAGTGGCACGATCTTGGCTCACTGAAACCTCTGCCTCCCGGTTTCAAGTGATTCTCCCGCCTCAGCCTCCCAAGTAGCTGGGATTATAGGCACCTGCCACCTTGCCTGGCTAATTTTTGCATTTTTAGTAGAGACCGGGTTTCGCCATATTTTTAGGCTGGTCTTGAACTCCTGACCTCAAGTGATCCACCTGCCTCAGCCTCCCAAAGTGTTGGTATTACAGGCATGAGCCACCGCAACCTGCCTTGTTTATATTTTGATGGGTTGATTTGCAAGAGAATGTGACATCAGAAGAAAGAAAAGGGTGATGGTAGGAAGTATATTCTGTGCCAGCACCTCTGGTCATCTAGGCCAGCATCCTAGGAATTATCCAGTTCTCTCTCTTTGCCTCTTCATGTATGTTGAGGTAATCAATGAAGAGTGTTAGTCCCACCTCCTATATATTGGTCTGGTCTTGCGCTTCTTTCCTCTACCTTTATCATTAGCTTAATTTGAGCCTTCATCTCCCACACAGTTATTGAGTCTCACTCTTCAGTCTTTTTTTTTTTGAGACGGAGTCTCACTTTGTCGCCCAGGCTGGAGTGCAGTAGCGAGATCTGGGCTCACTGCAAGCTCCGCCTCCCGGGTTCACGCTATTCTCCTGCCTCAGCCTCCCGAGTAGCTGGGACTACAGGCGCCCGCCACCTCGCCCGGCTAGTTTTTCGTATTTTTTAGTAGAGACGGGGTTTCACCGTGTTAGCCAGGATGGTCTCGATCTCCTGACCTCATGATCCGCCCATCTCGGCCTCCCAAAGTGCTGGGATTACAGGCTTGAGCCACCGCGCCCGGCCTCAGTCTTTTCTTGCTAACCCATCTTTCATATTTTCTCCCATTTAACGATTCTCCAAATAGAACCTTTTGATGATTTCCCACTTTATACAGAATAGCCCAAGCTTTTATTGATGTTTACATGCTTACCCGTCTGGCCCTTTCCCCATACTCTTTTCTTAGTAATATTCCACCAGAGGAGGTTTTGGATGTTCTCTTGTTAGTAATATATTTACCCCACTATGTTGCCCCTGCTGTCACGTGGCCCCGTGTTTTGTCTTTTCTGCCGAGCACACTCTTACCTCAAGCCCCAGTTCAAGTATCATTTTCTCTAGGAAAACTTTCAAGACTCCTCATCTTCCTATGGTGGGAAGGCTTATCTTATTCATTATTTTCTTAGTGTCTAGCGAGTGCTTGGCACATAGAACATACCGAACATATGTTTGAAGTGTTGTTTACTTATGTCTGTAGACTTAGAATACAAATTCTAATACGAACATATGAGGGTCTTAAGTTAAAATTTTTGTTGCCAAAATATTGATTGATTAATCTTAGCAAGGGAAGATTTCTGCTGGTTAACACTTTGGTCTAGATTATTTTGCTTTTGAAAATAGCAACTGGGGCCGGGCACGGTGGCTCACGCCTGTAATCCCAGCACTTTGGGAGGCCGAGGCGGATGGATCACAAGGTCAAGAGATCGAGACCATCCTGGCTAACACGGTGAAACCCCATCTCTACTAAAAATACAAAAAATTAGCCGGGCGTGGTGGCAGGTGCCTGTAGTCCCAGCTACTCGGGAGGCTGAGGCAGGAGAATGGCGTGAACCCAGGAGGTGGAGCTGGCAGTGAGCCGAGATCGCTCCACTGCACTCTAACCTGGGCGACAGAGCGAGACTCCATCTCAAAAAAAAAAAAAAAAAAATAGCAACTGGGTGCTGTGGTTCACACCTGTAATGGAAGAGCTTTTGGAGGCTGAGTTGGGGACATTATTTGAGTCCAGGAAGTTGAGGCTGCAGTGAGCTATGATGGTGCTATTGTGTTCCAGCCTGGGCGACAGAGTGAGACCCTGTCTCAAAAAAAAAAGGGGGGCGGGGGGGGGAAATAGCATGTTACAAATACATATAATTCAGCATTTTTTAACTACTGAGCACTTTGAATAATTCAAATTAGCGGTTTTCTTTGTTGTTCAGCTATTACTAAGGATTCCTTGTGACTAGAAAATTAGCTCATTAACAGCTTTTCTTCAAAGAGATCAGTGTGGCTTACCACAGTAAAGAGTGGCCATTTTATGGTATTTTATTGCTTTAAAAAGTTTCTGTTAGAGATAATATGAGTTAAAGTATGTAGAATGTTTGGGGGATTTATTTCTAATAGTGAATTTTCATTCCCTCTCTCCAGATTTTTAATATAATTATTTGCTTTTTAAAAACTTGTCAATTCTTCAGGCATTGCTTTCAATACAAATGTTAAGTTTTGACTGAATTTGGTGAGGAAAGCTATGAAAATACAATTTCAGAGTTTTTTTTATCATTGTAACTACAAATTAAGAAAAAATAAAAAATAATTGGAACATATTTCAGCCTATCATATAGAAGAAGGATATTTGGAAATAAGGATAAGTTCATCTATAGATTAGTCTTAGATAAATATATTTAAATAATGATTTTGCACTTAGATAATGTAATTTTTAATTATATGATACAACAATGTCTTTATCTCTAGAAAAAAGCAGAAGAAGCTCATAAAATTTTTGAAGGTCTTGGCCCAAAAGTTGAACTGGTAAGTAAGAAATTACTTTTTTCATTTGCAGTGATTTTATTTTTATTTTTTTTGGTAGTTTTCTTGGGATAAGATGGAATATGATCCATTTATTTTGGGATAAGAGAGATGTAGCTGAGCAGAGTTTGAGATGAAGTTTAAAGTAATGATGAGTGAACTTGGTTACCTTTGCAGACCTTTGCAGAAGCATCATCCTGGGCTTGTTTTTGCTTGAGCAGCTATTTAATCCTTCCAGGTAGAATGAGAATTAAGAACAGAATTAGAAAACTCTTTGAATGTTACTGTTAAAATAGTGACAATGGTTAATACTCCTGAGTATTAGGGAATATTAATACTTTGAAATTAAAAATGTGCATAAATATACTTATTATGGGAAACAATGGATTTATAAACTGTATTGTGGGAGTGACAGGAGATGGGATTAACAGTTATTGAGGGAATCTAAAAGTTAGGAGGTTTTGCCACAATGAGGTACCATCTCATACTAGTTAGAATGGCGATCATTAAAAAGTCAGGAAACAACTGGTGCTGGAGAGGATGTGGACTAATAGGAACACTTTTACACTGTTGGTGGGAGTGTAAACTAGTTCAGCCATTGTGGAAGACAGTGTGGCAATTCCTCGAGGATCTGGAACTAGAAATACCATTTGACCCAGCGATCCCATTACTGGGTATATACCCAAAGGATTATAAATCATGCTACTATAAAGACACATGCACATGTATGTTTGTTGCGGCACTATTCACAATAGCAAAGACTTGGAACCAACCCAGATGTCCATCAATGATAGACTGGATTAAGAAAATGTGGCCCATATACACCATGGAATGCTATGCAGCCATAAAAAAGGATGAGTTCATGTCCTTTGTAGGGACATGGAGGAAGCTGGAAACCATCATTCTGAGCAAACTATCGCAAGGACAGAAAACCAAACACCGTATGTTCTCACTCATAGGTGGGAATTGAACAATGAGAACAGTTGGACACAGGGTGGGAAACATCACACACTGGGGCCTGTCGTGGGGTGGGGAATGGGGGAGGAATAGCATTAGGAGAAATACCTAATGTAAATGACAAGTTAATTGGTACAGCAAACCAACACAGCACATGTATACGTATGTAACAAACCTGCACGTTGTGCGCGTGTACCCTAGAACTTAAAGTATAATTTAAAAAATAAGTAAATAAAAAAAATAGAAGTTTGGAGGTTTTGGTAGGGCATGTTATTGTGTAGATCCATTAGTACTTTACCTGTGCTTACATTAAAATTATGTTTCTTTGTCTCTTCATAGATATATGTACAACATTTTATATATAAATATTTGATTTCTTTTATAGCCACTCTATAACCAGCCATCAGATACCAAGGTGTACCATGAGAACATCAAGACGTAAGTATTGATCATCTTTGGAGTTCTTCAATTAAAGACCATATATTCTATAAAGAGATCATTTTTGTTATCTGCTGACATTATTATAATATAGTGTAGGTATGTTTTAGATTTGTGTAATTTGCTGTCGTTTTACTATATGTTATCTTCCTCTGGCTTCTTGGGGGTTGGGGTAACAGCTTTGAGTTTCCGAGGCCAAAAAATGAAATAAATTATTGCATAAAACTAGCTGGTTTTATAATCTGCTAGTAAAAAAGGTGGATACTTAACATTGAAATGGCTTACCTTGAGGCTTGAATTTTTTGCCTCCTGTTTTGTCTTTTTTTCAGTGGAGTACCTGCAAGGCGCATGATGAAGTAAGATAATGAAGCTTTTTCATTTAAGACTAGTGATGACACC
The DNA here is from genome assembly GCF_024542745.1 of Macaca thibetana thibetana. Lineage (NCBI taxonomy): Eukaryota > Metazoa > Chordata > Mammalia > Primates > Cercopithecidae > Macaca > Macaca thibetana. Next base: position 4,942,674 of record NC_065593.1, on the reverse strand, counting down.
GTCCCCCACCAAGCCACATCTGCCATTGCAAAGTAGAAGTGCCACGGATCATTTTATCATTATTCAAAATCCTATTCTAGGGAAATCCCTTCCATGACTCTTGCTAATGACGGTATTTGTAGACCCTTCTGCCATTTAATGTCCTGGTGCCTTGGAAGCGCTCAGTCACCTCGTGGGTGAGGAGGCTGCTCCAGAATGTAGTTTGCTTAGCCTTGCTCATCCTAGTACCAGGCCTTTATGGATGCAGATTTTGGAATAAGAAAATAAGTGAAAAGAAAATCTTAATTTCTTGATCTGATTGAAGTAAGAGAGGAAGCTAGATAGGTATCTTTTTTTTTTTTTTTTTTTTTTTTTAAATTATACTTTAAGAGAGTTTTAGGTGCTTTATTCTTAGTTTGTGACAAAAATGTGATATTTCTACTTTATATGTTTTATTAAGTATAACCAGAACATTATAATTATTTACTAGTGTGGTTACTAATGAGCACATTGCTATTTTATATATATATATATATATACTTTTTTCTTTTTAAAAATTTCTTAACTGAGAGTATGTGCAATTATTGACTACTTTGCAGAACTGGTGGCAAATATGATTTGCATGGTAGTATGCATGAAAACAATTGAATTTGAATAATTTTAACTTTTGTTAAGTAAGTGGTTCATAATAAAATTTATGTATTTGTGAATTTTTCTGTGAGATGCTATTATGATCTTGAGAACCCTTAGAAGTAAGTTAGTCAAAACTCACATATAATATACCTTGTTTTGGAACTGCTTAGCTGTTTTAACATTTTTAAAGAGTAGAAGAGCAGATAAGATCTAGTTGGCTACTTAATGACTTTTTTTTTTTTCCCCACAAAGCCTCCGTGTTATGTTTGTGGTGTTGTCCTGTTTCTCCTGATACAGTCTGGAGAGCAGCCCTGTCCGATTTATTTCATGTCATCTACATTGCCTATTTAGTGCTCAGCACACTATCCTGAGATGGATTACTGACTGGCTGACTTCATTTAAATTCCTAGGAAACATTTAAGATTGTATTTGTTCATTGTCATTTGCTTTTGAGTAACATATAATTATAATTAGAGCAAATTGAGTATATAGTAATGCTTCCCTGTATGACACCTTTTGAAATATTTCCTCAGCTGCATGCATCTGTATGAGTCATTCAGTAGCTATTCTTTCATCACCGTCATTTGCTTTGTATGAAATAGCAAATGTACATTTTAATAATTCTTTTCATCTCTTGGCTACTTTTTCATATAGCCAGCTCCTGATTGTCCATGCTTATTTGAGTGGAGCCAGTGTCAATGTTAGTCCTGAGTGGCAGATAATCCAAAAAATTATTTCTACTTGCCTTGGCTTTGTATTTGTATTTGAATAATCAGCTTGAAATCCTTTCTGGAAATAGGTGGGGTATAAATATTTATATTTGAACCTGCATGTCATTGTTTTTGAAGGTCACAGTGCTTCCAATTTAAAAAGTGATTAAGATATATTAGAAATCTTCCTGTTTTGTCACATTGCCCTCCGTTACTTCTTAGAGTGGACTGTGTCATTCTGTGACTGAAGAAAATCTTCTGTTTAAAGCAGAAGTCTCCTATCTCTACATATGTTGGTATACATTCTCCTCGTAGAAGGGAGGTTAGCACCTGATGTAGGGAGGTAACTGTAAAAACATTTCCTTCTCTTCTCCCTCCCTTCCTCAAAGAGTAAGATGTTTATGTCACCAGAGTTGTTAAGAAGGATAAGTAACTGTAATTTTAATTTGAAAATATTTATCTTATAATTGGATGTGCTAATTGAAAGTTAAAACCATTTTGTATAAAGTCTTACTGTAGAATGGGAGGAACTTTAGTCAGTTCTAATTTTTGCAAAAATTATAAAGTCTTATTTTGCAGGGTGAAAAAATTAGGATTAACTTTGTTTACATCATAAATTCTTAAGTGATCTTTGCCTATTTTCCAGTGTCTCTGGAAAAAAAGTGAGTGCATTATTAAATTGTGCTTTTTCTAAATGTCATGCAACCATATTTTTCTCTTCTAGAAACCAGGTGATGAGGAAAAAACTCATTTTATTTTTTAAAAGAAGAAATCATGCAAGAAAACAAAGGGTGAGGTCCTATCCTTGTTAACTGAAATTTGTACAGCTTTCCCATTCATGCTCATTTAGGCATTCACTTTCCTACTATTAATAAGATTGGTCCTTGACTTCATTTGAGGATAAGTGCTGATTTAGAAAGTAATCATATATATATATGACTTAAATCTAATTGTAGTAACATTTTGATACCATAGTTTATATTTAATATTATCAAATTAATTTCATTGGTCATCTATCTAGCACATTTTCATTTAGTCAAAATAAAATGGTGAGTAGTTTAAAAGAATATGAAAGATACTTTAGTTTCTTAAGCCTCAAACAGTTGTGGGTAAGTTGCAGTCGTGCTGATTAGATATTACTATTCTTTCTTTTATTAGAAATGGGGTCAGCTAGGGTTCAGCTTTTTCAAATTCAAATAGTTTTCCATATTTTGTTATATGACTTACAGTCCAAAAGTTTTGTGGTTATATACATGGGAATTAAGTTATAGAAAATATAATGCCAGTAATTTTATTTTCATAATATGTTTACACTAATTTTACAGATAAACTGTTACTACATTTAAACTCAAGTGTCTATTAAATAAATGCTACTCTTTAAATCGACATCAAAAATGAACTTTGTGCCTTAAGTTAATGACCTGACAGTTTAATGAGTTGTAAAGCTCAAGAGTCAGCAGCTTTTATTTGGTGGAAAACATCTAACGTTCTAATTTGCCAGTCTGTTCCTTCATACAACCTTAAATTACTGGTCTTGAATTGTTTTTTTGCCAAGAACATATAAATATCAAGTAAGAAATTCGTTCATGTATTTTTTTTTTCCTTTCCAAGTAATTTTGTTGTAATTCTGGTACTCACTAAATAAGTTCACTGGTGATGCAAACACTATAAGGTTTGTATTTTCACCGATTTGCTTAGATATCACTTGGCTGTGTACTCTGTGCCATATATTATTCTGCAAAGGTGAGCAAGATAGCCATATGGTTTTAGTAGTTAGGGGGAGCCTAACGTGTTGGGAGTCAGACAGGTCAGTCATAGTATTGGATCACACCATGGTCATGGACTATGGATGACTGAGGAGGACACCTAAGGCAGATAGGAGTTATGAGGGGAAGTTTCAGGGGAAAACCAATTCTCTGCAAACTTGTATACACAGAGGGAGTGGCTTAAGTGAAGGTCTGGGAGCCGGAGGGAGTGTAGACTGAGCTGGCAGTGTGGTGAGAAATGAGGCTGCTGAGGGAAGCCAGAGCCAGGTTGCATACTGTCCTGGAGGTTGCATAATGTTTGGGTTTGCATTTTAAGAATTTGCATTTAGCGGGGCAGGCGCAGTGGCTCATGCCTGTAATCCCAGCACTTTGGGAGGCCAAGGCCGGTGGATCACGTAAGGTTGGGAGTTCAAGACTGGCCTGACCAACATGGAGAAACTCCATCTCTACTAAAAATACAAAATTAGCTGGGTATGGTGGTGCATGCCTGTAACCCCAGCTACTCAGGAGGCTGAGGCAGGAGAATAACTTGAACCCGGGAGGCAGAGGTTGTGGTGAGCTGAGATTGTGCCATTGCACTCCAGCCTGGGCAACAAGAGTGAAACTCCATCTCAAAAAAAAAAAAAAGAATTTGCATTTGGCTACAACATTAAGAATGTATGGGAGCTATTGTTTTGATCTAGGTGAGGGATGGTGTTGGCCTGGATTATGAGGGTACCAGTGGAAATGGAGAAAAGGTGAAGGACACAGAAGACATACAAGAGTAATTGAGAAGTGGGAGTGGGGTGTGGTGTGGAATGTGAGGAAGACAATATTCTCTTCTACAGTGCCACTTTCTTAAGATGAACATGTTAGCAGTTTTTCATGAACCCTTCCTCACTTTCCTCTATCCATATGTCATCAGATATGTTGACAGTTCTTTGTCCACAGTGGGGGGTTCGTCTGTCTTTTCTTCTCTGTTTAGAAAATGGTATCATAATTCAATTACTTCTCTAGAAGCATTAATTCTCAATTTCATGTAGTTCACTGGATTTCTGTTTTTTTTTTTTTTTTTTTTTTTGTCTGTCACCCAGGTTGGAGTGCAGTGGCGTGATCCTGGCTCACTGCAACCTCCGCCTCCCGGGTTCAAGCGATTCTGCTTCCTTAGCCTCCCAAATAGCGGGGACTACAGGTGCCCGCCACCATGCCTGGCTAATTTTTGTATTTTTAGTAGAGATGGGGTTTCACCATATTGGCCAGGCTGGACTTGAACTCCTGACCTTGTGATCCACCCACCTCGGCCTCCCAAAGTGCTGGGATTACAAGTGTGAGCCATGTGCCCAGCCTGGATTTCTTTTTTTGATAAAGTACAACCAATCATTTTCTGCCTTTTTCATACTGTCAAAATGTTTATTATATAACATTATTTATAATAGCAAAAAGTGTCAGTCAGCCAGAACCTCCAACAATAGAACCGTTAAAGCATGCGTGTTTTGTTTCGCAGATTGGAAGGATGACAACAAAATGTTCATATGGTTGCCTTTGGGTAATTGGTCAGATTATGAACTATTTACATGTTTGTATTTTAAATTTTCCATTTTTTTGGGACAACAATAACATAATGTTTTAAGCAAAATAAAAGTAACTGGTCAGCTACTACTAGTAGTAGGTGTCAAGTAGTTTATAAATATGCATAGCCTTAATGTTAACTAAAATATCCAGCCAACCTGTGCTCTGTGTATTGATCTTAGTAGGAAACAGAGCTACCTTTCCTCTCTCCTCTTTCAGCTTTTCATTCACAATTGAGTCATAAGCCAAATGTACTTCTGACTTAACCTTAAGAAGTAGCATTTATTTTAAAGTATTAGGTTTGTCAGAATCAGAGTTTAGTTTAATTATTATTAATTTGCTACGGATATTTAATAGGAACAAAAAATCTGCCAGCGTTATGATCAGCTCATGGAAGCATGGGAGAAAAAAGTGGACAGAATAGAAAATAATCCTCGGAGGAAAGCTAAAGAAAGCAAAACAAGGGAATACTATGAAAAACAGTTTCCAGAAATTCGAAAACAAAGAGAACAGCAAGAAAGATTTCAGCGGTAAGTAGTTTGGTGTTTAATGACTGTGATATTTTTCCTCAAATATTTATTGTTTCTTGAAACTGATCATGAAGAAAGTTTATAACGAACTTTTATGTTTTGGACACATAGAGGGGAACAACACATACTGGGCCCTATCGGAGGGTAGAGGGTGGAGGATGGAAGGAGGGAGAGGGATCAGGAAAAATAACTAGTGGGTAGTAGGTTTAACAGCAGAGTGATGAAATAATCTGTACAATAGATCACCATGACACAGGTTTACCTATAAAACAAACTTGCGCATGTACCCACGAACTTAAAAGTTAAAAAGAACTTTTATGTTGAAAAGAAAACTTTATTATCAACCAGTAAACATTGTGTCTTAGTAAATTTAATTTTTTGTATTATCCCGTCGAATCTAAATATGTGATTATTTTGAAATTAATTCTGAAGTTCCTAAAAATATTACATCCTTTGGAAATGATAGTGAACAAGAACAGACCTAAACATCCTTTAGTCCTTTGTTACCAACATATTCGAAGTATATTCAGTTGATGGCCAATTAAATTCTTTGATAGATTCTGATTTGTTTTACTTTTAGCGAACAGGTATTTTACAAAGATTTTAAAACCATTAGTTTTCTCTTTTATTGTTTCGTGTAAGAGTCATGTATGGAAGCCCCTTAACTCACAATTAAATCTTTGTGAGGGATGTTGGTTGAGTTTTTTCTCTCCTTTTAAAAATGTTTCATGTGTTTTTCTAAGTCTACTACAGGACATACAAAGACTGCCATTTGAAATGGAAATGGCATCAGTAACTGTGATTTTCTAGAAGTTTTCCCTAACTAGTTCTCCCATTTGAACTTGGACATGTAACCTTCAAATCTCAATCGTAACATTTAAATTGTTGTTAATAGGTGACACAAACATTACTTAAAAGTATATATTCAATAGTATTTTACATTTCTTCTCTTAACTTTGTTAAAAAGTTCCATTTAGAAAAGTAATCTATAATTTAATTGATATGTCTTCTTTATATAAGGCCTTTAAATATATTTTTCATTTCTCCCTCATGTTTAGAGTTGGGCAGAGGGGAGCTGGTCTTTCAGCCACCATTGCTAGGAGTGAGCATGAGATTTCTGAAATTATTGATGGGCTCTCTGAGCAGGAGGTAAGAAAATTTAATTCAAGTTAATTCGTTAATTATTAAAGCATTTTAGCTCTGTAGACTAGGAGCTAAGGGTTTATTTGTATGTAAATGTGGGAACTTTATTTAGTGCTAAAGTTTAGACTGTGTCAAAGATTTGAGGTGTCTATTAAAGGGTTTTTAAATGAGGCATTCACATGATCATACTGGAATTTTACAAAGATGGCTTTGGCAGCAAGGAGACCTGGAGAGAAGTGAGGAGGCTGTTAGGATAAAACTAAGGTTCTGAGTCAGGGCAACAGTTGTAGGGATGTATAGGAGAGTGTAATAGAAAGGTAGAATGGACAGGCCAAGATGGATGGGATGTGGGAGATGAGAAAGAGGAAGAATAGAATGTGACTCCCTGGTTTCTAGGTTAGGGGACTAAGCTGGTGGTGCCTTTTCCTAAAGTGGCAAAGGAGCATGTATTTTACAAATGGCAGTATGTTCTTCAAAGGGTGTTGTCTAGCAGGTGAACCTGGGATATAGTTGAACTGGGGATGGTTAGATATCAGAGTCATCTGTATGCAGGTGATATAGTCCCAGACAAGTATGGTAACATGAAGTGAAAGGGACCAGTGAATGAGAATATAGAGATTAAGTTTATATATGGAAGAGATTCATCTATGAACAAGAATGTTTCATCTATGAAACAAAAATTTCACTAATTTTTAAGGTGAAGATATTCTTTTGTAGCAAGTGGTATTACTTTGTTTTTCAAGCATTTCCTTTGCCTGTATAAAGAGCAGAATTAATAAAATTATAACACAGGTAGTAGAGACCAAGGTATATGTTTGACAAATACATCTTCAGACCCAAAAGCAGTATTTCCTCCCTTGTGAAGCTTCCCCACTCACTTTCCCAAAACAGAACTCAATGTCTAGTTAGTGTCAGTTTACATTTATTTCTATTGTGTTTCTGTTCAATAAATATTTATGATCAGCTAAAGTGTTGTCTTCATGAGTGCAGTTATTATAAACCTTTGGGTCAGGCTATCTTTGAGTTCCTGGTGCCTAATGTTTAATTGGATATTAATAAAAATAAATGCAGAATAAGAATAAATTTCCATTTCTAACATTGAGTCTTCTTAGCCGTGTTCAGACTCTCAAGATTGTTCCAAAAGCCATCTAGTATTGACTGAGTTTTGCTAGTTTTGATTTTATTATATGGCTTTTCTTTTTTTTTTTTTCTTTTTTATTATACTTTAAGTTCTAGGGTACATGTGCACAACGTGCAGGTTTGTTACTATATGGCTTTTCTTAAACCTCATCTCAAAATTCTGAGAGTCTTGTTTATTTGAAGTAGTGGCCTTAAGTAATGATCAAAGATATTTTTTACAATGCTTTATACTTCAAAATAAATGTTAAGTGTAAATAAATATATTTTTTGAAGACTTAAATATACAGCTAATACTTGATTTGCAAAATTAAGTGGAGTAAAGTGGATTTAATCTGAAATGTTAAATAATTTAGAAATAATATAGATAAGTCAAATTCCTGCTTATATACTGCTTAGCACATTTAGAAGTAAAAAGCAGTGTCATGAATTCCTCTTCTCTACCCTTTACTACTACTTAACCTAGCCAGTTTTTTTTCTCCTCTTTCTATGGATATTGTTGGTTTAGGTTGTGGTGGACTAACTATATCTGGTTTTTTGAGGAGGGGGAGTTTGAGGGGTAGTTACTACTTAAAATTGCCAATTGTGATAAGCACCTCATATGTATTATTTAAACTATGAAAATTCTGTGAAGTGGAGGCTATAATTTTTTTTTTTTTTTTTTTGAGACGGAGTCTTGCTCTGTTGCCCGGGCTGGAGTGCAATGGCCGGATCTCAGCTCACTGCAAGCTCCGCCTCCCGGGTTTACGCCATTCTCCTGCCTCAGCCTCCTAAGTGACTGGGACTACAGGCACCCGCCACCACGCCCGGCTAATTTTTTGTATTTTTTAGTAGAGACAGGGTTTCACCATGTTAGCCAGGTTGGTCTCGATCTCCTGACCTCGTGATCCGCCCGTCTCAGCCTCCCAAAGTGCTGGGATTACAGGCTTGAGCCACCACGCCCGGCCAGTGGAGGCTATAATTAATGGCTGTTTTGCAAGTTAGGAAACTAAAGCCCAGCTGCAAGTTAAATAATTTGCCCAAGGTCACAAATTAATAAATAGTGGAGCCAGACACTCAACCTAGGCAGTCTGACTCTGGAACTGTGTGTTCTTTTCCATATCTATATTCAATCAAGTCTATTCTTTCAACAAATATTTATAACCCATTATGTGCCAAACTTTCCTTTAAGCATTGGGAATACAGTGGTGAATTAAACCATCAAGTTGCTTGATCTCATGAAAAATTACTTGCAGTAAGTTTTCCTCTAGGATGAAAAAATAGCCTGTTTGTACAGAGTTTGTCTTTGTGTTGATATATGTTATAGGGTTCTATCAGTATTTGATTATGATACCCTGTTTTGCATTCATAACTAAATAAAAGTATATAGTATGTTCTTATAACTTACTGTGTTTCAGAATTCTAGTTAAACTAGCCCTGGAGGAGGTAGAGAACTATATAAGCTATATCTCAGAGTTCCTTGATCCATATTACTTCTCAGATTGTTCTTACACTGATCAAAATAGACTTTTACAGGTGGTTTTTCTTTCCTTTCTTATTTCTGATATTCTCTTTTCCCAAAGAGAGGATTCCAAGGTGATTTTTGGTGCATTGAAATACATAACCCTTTAGGGGCAATTACAATATTTAGTCACAGAGGTATATCCCACACTCAAGCTTTTCAGTGCATTGTTATGTGATTTCAGGATTTTAGCCATTTCTAGAGACACCTTTGAGTTATCAGTGTTCCAGAGCACACCAGCTTCACTGTGTCCAGATTCCCGGAGATATACTTCTTTTGGAATACATTGATGATGTTATCCTTGCTAAATTTTATCTCAAGCCCTAAATACATATTGCACATAATATTGCATAACATCAGGACAAGTGGGTTTTTCTTTTTCTTTTTCCCCTCTCCTCTCCTCTTTTTTCCTCTTCTTCTTCCTTTTTCTCTTTCTCTGTTTTTTTTTTTTGAGATAGGAGATAGGGTCTTACTCTGTCACCCAGGCTGGAGTGCAATGGTGTGACCATGGCTTGCTGCATCCTCCACCTCTTGGGCTCAAGTGATCCTCCCACCTCAGTCTTCTGAATAGCTGGGACTACTGGTACACCACTATGTCCAGCTAACTTTTTGTTTGTTTGTTTGTTTGTTTGTTTGAGATAACGTCTTGCTCTGTCAGCCAGACTGGAGTGCAGTGGCATGATCTTGGCTCACTGCATACCTCTGCATCTCAGGTTCAAGTGATTCTACTCCCTCAGCCTCCCAAGTAGCTGGGACTACAAGCGCATGCCAACACACCCAGCTAATTTTTGTGTATTTAGTAGAAACAGGGTTTCACCATGTTGGCCAAGCTGGTCTCAAACTCCTGACCTCAGGTGATCCACCTGCCTTGGCCTCCCAAAGGGGTGGGATTACAGGTGTGAGCCACCCCACCCAGCCTCTCACTTAGCTAATTTAAAAAAATTATTTTGTAGAGATGGGGTCTCACTATACTGCCTAGCTTAGTCTTGGACTCCTGGGCTCAAGCAGTCCTCCTGCCTTGTCCTCCAAAAGTACTGGGATTACAATCGTGAGCCACTGTGCCTAGCAATTTTTCATTTGTTTTGTAGCAGTATATTCAAGAGCTTTAAAACATAACCACTTACTCTATATTGCTTTTAAAATTACCTCTAAAGTATATGATTGAAATGACATTCAGCCCTTGGAATATGTAGCCATTATTTTTACAATGGTAAGTAAATCTCTGTTAAATTTCTTTTTTTTTTTTTTTTTTTTTGAGACGGAGTCTCGCTCTGTCGTTCAGGCTGGAGTGCAGTGGCCGGATCTCAGCTCACTGCAAGCTCCACCTCCTGGGTTTACACCATTCTCCTGCCTCAGCCTCCCGAGTAGCTGGGACTACAGGCGCCCGCCATCTCGCCCAGCTAGTTTTTTGTATTTTTTAAGTAGAGACGGGGTTTCACCGTGTTAGCCAGGATGGTCTCGATCTCCTGACCTCGTGATCCGCCCGTTTGGCCTCCCAAAGTGCTGGGATTACAGGCTTGAGCCACCGTGCCCGGCCTAAATTTCTTTATTGGCTCTTTGACTGATTCCATGAGGAAACATCTGTAAGCATCTAAAATTAGTTTATGTATTGAGGTAATTTCAATCTAATGTGTAATTTCAATCTAAACACTATATGTTCAAACTGATTGAGAGTGTCCCAGGAAATTAGAGACTGTGTAAGGACTTGACTATTAGGCAGTATCCACTTTTATGAGGATAATTTTTAGGGAAATACCTTTTCTTATACTTGGGTAAATACTTGTAATTTGGGTAAAAGTTTTTAAATAGAAGTTTGTACTTACAAATTTCCTCAGTTAAACTTTGCGAAAAATAAGTTCTACACGTGTAACAACGTTTTAGTTGAAACAAGTTTCATTTCTAAGAATAACAACCTTAAATTTTCAATGGAAGGATGATGTAAAATTAGCAAGAAGCATTTAATAGTAAAGTGAGTGTAATTTAAAATCACTGACTTAAATTTTGATGCCTGTTTTTTTTCTATTTATTCTCTAATATGACGGTAAAAGTTGTTCTCTAAAATGATGTTGAGATTTTTAAAAATGAGACTAATATGATAATTAAATGCTCCGTAAGGAACTTGACATTACTTTTTATCTTCCAGGTCTAAAATTTTATTATGTTAAGGATCAGCTTAGTTTAAGAAAATAATTCTTCTCAAAGGATTAGATTATTTAAAAAGTGATATGGATATTCTCTGCCTCTGTAATTCATACAGTGAATATTTATTAGACATGAGTAATTATCGTATGTTAGATGCTGTGGTATACACTGCTGTTGTTTTTAAACTGCACACATGGTTTTTTAGTGTATATTAAGAGCATTGGTCCATGGCCCTCCTTAAATTTCTAGTTTATGTTTTATTCTAAGTAAGTTGTATTTTTTTTCCAGAATAATGAGAAACAAATGCGGCAGCTCTCTGTGATTCCACCTATGATGTTTGATGCAGAACAAAGACGAGTCAAGTTCATTAACATGAATGGGCTTATGGAGGACCCTATGAAAGTTTATAAAGATAGGCAGTTTATGAATGTTTGGACTGACCATGAAAAGGAGATCTTTAAGGACAAGTAATTTATATTTTAAATTATTCTCTAATAGACGTCTACATAAGTTAGTAAAAAGTATTTGGCATTTACTTGTAAATTGAACTGTTTTCACAAAAACTTGGTCTCATTTTGGTGTTTGAATCAATACTGTGAAAAGTAGAGAATATTGATCTTCCTGTAAGTTTATAGGTGGGAAGAGAGGTAACAGATAAGAACTGGGGTTATGAAGTCATGTTAAGAGTGGTTCCCAAACTTGGGTGCTGTCTGAACTTTTGGGGAGCTTTTATAAAGTACAGATTTCTGTGTATTACCATAGACCAATAATTTCCTGGTGTGTGGTGCCCAGAAATCTGTGCCCTTTAAAAGTCTCCAGTGATTCTACAGTTGTTCCTCAGATTGGCAGTTAGAAAGCCCTATACATAGTATTTCTTTTCTGTTTTTTTTGAGACGGAGTCTCGCTCTGTCGCTTTAGCTGGAGTCCAGTGTTGTGATCTCGGCTCACTGCAACCTCTGCCTCCTGGGTTCAAGCGATTCTCCTGCCTCAGCTTCCCGAGTAGGTGGGACTACAGGCATGTGCCACCATCCCCGGCTAATTTTTGTATTTTTAGTAGAGATGGGGTTCTGCCATGTTGGTCAGGCTGGTCTTGAACTCCTGACCTCAAGTGATCCACCTGCTTTGGCCTCCCAAAGTGATGGGATTACAGGCGTGAGCCACCACGCCCGGCCTATACATAGTATTTCTTTTCCCAAGTTTTCTTTTTTAGTTGCTGAAATGTTTGTGTGCAAGTGTGTTTTTGTTTTCGTTTCACTCAGGTTTATCCAGCATCCAAAAAACTTTGGACTAATTGCATCGTACTTGGAGAGGAAGGTAAGACATGGTTTGCATTGGGAATGTTTGTAGGTTTGTGATGTTTGTTACTTTGAAATTCTTGTGCTCTAACACACATAAGTAGTTAACTAGAACCGATTTTAAAAAGACTGCGAAGAGTCTCATGTGATTAATGTAGTGATAATTATAATTATAACAGAAATCTTAACACAGAACACAGAACTAAATGGTTAATGAAAGATGACCTGATTTTTATTTCCCTAAAAACACATAGATTACAATGCTTTTAGAGCCTCATTAAATTTCTTATTAAAATACGAGTCTTGTGCTCGCTTCAGCAGCACATAATACTAAAATTGGCGAAGAAGAGATTAGCATGGCCCGTGCGCAAGGATGACAAGCAAATTTGTGAATCATTCCATATTTAATATAAAATTGATTTTAATGTTTTTGAACAAAATATTTAAAGACATTTTAAAAATTTACATATATGTAAGCAGAAAGGGAATTTACTTGTTAATAAGAAAATATTTGAATGTTTCTGATAGTTCCTGGTATCTTTCACATAATTTGGATTAACAACTGTAACTGTCTGTTATAATAGTAGATAATGTAAATAGTTTTAGAGCCTAGATATGCCTTAAAATGCTAGCAAAGTATCTTGTTGTTTTTCTTTAATTTGTACTTTGAGAATACCAGAGATTTTCCTTGAAAGTAATATTTAATTAAAAAAAAATTTTATTTCATTGGATCCTCAAAAATAATTGTTTTGTTTCTTACAGAGTGTTCCTGATTGTGTTTTATATTACTATTTAACCAAGAAAAATGAGAACTATAAAGCTCTAGTCAGAAGGAATTATGGGAAACGGAGAGGCAGAAACCAGGTGTGTTTTCTTACTGTATGGAAGCTATTTCAGGATTGGAGGAAATAGGCAAGCAAAAAATGTTACAACAGAAGTCCTGCCCTTAGTGTGTAGTTTGAACATTGATGTTTCTGTTAAATTAATGAGGATGTTGTAATTATTTTGAAGTTTTATATATATATATTTAATGTATTGTATCTTGTATTTCAAATATATTTTAAGTTTCTAGTGTGATAAAATTAGAAAAGTTTTATACCTTTCTGTCATCTGAGTCATGCATTTCAGTGTCAGCAATAATCATGTAATTAAATATGAAACCGTTAATACTTTTAATACACTATCTTTAGCCAGTCTGTTTATCTGAGGAGGGGTCAGGTAGAGTAAGGGAGAGAGATACAACATGGTACCTTGGTTAGGGATTTTTTACAAATCCTGGAACCTGATTTTGTTTCATATTAACTTCATTTGTGGAGTTTAGATAATTTAATTTCTTTTTTTTTTCTGAAACAGAGTCTTGCTCTATCGCCTAGGTAGGCTGGAGTGCAGTGGTGCTATCTTGGCTTACTGCAACCTCTGCCTCCTGGGATCAAGCGATTCTCCTGCCTCAGCCTCCCGAGTAGCTGGGACTACAGGTGCCTGCCACCATGTCTGGCTAATTTTTGTATTTTTAGTAGAGATGGGATTTCACCATGTTGGCCAGGATGGTCTCTATCTCCTGACCTCCGTGATCCACTTGCCTCGGTCTCCCAAGGTGCTGGGTTTACAGACATGAGCCACTGCACCCAGCCTAGATAGTTTAATTTCTAAAAAAGCACTTTTTCTGCCTGGTGTGGTGACTCACGCCTGTAATCCCAGCACTTTGGGAGGTGAGGGCCAGAGCATCACCTGAGCCCAGGAGTTCAAGACCAGCCTAGGCAACATAGCGAGACCCATCCCGTCTTTTACAAAATAATAGAAAAAATTAGCCGGGCGTGATGGCGCATGCCTGTAGTCCTAAATACGTGGGAGGCTGAAGTGGGAGGATGGCTTGAGCTTGGAAAGTCAAGGCTGCAGTGAGCCGTGATTGTGCCATTGCACTCCAGCCTGAGTGACAGAGCAAGACCCCTGTCTCCAAAAAATAAAAAAGACACTTTTACTAAAGGTAGTTTTCCACAAGTACAAAACTGAAAAGGTTAGTTTTCATATTTGTAATTCAGTAATTTCAAAATGATTTTCCCCAAAACAACTGATCAGCAGCTGCCATCGCTCACGGGTGCTTACCAGAGAGGCTGCTGTGCTACTGCCATCATCACAGCTAATATGGAGGCTTTTGCTGTCCACACCCAGATAGATATTACAATAAGGACTTGCATACATGAGCTCCGACATTGCAACTATTCGTTAGCATTATTAAATCTCTTCGGGCGTTCCCACTCAGCCACCCTTTTATTGGGGTGGGGTCTTAACTCCCTTTCTTCGTTTGATACCCCCTGATTACCAGATATAGGTTATTGACCCAGTTCTCAGTATGCACAGCTATAACCTTTTTATGTTTTCTGGGTCATTATTTCCCACAGAACACCGCCACCCCACATGATGTGATTACATGTTCTTTGGAAACAGTATTTCTTATTTTAAAAAGTATAGAATGTTTCATGAGTCAACTGTGTAAAATGCTGCTAGAGGTTGAGTAAGCCAAGGTGCCTTAGACATGGATTTTCAGTGGATTAGTGAGGGGGCAGAAACACGGTTACACAGAGTTGAAGAAGATATAGAAGGTGAGGAAGTGGCATTAGTACAAGTGCAACCTTGTTTTTAAAATTTGTATATAAAGTGGAATAATGAAATGGGTCGGCAGGGCTAATGAGGATCAGGGAAGGGAGGGTAAAGGGCATACTTGTACACTGATGGGTGCAGTACCGTAAGACAAAGAATGGATACTTGCCAAGCTTCATAAAGATGTACTGACAGAAAAGGAATAAATTGAGTGTTGACAGTGAGATAGGAAGCACTATTCCATCAGAGAGAAGAATATTGCCAGGGCTTTTCTTCCTGCTTCCCCTAAAGAATGTGGAATCAAGGTCCTGTAATACTTCCTGCTTCCCCTAATGAATGTGGAATCAAGGTCCTTTTAGCTAGAGATCATAGGGACCATCTATGTTTTAAACAAGTTTCAGCTGCAATTTTTTTTTTTTTCGAAACGTAGTCTCGCTCTGTCACCCAGGCTGGAGCACATTGGCGTGATCTCGGCTCTCTGCAAGCTCCGCCTCCCAGGTTCATGCCATTCTCTTGCCTTAGCCTCCTGAGTAGCTGGGACTACCGGCACCTGCCACCACATCTGGCTAATTTTTTGTATTTTTAGTAGAAACAGGATTTCACTGTGTTACCCACGATGGTCTCGATCTCCTGACCTCGTGATCCGCCCCCCTCAGCCTCCCAAAGTGCTGGGATTACAGGTGTGAGCCACCATGCCTGGCTTCAACTGCACATTTTTAACAGTTTTTTTCCTAATTACCAAATAGTATTCATAACTTTATTTTTAGAAATTATGTATGTTACTGTTTAACATGTTCAGTCCTACATTAATGTGAGGGGATAAGGTGATACTTATCCAGTGTACCTTAACCTTTGCCAGATTAGCAGCCAGTTGCCCATGATGATAGAGGAGAGAGCTCTAGGAGGAAGTTCTGTGGGGCAGGGATGTCTGTTATTCTGAAACAGTCGTTTCTGTCCTGAAGTTGTCTGCGACCGGTTTCACTCCTGTCTGTGGCACACTGATCCTTGTTAAGATCCAGCCGTGTCGGTGTTCTCTTCCATACATTCTTGTCGCATGTTTCAAAGTACCTGTCTCAGAATGTATTTGCAGATCTAAGGCTTGCCACGTACACCCTCACCTTGACCTGAGCCTTAGGTTGCTTACCTCCAAGTAGGCTCAGTTTTGGGTTGGTCAGCACTTCTAGTAGGCTAGCCCTGCCCTCATTGGCTTTTAAGTTATTATTTTGAAGATTTTTCCTCCAGTTTTACATTTCTCTGGTTGTTTCACTGGGTATTTGGGAGAGGTGTGAGTTAAATGATGAATTTAGAGCATCATCTCACGCCACCAAATTTATCGTTTCTTAATTGTTTGTATACTTATTCCATTTATTTGTGTCAAAATAGAGGGGCAGCTTTTCAGAAATTAGGTGGTGTTAGTTTAAGGGCTCTCTGTGTAAAGTTGAATGCCTTTAGAGCTAATAGCAGGTAAGAGAAGAAGCCACTGGGTTTTGAGGAAAAGAGTGATGCCAGATTTCAGTTGTGACATGATTACTCTGGTTGCTCTGTTGAGAATAGTTTGTAAGGAGACAAGAGAAGAAGCAGAGAGACCAGTTAGGAGTTTGTTTTAGTAATCCCATTGGCTTGGACTACGCTACAGTGAGGAGGTGGGGAGAACGGATTAGTTTCCGGATGTACTTTTGAAGGTAAAACCACGAGATTTTGCTGATGGATTGATTGTGGGGATGAGGGAAGGACAATAATCAAGGAAAACAAGTTTTGACCTGTGGACTTGCCATTTGCTGTGATAGACGTGAATGAAGGAGGAGCAGGTTTTGAGGGGAAATCTGGACGTGGCTGAATTTGAAATAGCTATTAGGTGTCTAAGCAGACATCCAAATGAGATGTCCAAGTAAAGTGGGTAGTCTAAGTCTGGAGTGTAGGAAAAAGTTCCAGGTTAAAGATAGAAAATTTGCTATATAGAAAAAAGTTTAGAAATACTTCTTTTTAAAAACAGAATTGAGTTGCAAGGTTAAGATTTTCAAAATTTATGTATCACCTTTCTTGATTTTACCCTGGTGGAGACAGAGATCCAGATAATTTGAAAATCGCTTTGCTTCTCTGCTATGTAACCAAGCTCCAGTTAGGAAGGTTTAGCTCAGCTAATCTCACAGCCATTATGGCATGTTTCCTTAAAGATTTTTTAGAGTTCTGCTGAAGTTTATGCTTGATCCTGTCAATATGAGTTTGATTACCTATCCTCTACTCCCAGCCTCCTTTTTATAGGAAGTAGTTTTTATTCAGCGGATAAATGTATAGTTTGTGGCTGGGTGCGATGGCTCATGCTTGTAATCCCAACACTTTGGGAGTCCAGGGCGGGTGGATCACTTAAAGTCAGGAATTCGAGACCAGCCTGGGCAACATGCTGAAACCCTGTCTCTACTGAAAATGCAAAAATTAGCCTGGAGTGGTGGTGCACACCTATCATCTCAGCTATTCTGGAGGCTCAGGACGAAAAATCACTTGAACCTGGGAGGCAGAGGTTGTAGCAAGCCTAGATCATGCCACTGCACTCCCACCTAGGGTGACAGAGCAAGACACCCCCATCTGGAAAATAAAGAAAAAAGAGAGAAGAGAGAGAAAGAAAAGGAAGGAAGGAAAGGAGGGAGGGAAAAAAGAAGAAGGAGGAGGAACGGAAGGAGGGAAGGAAGGAGGGAAAAGAAGGAAGGAAGGAAAGCAAGAAAAGCCAGGCTGGACTTGGTGGCTCATGCCTAGAATCCCAGAGCAAGACTCTATCTCAGAAAAAAAAAATGTATAGTTTGCTATTGATAGATTCTAAGTTCGCAAAGTTTGATTTTTTTAAACCTGTTGCCATAGGGAAGCTTGTGTAGTATTTACTCTGAAAATGAGTTTTAATCTTAGACTCATAGGAAAATGAGACAGATATTTATATTTTTGTTAAAATTGTGTTCAGAGGTGATTATTGGCAGGAATTTTAACTCCTCTCTCCAAATTCTGATAAGAGTCTGCCCCAACCCATTTTTATAGTTCAGCTTGTTACCATTCCATGGAGAGTGAGTGTGGTTCTCTATATGTTTTTGTTGAAGTAGTGAATACATATTAGAGATTAGAAGCCAAAAACCACTGTTGAATGTTATTATTTGGGATCTAGGATTATGCCCTACGTAATAGTTTGATTCTATGTACATTGTTCTTGCTAGCAGTAAGAATTTCGTCCCCCTAGTAAATGCTGCATTTTTCCAACATAAATTGCCATCTGGTAAGTCTGTCACTGTGCGGGTAGAATTTACCGCTAGTTACCTGCGGTAAAGCAAGTCATGTTAGAAACCATATTCTTCATTTCCAAATGCTTGATTACTTTTACAGGAATTCGTGCCCTTCTTTTTATGCTAACACCATTTTCCCCTTTATACCAACATGTTTTTATTCTCTAAAGGTATTCAGAAGCATATACTTAGGTAAATATAGCAATTTTGAAATTGGAGGAATTTCTGACTAAACTGTTAGCTAGTCACTAGATCGAAAGAATGTTTCAGACAAGTTAAAAAGTTTATTATACCAGCAAGAGCTTTAGACTCCAGAGTGCTCTACCCCTTTGTAGCTATGTGACTCTAGGTGGGTCTTTTCACTTGGTGAGCCTTGGTTTCCACATTCATGAGAAGCGGGGGGACAATAATACTTCGGTTGCATGGTTAATGAGAACTGGGTATGTGTGTAAAGTACCTGGAGTGCAGAGTCGGGCACAGAGAGTGCTCAATAAATGGTAGCCACTGTTATCTTCATTGCCATCGCCATAGTCTTGTTTTTTGGTGATTGACAGCTTTCACTCTTCAGGAAGTTAGTCTGAAATTCAGTTGGCTTAGGAACACTAATTGTTAATATGTTTTGATAAGATAGGCTTAAGATATTTTCTGTTTATTTCCTGAAGTATATTTTTAAAGAAAATACTGTCCAGTGGTGAAATGGTATTTCATTTTCTTCCTCTTGTAAATTTTTATTTACAATTGCTGCTTGTTATTAAATTTAGTAATTTAGTTTTTTGGCAACTTATTTTCTGCTGAGTGGGAACTTGTCTTTCTGTTTTCTAAAAATGTGAACATTTTCACAAATATAATTAGCATATATATATATAATTAGATATTCATTTATATATAGTAGTAATGAATCTCAGCATAAACTATTATTTGATCTTGCCAAAGAGGACCCAGATGAAACTGAATTCTGTTCTTAAGTTATGTTGAAATACACTTACCAGGTCAAGCATGGTGGCTTACACCAGTAATCTCAGCAGTTTGAGAGGCTGAGGGAGGAGGATTGCTTGAGCCTGGGATTTTTGAGACCAGCCTGGACAAAAAAATTTAAAAATTTATACAAAAAGTTAAAAAATTGAAAAATTTGATTTTCTACCAAAAAATTAAAAAATTAGCATGGCATATTGGCATGCACTATAGTGTAATCCCAGCTATTCAGGAGGCTGAGGTGGGAACATTGCTTGAGGCTGGGAATTGAGGCTGTGGTGATCCGTGATTGTGCCACTGTACTCCAGCCTGGGCAACAGAACAAGATCCTGTCTTTAAAGAAAAAAAACAAAATCCAGGTGCAGTGGCTTATGCCTATAATCCCAGCACTTTGGGAGGCTGAGGTGGGGATATTGCTTGAGCCTAGGAATTTGAGACCAGCCTGGGCAACACGGTGAAACCTCATCTCTACAAAAAATACAAAAAAATTAGCCAGGTGTGGTGGTGTGCGATGGTAGTCCCAGCTACTCAGGAGGCTGAGGTGGGAGGATCATTTGAGCCTGGGAGGCA
The DNA here is from genome assembly GCF_024542745.1 of Macaca thibetana thibetana. NCBI lineage: Eukaryota > Metazoa > Chordata > Mammalia > Primates > Cercopithecidae > Macaca > Macaca thibetana. The sequence continues at coordinate 4,922,887 of NC_065593.1, read as the reverse complement.
TAGGTTGCAGTGAGCCGAGATTGCACCACTGCACTCCAGCCTGGGTGACATAGTAAGACCCTGTCTCACAATAAAAATAAAATAAAATAAAAATAAAAGAAATACACTTAACTTTTACTTTTTTCTTTGAATTTTCATTTTGTTTTATATGTGTTCTAGAATATTCATTCATAGTGAATAGCTTGTTATTTGACCGAAGTGTTTCATGTTGTATTAACATCCTGATAGAATTAAACTTGTTTTATTGACTCTCAAGTATTGGGTTTAAAGAAGGGGGGAAAAGGAAAAACCTGGACAACGAGCCATTGAGAATATTTGTGTCAGTATAGGGAACTTTTAGAAGGGTTTCTTTTGAAGGGGTGGACCTCTTTTGCTCCAGCCACCCTGCAGAGTTGAGGGATGTAACTTGTAACCTTCATCCTATGTGGATTGATTGGCACTTCTCTTTACAGATTTGCCTGAAACAAAAGTAGTAGTTCCAAGCATCTCTTGTTTAAATTGGAGGTAATTCCTTACTCTCTTGAATGTCAGTGGCAGTTGTTTTGATAGGTCTTTATGCATATTGCACAAAGGTGAGGTCCTTCAGTTGCTGCTGACTGCACTTCCTCTCCGCTCACCACTGCCTGGTCAGTATACAGAGTGGTGAGAAGTTCTGCTGGACAGGTGCCAAATACTTCTCTAAACTCTAATCCAGCAACTCTGTCCATTTCTTTGGATTGTTTCCACACTTTCTGCAGAGCCAGGAGCTGTTGCCTTCTTTACACTGATTGGTTTAAGCAGGTGCTGCAGTTGTTTCTTTTTCTCTAGCACCAGGGAAAGGGGAGTGAAGTTATTTGTTGGCTGGATTTTAGACAGCAGGGAATGTGTGAGATTACTTTGAAGCTCTGATTGGCATTAGAAGCAGAAAAGTATTGGGGAAATAAGATTAGCATGTGTTACCCAAGTCTAAGGGGATACTGAATCTCTTTCCTTACCTTCTGCTGAGTTGACATGTCCTTATCGTATCTTTAGGCTATAAACCATTTTCTGGGTTACACAGCTCACTTGCTAGGCAGAAGACATGATTTGTCCTTCCTGTGCCATCTTACTGGTTCAGAGTGACACATGGATGCTACATTGGTTGCAGGGTTAGGTTATTAGCATTTAAACAGGTCTTGTGACCACTGTAGTGTCCCAGGGAGTCCGAGCAGAATAAAACTTGCCCAGTTATAAAGCAGACCTACTCATGGTTTGAAAGTTTAAATTTTAAAATCTCCGTGATTGATCAGTTTTCTCTAGCAATAAATACCCAGAAGAAAGAGAGACTGGCAGTTAGCCAGGGTGAGAAGTTAGTAAGGTCAGATAAAGCAAGTGAAGGAATCATGGTATTGAAATTAGCAAGTACAATAGTAGGTACAGTTCTCACTGGACTGTGAAAATTTGATAGACTAAGGGTTTGAAGGTCACGATGAGGACAAAGCAGGATCAGTCACAATGAAGGCGTGCGATGGGTGGTTGTAGTTGGAGAGAAGACTTTCTGATTTTAGGATCTAGGAGGCAAAGCAGTGCCCACTGCTGATGAGGCAGTTGTGATTTTGCATGTAGGGAGTTTAATGGACATGACCTAAAAGTATTTTAACGGTTAGATGTTATGTTGATTGAATGGTGAGTGTTAAAAAAGCCATTGACATGCATTTTGAAATCTGAAAAATAATGTCAAGGCATAATGAGCCATGTGATGCAATCACTTATATATTCTAGGGAATATTTAAGAAGTCATTCCATAACACCAAAAGAGAATGTCGACATAGGGAGATTTTATGAAACGTGAAAAAGGAATTATTTTTAAAATATCACAGTTCAGCAGTGTTCTGGAAGTGGACCAAGAGGGATTCATTTTCTTCTTTCCTTCCCCCTTGGATTAGAAGGAGGCATAATGTGGGTGGGACTTCTTTTGGGGAGGCGAATATTCCTTCCCCCTTGGATTAGAAGGAGGCATAATGTGGGTGGGACTTCTTTTGGGAAGGCGAATAAGGCCTTCGTTATCTTAAGGAAAAAGCTAAGTGTTGGTTTTGATAAATAGGTAGAAGACTTTGGAGCACTATTAAGGGAAATTTTTCTTAAAATTAATGAGTTACTTCCATGTTTTCTGGTGAAAACAGGTAAGAGGACAGGTAGAGTTACTATGAGGCAAGATTGACATTAGCCTGAATCAGAATGAACAGTCGGGATTGGAAGGTAAAAACTTTTCAGATAACCAGAATAAAGGAATTTGATTTTTGTTTTATCCAACATACGCATACACCTATCATCATGGTCCAGACACTCTCCTGGGAGCTGGGGCTGCTTAGAGAAGTAAGATTGGATTCTTGTTCTTGATGAGATGATAAGGCACAGAGAGCCAGACGGATGCTGATAAGCAGGCACTAAGCTGCCTAGTAACAGTGCTACAAGCAGGTGTGGGCTGTGGTGGAGAGGGAAGGACATGGGCCCAGAGTTCCTCTGTGGAAATCAAGAGAGGCTTCACAGGAGATACTGCATTTTGATCTGAATTGTAGAGATTATGTGGGACTTTACCAGGCAAGGGAAGGGTAGAAAGCTGTGCAAGTGCTGGGTGTGTTTAGGTGAGTCCAGAACAGCGAAGATGATGTGGCATGATTTGGATTGGAGGGAGGTGTGCACGGGCCAGCCTGCTGTGCTGTAAAGATGTGTTGAAGTTCTGTTTTAATTTGGTTATACAGTCTTGATTTCTGAATTAAATAAAAATGCAGGCCAGTCACAATGGCTCGTGCGTGTAATCCCAGCACTCAGGGGAGACTGAGGTGGGAGAATCACTTGAGGTCAGGAGTTTGAGACCTGTAGCCCCAGCTACCTGAGAGGCTGAGGTGGGAGGATTGCATGAGCCTTGGAGTTTGAGGCTGCAGTAAGCTAAGATCACACCACTGTACTGTAGCCTGGGTGACAGAGTGAGATGTTGTCTCTTAAACAAAATACAGCAGTTCCCCTTTATTCACAGGGGATATGTTCCAACACTCCCAGTGGATTCTTGAAACCGCAGATAGTACCGAACCTTAATATACTATTTTATATATATATTTCCACACATATATACACACACGTATATGTATATATACATACACTTATACACACACACACACACACACACACCCCCCTATGATAAACTTTGATTTGTATATTAGGCACAGTAAGGAATTAACAGTAACAAATAAATAATAAAATAGAGCTATTATAGCAATATACTGTAATAGAAGTTACATGAGTGTGGTCTTTTTTCATATATACTGTACTTCAGTCACCCATTTTCATACTGCAGTTGACTCCAGGTAACTGAAACCACAGAAAGAGAAACTCCTGATATGGGACTACAGTAGCATTCAGTGCACCCTTAGTTTCACTTTTTTCTTTTAGAGTCACAGGTTTTGCAAATGAGACATCAGAGATAAAAGGGTTCCTAATCTGACTGCTCAACTTAGAAATATTTAAGCATTTTACTTCTTTTCACCTTATTATATCTTTAGTATTTTTCCGAATTACTTCAGTCTTAGTAATGACAATAGCTGTTTACTGTTCCATTAAGTAGACTATAGCTCAAAAGTATAAACGCATAAAGATGTTTCTTATAGCATTATAGATAGTGATGAAAAAATTGGAAACATATTAAGTATCTAAAACATGATAAATTATATATGGTTAGCAAATTTTAAGGTAGAATTGAAATGCTTGAGTGACAGATTAGATGTGGAGGTTGCCAAAAAAGGGAACCAACCCCAGATTTCCAAGTAGAATCTTAACATATTTACTTTCTCATGGGTCCAGATGCTATGAGCATTTGTGTCTGTGTAAGACCCTTTAAACAGTACATATAGAATACATTATAAACCTCTAGACTGGTTTTTAACACATGATCACCAGTTACATTGTAAATGACTAACAATCATTTAAAATTTTTTTGGATAGACATAATTTATCACACTATAAGGAGCTATTTCTGTTGCCTTTGAATTTTACAAATGATGGTTGATTCTAGCAGCAAATTGCCCGACCCTCGCAAGAAGAAAAAGTAGAAGAAAAAGAAGAGGAGAAAGCAGAAAAAACAGAAAAAAAAGAAGAAGAAAAGAAAGATGAAGAAGAAAAAGATGAAAAAGAAGACTCCAAGTGAGTTAAATAATTAGTTATATAATAAGTTAAATGTTTATTTTTATTTTTAGTTTTGTAGATTTACGGAGTACAAGTACAATTGTCACATGGATATATTGCATAGTAGTGAAGTCTGTGCTTTTAGTGTACCATTGCCTAAACAGTGTACATTATACCCATTATACCTCACCCACCCCCTCATACCCTCTCACCTGTTTGAATCTCCAGTGTCTATTATTCCACTTTCTATATCCATGTGTCCACATTATTTAGCTCCCGCTTATAAGTGAGAACATGTGATAGTTGACCTTCTGTTTCTGAGTTATTTCACTTAAGGTGATAACCTTTAGTTGTATCCAAGTTGCTGCAAAATTATAGTTTTTTTTTTTTTTTTGTGACAGCATCACGCTCTCTTGCCCTGGCTGGAGTGCAGTGGCATGATCTCGGCTCATTGCAAGCTCCACCTCCCAGGTTCATGCCATTCTCCTGCCTCAGCCTTTCAAGTAACTGGGACTACAGGCACCCGCCACCGCACCCAGCTAATTTTTTATATTTTTAGTAGAGACGGGATTTCTTTTTTCTTTTTTTTTTGAGACGGAGTCTCGCTCTGTCGCCCAGGCTGGAGTGCAGTGGCCGGATCTCAGCTTACTGCAAGCTCCGCCTCCCGGGTTCACACCATTCTCCTGCCTTAGCCTCCTGAGTAGCTGAGACTACAGGCGCCTGCCACCTCGCCCGGCTCACTTTTTGTATTTTTAGTAGAGACGGGGTTTCACTGTGTTAGCCAGGATGGTCTCGATCTCCTGAGCTCGTGATCCGCCCGTAGAGATGGGATTTCACCATTAGCCAGGGTGATCTCTATCTCCTGATCTCGTGATCTGCCAGCCTTGGCCTCCCAAAGTGCTGGGATTACAGACATGAGCCACTGTGCCCAGCCTAGTAATTTTTAAATAATGAAATTTAATCTGCTGAAATTTTATTTTATTTACTTATTTTTGCGACAATCTCACTCTATCGCCTAGGCTGGAGTGCAGTGGCGTGATCTCGGCTCACTGCAACCTCTGCCTCCCAAGTTCAAGTGATTCTTGTGCCTTGGCCTCGCAAGTAGGTGGGATTACAGGTGCGCATCACCACGTCCTGCTAATTTTGTGTTTTTAGTAGAGATGGGGTTTCACCATTTTTGCCCAGGCTGATCTTGAACTCCTGACCTCAGGTGATCCACCCGCTTCAACCTCCCAAAGTGCTGGGATTACAGGCATGAGCCACCATACCTGGCCGAAATTTTAGAAACATCTAATAGTTACATGATTAAGTTGATGTGATTAAGGAATAGAATATTATAGTAAATGTAACTTTTGACTTAATGAACTTATTTGCAAGTCATGAGTTATTACTGCTTTTCAGAAGGAATGGGTTATAGTAATAAATACTTTCCCCCAGGATATATTGAATGTCATTTAATCTTTGATTTGGAAGATTCCTCAGGTTCTGTTTTTGAGTCTCAGGTAGTATATATTAGATAGTAAAAATGCTAAGAAAGGAAGACTTTTTAAATTTTAGATTCCAGCTTTATTGACTTTGTCATATAAAATGGAGTTTTGGGTTTGTTTGTTGTTGTTATTGCTGTTTTCTTGGTTATAAAAGTGCATTATAGAAAAACAGGAAAAGAAAGAAAAATATAATGAAAATTAACCTATGATTCTGCCACTCAGAGAGTTATTTTTGATGCTTTTGTGTATATACAGGGGTGTGGTAGGTGTGGCGGCATGACAGTTGGTTTGGTTTCTTTTTTCCCCAAGAACTAGCTTTGTAATTTACATGGAACAAAATTCACCATTTTGAAATGTATACATTGATGTGTTTTGACAAGCATATGCACTTGTGTCACTATTATCACAATTGTGATGTAGAATGTTTCCATCACCCCAAACAGTTCCTGTATGCTCCTTTGCAGTCAGTTTCTCTTTCCTCATTTCCAGCCTCTGGCAGTCACATACCTGTTTTGCTTTCTCTAGAATTACATAAAAATGAAATCATGCAGTATGTATGGCTTCTTTTACTTAGCATGAATGCCTTTGAGATTCACTTAGGTTATTGAATGTATCAGTAGTTTGTTCCTTTTTAATATTTATTATGTTATTTCTTTAGTCCTTGTGGAACTATTTAAGATTTACCTAGTTTTGTGGAAGCTAAAGTAGCTAGTCACTTGCCATGGTTTTAAAAGAGACAGATATTCCTCTCATTGTAATTTTATACCTTAGGAAGATACCTATAAGGGAATATATTTTTTTCTTTTAATTTAGGTTAAACATATTTTGGGCCATGTAACCAGTGGTTCTTCTCACATAGAACTCTGTCATATCTTGATTTTATTTTTTTGTTAAAATTTCTAAACTATTTAACAAGCTTTCATTTATTATCTGTGTGAGCTAGGTCTTAGGGAGAATGTGAAAATATGTAAGATGTATACTATTCCCAGGTAGTTCATGATTTAGTAGGGGAAAACTAGGTAAAGTACAAGTATTACTTTAAGAAATAAAAGCCTGGCAGTAAGAAGTCAGCAGACAACCAGTTAAGTGCTTTGGCAGATTAAGAAGAGGTCGAGGCTACTTCTCTCTGGATAATTTGGAGGACATTATGCAGATGCTAGTGGTTAATGTGCATAAGGTAGAGGGAATCACATGAATAGCTAGTGACAGATAATGATTTCATTAGACTTAACATAGTGTGCATCAAGAAGAGAAGTGGAAGGTGGATTGGAGTTAAATTATGTAGAGCTTTCATGAAAGCCAAACATGTTAGACTTCATTCAGGAGGCTGTGCAGTGCGTCTGTTTGGGAATAGTTAGAAAGGGATTAGAATGGATGGAGTGGTTTATTGCCAAAGCTATCCTGCTAGAATATTGATTCATTGGCAAGGTAGAAATGAATAGACTAGAGATATGAATCAGGGAGGCCAGTATGAAAGGCCAGGATTGGGATACTAACGTGTTGAATAAGTGTAGTGATAGTAGAAATAGAGATGGTAGAATTAGTGAGAGAGGCATTTCTGAGATGAAATAACCAAAACTTGGCATTAGATCACATGCAGGAAGTATGGGAAAAAGGAGAGAGCAAAGGATGATATCAAATCTGTAAACCTGAATGATGATGAACATGGTAGGAGTGTTAACAACAAATGATTAGAGAATGACTTGGAGCAAGGAGCAGAGGTGAGGATGAATCTGATTTTGGATATGTTCAGTTTCTGTTGATGGGAAATCCAGGTGGCCCTTCCAGCAGGTAGTTGGGAAGACAAGCCTGAGTCTTTGGAGTTGGTGTGTGTCCAAAGATAGAGATTGGAGTCTTCCCAGTAGAACGTATGAGAATGGGTAACCTCACATAGCTCTAAGGCTCTAGGGGAGAGCCTTGGGAAATCCCTGTATGAAAGGATGAGAGGAGCCCGGCACAGTGGCTCACTCCCGTAATCCCAGCCAAGGTGGGAGAATCGCTTTAGCACAGGAATTCATGACCACCCTGAGCAACATGGTGACACCCTGTCTCTACAAAAAATGCAAAAATTAACCAGGTATGGTGGCATGTGTCTGTAGTCCCAGCTACTCCGGAAGCTGAGGTGGGAGGCTCCCCTGAGCCCAAGAGATCGAGGCTGCAGTGAGCTGTGTTCACGCCATTGCTCTTCAGCCTGGGTGATAGAGTGAGACACTTTCTCAAAAACAAAAATCAGAAACCCAGAAGAAAGGAATGAGAGGAGAAAGGTCTGTCCCCAGTAGGAAAGCCAGAATAGCAGCAGGGATATTTCAAAAGCTAAGTTTAAAGTGATATAAAAAGAAGAATTAACTGCAGCGTCAGTTGTGACAGAAAGACTTGTGGGGAAAATTGAGAAGAGGTCATTTGATTTTGCCGTTTGCAAGTCATTGGTGACTTTTGAGAAAACATCTTTTAACAGGAGGCTGCAGAATAGAAGCCAGCTTTATAAGGGAATAAGTAAGTAAAGGGAAAGAGGGCTATGCAGTAACTTCAATTTAGGACTGAAGGGGAGAGAATTATTTTTGAAAAAAAAATCAACATCTTCCATTAAGCAAGAATAATTAAGTCTTTGAGTATTGTCATCTATCCATTCATTTGCGAAAATGTACATTGAGTATGTTTTCTTAAATATAACAACCATGGGAGGTAAGTAGTACAGAGAATGGTCTTCCAGTATTACATGTAGTACTGTTGCTATTAACAGGAACTACCGTTTTTCTACATGCCTGAGACGATGGTAAGCACTTTATATCCTGAGGGAATTTTAGCTTGAATAATAGCCAATTGTTATTTGATGCTGACTGTGTTCCAGGCACTGTTCTGGGTACTTTATTTAACTCCTTCAGTCCTGGCAACAGTCCCATGAAATAAACTCTTTTTCTCATTGTACAGATGAGGAAACTGAGGCCCATGGAGGCGAGGCAGCTTGTCCAAGGTGATCACATGGCTAGTAAATGACAACTGTGGTACAAACCCAGGCAGCCTGGCTCCAGAGGCTGTTTCCTAAGCATTAACCATTACTGCCCAATTTGTACATAATTAGTATCAGACATGATTTAGAGCATTGAGTCTGGTTTTATAACACAATATTGTGGATTGTTACTATAGAAAAAATATCTATCATGAAGATCATCTATTTTAGCTTCTTCATTTCATGCATGAGGCAACCTAGACCAAAGGCAAATAAAACCCTAGAATTTCTGCCTTTTGGTGTAGGCTCTTGCCTCTGGATTGGAGGTCTAGGGCTTTTCTGATGTCATTTGTTGCTTTCTCATGTAGTTCTGGTTTCTAAATCAGTTGGTTTGAAATGTGTTTAAATTTTAAGTCCATTAACATGTAAAACAGGTCTTATAAAATGTCTTAATTTTAGCTGGTCAAAACTCTTAAAAATTATGGTATGGCAGAATTTTTTTTTTTTTAAAGTAACTGAGAGATTAGGTAGTTTCATTCAGTTTCTATTTAGATAATATTCAAAACTAAAACCTTCTTTGATGGATGTATACTTTTGAATCACACAAGTTTTCATTTACTTTTATGTCCAGAGAAAATACCAAGGAAAAGGACAAGATGGATGGTACAGCAGAAGAAACTGAGGAAAGAGAGCAAGCCACACCCCGGGGGCGAAAGACTGCCAACAGTCAGGGCCGCCGTAAGGGCCGGATCACCAGGTCCATGACAAACGAAGCTGCAGCTGCTAGTGCTGCAGCTGCAGCGGCCACTGAAGAGCCCCCACCACCTCTGCCACCGCCACCAGAACCCAGTGAGTGGAAGAGATTGGCATAAACAGGCCATAATTTTGTTTGGGATTCTGTTTCACCGCTAGGATAGGGTTGGAGGGACTTTTAATATTGACAACCTAGAAATAATCCTGAAGTGTGATCTTTAAATTTTTTTAACTTCAATATCAAAGTTTTTTGAAAAAGAGCATCACCCGCAGTCTTGCCACTCCAATACAGCTGTTTTTCTTTTTTATTTCGTTGTTAGCTAGTCAGCATGTTACTGTGTCTTCTGATATCTTAACTTGGTATATATCATAATTTCTAATTTCTAAGTAATTTCCATTTTTATTTTTTAATGGCTGTGTAATATTCAGGCATGACTTCTTTAACCATTCTCTTATTTCTGAATGATTAGGTTGTCTGTCCTCTTCCCTGCTTTTAAAATGTATATAGCACTATAATAAAAAAATCTTTATTCACATAGTATTTTGTTTACGTTAAATTATTTTTCATGGAATAAATTCCTACGCAAGGGAATACTGGATCTAATAGTTCAAGCATCTTTCTCTAAGTATTGTCTTATTAGTTTATAAAAAGGCTAGATTAATGATAGAGTACCACTGTTAATGATTCAGAGGTACCAATGTTACTGTAACATGAAGTATGAAAGAAAATGCAGTTTAGGGAATGGCAAGAATGAGATAGGGGCACTAACTAGATAGGAGGAGGAAAGATAGGCTGGGGCAGGTCACGATGGGCCTTGTTTGAGATGTATTTTGCTTTGATTATGAAGTGGGGAACTTGCACAGGTTTTTAAATAGAGGAATGCTGTGATTAGATTTGTGTCTTAGAAAGATAACTGGTAGCAATTGTGGAGGTCAGGTTAGACAAAATAAAGGCTGGAGGCAGAGGGCCTGGCATATATGCAGTGGCCCAAGTAAGGAGGGGATGGATTCAGAGTTGATGTATGTCATTGGATGTGAGTGGTAAATGGGAGGCATGATTCAAAAGTTAGTCATCAGTCTAAGGAGGCTATTAGTACTTTAAGTGACTGGGTGAATAGTGGTACTTACAAATTGGGAAAGGGAATGTGACAGGAGCTCATCTCAGGCCTGATGTTCTCAGGAGTTTTTTTTTGTTTTGTTTTTTTCTGAAGCAAAAGAGAACATATTCAGTTTATGATCCATCTTTACCCACTGGATGTCAGACACTCGGGGATGAACTGAGGGGTCTTCAGGAGTTAGGACAAGATGGAGGCTTAGAGGAGTGGAGAGGGAATTGTACTTGGACAGGAAGGAGGTGGGTTGCTTCTTCCTTTGACACTGCAGGAGAGGAGAGGTGGAGATCACTAAGTGGGAAGCTACTGGGTGAGGTGGAACTTCTCCAAAAAAAAAAAAAAAAAAAAAAAAGCTAAAAACGTTTAAAAAATGTAGACATGGAGAGAACTTTTAAGAACATTGAAAAAGATCGTAATATTGAAGTGTTGACTTGTTTCTTTTAGTTTGGTGGAGGAGAGGTTGATACTATCCTATCCTATTTCTGCAGTTTCTTTCACCAAATACTTTTACATAGTCTTTTATGTCAGATAAACAGATTATATAATTATATGATTGGTTTGAATGAAGGATTTAACTTTGTTTTTCTCTGCCTGATTGGGTTCTCTCTTTATTTTAGTTTCTACAGAGCCTGTGGAGACCTCTCGATGGACAGAAGAAGAAATGGAAGTTGCTAAAAAAGGTAAATTGTAGTAGTTCTGGTTTCTGAGGTTTTTGTTTTGTTTTTTAGGGTTATTAGTAATGAGTGAGATGGAACTAATTTTTTTAAAAGGCAAACAGGAGTCAGAAGTGACTTTAAGAGTTCTTTTTTGGTAGTATAGTACCCAGTAAAGTACCCCCAGTGTGCCTTGTTTAAGATGCCCAGTTTTGAACGATTTAAGATTCTCTCTACAGTTTTATTTTGAATGTCATTTAATTAAAGAACAAGTAGGTCATTTTCACTTTTTTAGAGTAGTTATGACTATATGCTATTGAAATTGTTTTGGAATGAATGTTGATATAAAGTCTTATGTTTCTGTTAATTAAAAGTTATATTTATAGGATGGTAAATACTTTTGTCAGTTTGCATTTGGTAAGTCATTTAATTATAAACCACTAGCAAATTGCTCTGTGATTCAGAGGAAAGAGCATGAAGTTTGTAATCAGGCCAACACAGGTTTGAGTCCTGTCTCTGCCACTTTCATAGCTTTGTGGCCTTCCTCTTACTCTGGCACTTTATGGACCTTGTGCTTTTCTGTTGTTGCTTGTTAATGTACTATAATTTGAAATTGAACTAAAATTTCTAATAGGATAAATAATTGGTAATATTGAGAAAGATTAGCTAATTTTTTGGTGGTTAAATATTTACCTTGTAGTTGTAAAGATAAATTATTGTAAATAGCTTGACATTTGAGTGACACATTTCAGATTTTTTTTGTATCTTCCCGTATATATGTATACAAATGCATAGATACATATTCTTTGCACATATGTGTGTGTTTATGTGTGTGCATATATATATGTGTATGTATATATAGATTAGAGAAGTGTTAAATTGCACTGGTTTCTGTAATGCATTGTATTACCATAGGATTGTTTTTAATTGGCTAGTATTTTTCTGATGGCATTGCTTGATTGTGAATTGACTGAGGACAAATATGGATTATAAGTGGAGTCATATATATATCTTTAAATTGTGTTCATTTATATATGATTACCTTATTGGCTTGATATATTGTGTCCAGAGATCTAGATATACCTAATCATTTAGTTTGCAAGTATTTGAGCTATTACTAATGTGTCTAACGTTGTCCTAGCCCTGTGGGAGATACATGGGAAGGACAAGGTTTAGCCCTTCTATTAATGAGCATATTTTAAATTTGAGGGGAAAAAATATAGAACTGTAAATGAGTTTTGTTTCAATAAGTATTTTTATAAGTATCAAAGTATATGTAAGTAATTGAAAGCACACTTCTAGTGTCAATGGTTGTGAATACAATGATTAAGTTAATTTATTATTTCTCTTGTTTGCTTGATCAGGTGACTGTTCAATTAACATTTGGTCTGTTTTTAAAATGCAGGTCTGGTAGAACATGGTCGTAACTGGGCAGCAATTGCTAAAATGGTGGGAACAAAAAGTGAAGCTCAATGTAAAAACTTCTATTTTAACTATAAAAGGCGACACAATCTTGACAACCTCTTACAGCAGCATAAACAGAAAGTGAGTATATCAGGGGTGGTGAATCTTTTACTTATTGTTTTTTACTTAGAGTGTTGTTGTTGTTGTTTGAGATGGAGTCTCACTCTGTCACCTAGGCTAGAGTACAGCAGTGCAATCTTGGCTCACTGTAAACTCTTCCTCCTGGGTTCAAGCAATTTCCTGCCTCAGCCTCCCGAGTAGCTGGGACTGCAGGCACCCACCACCATGCCCGGCTAATTTTTGTAGTTTTAGTAGAGACAGTGTTTCACCATGTTGGCCAGGCTGGTCTTGAACTCCAGACCTCAGGTGATCCACCTGCCTCAGCCTCCTAAAGTGCTGGGATTACAGGTGTGAGCCACTGCGTCTGGCCTTGATGTTTTTTCCTGAGCTTCAGAGATTGGTTATAAGAGAAACCTTTTTGTATCTTACATTTTTATTTACTGCACTTACATGTAAAAGGTATGCTAAATTTTTAGTACAGGCTAGCTGTTTCTCTATTTATTGCTCAAGGAGTAAAGTTTCTATTTGTATTCCTAACAGTCGAAACAAGGCCCATCGTGACCTGCCCCAACTTATCTTTCCTCCTTGGAAGTTTCTGTTTGTAGTAAAGGGAATTAAATACTCTTGAATTACTGTAGGCCGGATTTGAAAAATATAAACTTTTTGGAGGTTGAATTGAAAACTTTAGTTGGAGGTCTGTTGATAATATCGAGTGAATTGATTTGGTATATTAGACATTTTTTCAGAGAGAAGATTCCATGGTATAAATATTAAAAACCAGGGAGTATAACATTATTGGAAATTCCTTAATAAGAAAGTTCCAGTGTAGTGGTTGTCAAAGACCATAGAGCTTTTTTGATGATTCCATGAGGTCACGGCTATTTTCATAAAAATATCAATCAAATGTTATTTACTTTTTTTCAGTATATGATGTTTGCATTTATGGTGTCAAAGCAGTGGTAGATAAAATTGCTGATGCCTTAGCATAAATCTTGGCAGGGAACCAAACGATGCTAATACTCAATGTATTTTTCATCTCTGAGCATTTGCAGTTTTTTCTTAAAATGTCACTTAAGAATGTCCTTGATGACGCAGTGAAAGTTAGTTTTATTAAATCTTGCCCCTTGACTACGTCTTTTTATACTTCGTGTCATGTAATGGGAAGTAAACATAAAGTTCTTCTGCTCTATACCAGAATATGATGGTTCTCTCAAGGAAAAGCACTTTGGCAATTGTTTGAGTTCTAAGTTGCACTAGTCTCCCCTTTTTCATGGAATGTCATTTTAGATTGAAAGAATGACAGACAAACTATGTTTTCAGACTGGGATTTTGGGAGACATTTTCTTGAAAATTAATGAATGAGGCTGTCTTGCAAATAAAATAACTGATAGTATTTGTCGCCACTTTAAAATTTGGAGTTTTCAAGCAAAAAATGAGAATTTTGGAAATAAGTTTCTCTAACCATGAGCTTTACACCTTCTCATTACAGATTTTCTGATGAGATCAGTGGTAATAATAGCAAATGTGATAGTTGTTATTGTGTGATGAAATGTATCCAAATTACAAAAACTTGCTTTAACTCAGTACTTTTCAAATGGCCATTTCATGATGTCATAATGTGATTTGGTTTGACTGTGTTGCCACCCAAATCTCATCATTAATTGTAACTCTCACAATTACTGTGTGTTGTGGGAGGGACTCAGTGACAGATAACTGAGTCATGGGGCAGGTTTTTTTCTCATGCTGTTCTCGTGATAGTGAATAAGTCTCAGGAGATCTGATGGTTTTATAAAGAGGAATTTCCCCACACAAGCTCTTTTTTTGCCTGCCCTATCCATGTGAGATGTTACTTGCTCCTCCTTGCTTTCTGCCATGATTGTGAGGCCTTCCCAGTCATGTGGAACTGTCAGCCCTTTAAGCCTCTTTTTCTTCCAAGTCTTGGATATGTCTTTATAAGCAGTGTAAAAATGGACTAATACAATAAATTGGTACCAGTAGAGTAGGGCATTGCTGAAAAGATACCTGAAAATGTACAAGCAACTTTGAAACTGGGTAACAGGCAGAGGTTGGAACAGTTTGGAGGGCTCAGAAGAAGACAGGAAAATTTGGAAATGTTTGGAATTTCCTAGAGACTTGTTGAATGGCTTTGACAAAAATACTGATAGTGACATGAAAATAAGGTCCAGGCCAAGGTGATATCACCTCAGATGGAAATGAGGAACTTGTTGGGAATTGGAGCAAAGGTGACTCTTCTTATGTTTTAGCAGAGACTGGCAGCATTTTGTCCCTGCCCTAGAGATTTGCAGAACTTTGAACTTGTGAGAGATGATTTAGAGTATCTGGTGGAAGACATTTCTAAGCAGCAAAGCATTCTAGAGGTGACTTGGGTGCTGTTTAAGGCATTCAGTTTTATGAGGGAAGCAGAGCATAAAAGTTTGGAAAATTTGCAGCCTAACAACGTGATAGAAAAGAAAATCCCATTTTCTGAGGAGGAATTCAAGTCTGCTGCAGAAATTTGCATAAGTAATGAGGAGCTGAATGTTAATTTCTAAGACAATGGGGAAAATTTCTTCAGAGGATGTCAGAGGTCTTTATGGCAGCCCCTCGCTTCACAGGCCTGGAGGCTAAGGAGGAAAAAATGATTTTGTGCCCTGGACCCAGGAACCCCTGCTGTTTGCAGCATGGGGACTTGGTGCTCTGCACCCCAGCAGCTCTAGCCATGGCTGAAAGGGGCCAAGGTACAGCTTGGGCCGTGGCTTCAGAGGATGCAAGCCTCAAGCCTTTGCAGCTTCCATGTGGTGTTGAGCCTGTGGGTGCACCAAAGTCAAGAATCGAGGTTTGGGGACCTCTGCCTAGATTTCAGAGGATGTATGGAAATGCCTGGATGTCCAAGCAGAAGTTTGCTGCAGGGGTGGGGCTCTCATGGAGGACCTCTGCCAGGGCAGTGCAGAAGGGAAATGTAGGATCAGAGTCCCTACTAGGGCACTGCCTAATGGAGCTGTGAGAAGAGGGCCACTGTCCTCCAGAATGGTAGATTCACCTACAGTTTGCGCCCTGCGCCTGGAAAAGCCGCAGACACAACGCCAGCCTGTGAAAGCAGCAAGGAAGGAGGCTCTACCCTGCAAAGCCACAGGGTCAGAGCTGCCCAAGACCATGGGAACCCACCTCTTGCATCAGCATGGCCTGGATGTGAGACTTGGAGTCAAAGGAGATCATTTTGGAGCTTTAAGGTTTGACTGCCCTGCTGGATTTTGGACTTGGATGGGCCCTGTAGCCCCTTTGTTTTTGCCAATTTCTCCCATTTGGAATAGCTGTATTTACCCAATACCTGTGACCCCATTGTATCTAAGAGGTAACTAGCTTGCTTCTACTTTCACAGGCTCATAGGGGAAGGGACTTTCCTTGTCTCAGATGAGATTTTGGGCTATGGATTTTTGGGTTTATGCTGAAATTAGTTAAGACTTTGGAGGACTGTTGGAAGGCATGATTGATTTTGAAATGTGAAGACATGAGATGTGGGAGGGGCCAGCGGCAGAATGATATGGTTTGGCTGTGTCCCCACCCAGATCTCATCTTGAATTGTAGGTCCCACAATTCCCATGTGTTGTGGG